>NC_079211.1:47002782-47030403 GCF_029633865.1 Lampris incognitus | reverse complement strand
TGGACACATCTGTTTGGACCAGACTGTCAAGTTGGGTTGAATTTTCTGGGCTTCATGATGAGCACACATTCTTTCATTCACATTAAACTCAGCAGGCATATATTGACATTGTTTTCTGATTAACTTACTCAGAAAACTGCGTTCAATTACTCGTTGCCCTTGGTCTTGTGGGTTGTCAGTGGAGCATAATGCATGGGCCTGCATCCATTAAAACACATTTGGATAGATGTTTCCTTAGACCTGCACCTAGACTGATACATGCAAATACCTCAGTGCACCTGCTTCTGAGCTTAGACATGGTCTGAGCTGCTGTAGGCAAAATATCCAGCCCAAAAAAAAGGACTCCTAAATGTACTGCGCTAGCAGATCTTTATTAACACACCCGCAGCTGCTCCACCACAGCCATCGTGGTGTTCCTTAAGAGCCATTAAATTACCAAATGGACACAGGCGCGGAAAGAAAAAAATCCCCTTGCATTGGATAAAGCTGCAAAATTAGCAGTTTTTGTTTCCTGCACAATAGAGCCCTTTTTTATTTATCTATTTTTTTTGGAGGAAGACTGTGATGGTGGGTACCATAATGTTGATCAAATACAAATAGGCTTGATTATTTCAGTCTGTGATTTGTTTTGGAAGAACCCAAGTTCGAACCACGTTGGGGATAGGATGTACCTGTATAGGGAACCCATTACACATTGCTGTTTTATTTCTATGCAGCACAGTCCAAGAGTGCTATTATGCAGCTCATAATCTTATGAGAGCTGCCAAAGCGGTTTTGCCCCCTGGCTGCGCACGCACCCGGTAATGTTTGTAAACAGGAAACCCGTCTATAACCCAGTGAACGTGTCGTTATGCTTTTGTTAGGAACCGCGTTACCCAGAATCCTAGCTGTTACGTTTGCAAGCTAGGGACGTGCAGAGGTCAGAGGCCGGGACGTACGGACAGGGAGTCTGGCTGCGTGTTTTTTTTCCTGTACCCGTTTTCCGGGAACTCTGCCTCTGATTTGCTAGTACTAGTTGCCTCCGATGATTAGGTTGGTTAAGGTTAGGGTTAGGGTGGGGGTTAGCCAATCACAGATAGAGTAGGGGCGGGTCTTCCCGGAATCCAGGTGGGAAGTGCTTGTGGGCCTGCTATTGTTAGCAGCAACGCTACCTTCCTAGCATCCGGCCTTGTTTCCGGTCCCATGGCCGCGAGGTGCGGTCGAAGCGGTAGAGGCTAGTTCCCATCGATGCAGAGAACGGAAACGGAGTAGAGAACGGTCAACTGAGCATGCGCGAAATGCCTCTACCGCGCCTCCACGCGCCCCGCGTAGCATCCAGGCGCTAGGATTCTAGGAAGACCCGCCCCCTACTCTGCGTCTGATTAGCTAACTTTAACCCTAACCCCGCCCTAACCCTAACCTTAACCTACCCAAACAACGGAGGCGACGAGTACTTGCTCATGCTCAGTTGACCGTTCTCTGCATCGACGGGAACTAGCCTCTACCGGTTGAAGCTGTTGGTTGGAGGTCCGCCATTTGCTGTCGACGTTCCCGGTAGGTTTCGAACTCTCCGGTGGTTTTAAGGGAATCCATGTCGCTCGTCACAGTCGACACCTTCACTGTAGTTTTACTCCTGGTACCATGTTCTGTTGGTTCTTTCAAATGAATGGACCGAGACCTTTTCCAAACTCCCTGTTCGGACCTCGGGACGTCCGAACGTTCTGAAGCGGAACTGCTCTCCGGGGGAGGCAGGAAGCGTTGACGTTCCTTTGGACAGGTTCTCCCATTTTTTTGGTGAGGAGGATTTTGAAGAAGCTGTCTTCTTTCATTGCCTCCCTTCGCACTCTATCAGGGCAACATGCTTGAACTGTTTTCTATTCCTTTCTATTTCTGTACCTTGGGGAGGAAAAAAAACAAGTGGAAAGACAAAGAAGTAAAGTGCAAAATACAGTAAGGCCTTGACGCCTTTGATGGCTCAGGAGATGAAGTGGGAGATTGTGGGATAGAAATGGCAGAAATCGGGGGGGGGGGGGTCACCTGTACAAGGCCAGCTCACAAGAAAAAAAAATAATAATAGTGGGTTTTTTTCTTCCCCCAGGCAATATTGTGATAGATCAGATGGCTTTTCAAAAGAAATTAACGCAAGCTAATCAGCAGAGAATTGATGCTAACTATTGAGTAAACACTGGCACTGATGATAAAAATGGCTGAATGCGGTAATTAAAAAAGCAATTTTGGATTTTCATTTTTTTTTCTTATTCGCACATTTTGGATTTACAGAAATACAGGCAGGCACACATTAGTTTACATGTAGTGGCAATTGCAAAAGGGCAAGCCATTTCAGTCAAACTTGATATTAAGTTAATAAAAAAAAGACTCAAAGTAGTGGGTGTATTGACGATAATAAAACCAAGAAATGTGGGCTGTGTCCTTGCTATGAATTATGTACCCACCGGCAGATTGCTTTGTGCTGAAGAGACCATTTATGTTTACCACCTCTAATGTAATCAAGCCATTAAAAGAGCCTCTCTGGGGGCTTTTGTGAAGCCCATCCGTTGGGTTGTGAAAGGCTGTTGTGTCACAACAGTGGTGACCTTCACTCAAAAAAAAAAAATGCCAAACATGCCTTTGCATCTCAACCAAACCATGTTTTCACTCACACTTGAGTATATATGTTATTTTCAACAGTTTGTCCTTTATATTAAACTGGAAATTGTATTTTTCAAGAAATAGCCATCATTTAGCTAGCAAGAAGAACTGCTGCAGAAATGAGAGAGGTAGCGGATTTTGTCAATGTGTGGACTCACTGTGTTATTGATCACCATGTAAGTGTGTGTTTCTGTATGGATGCATGAACATGTATGATGTGTGTCTGTGTGTACATGTTCGTGTTGTCTAGCGAAACAAGATATGTATCTGCACATCCCCTACATGTGTGTACATAATGTATGTATTGTTTTCTTGTGTGTGTGTGTGTGTGTGTGTGTGTGTGTGTGTGTGTGTGTGTGTGTGTGTGTGTGTGTTTGACCTCTTAAACCAAGTATGGAGCAGATTTAACCTCACCTCTGGCCACCTCTTCCATATCTAACCCGTCAGTTATTCCATCTATCTATCTATATATCACTTTCTTTCTTTCTCTCTCTCTCTCTCTCTGAGAGGGGAGTGTCTGAGGGGCTGGTAACCCCAGCTGTGGTCTCCCAGCTATACACTTATCAAGTCAGTGCATCCCCTCAATTTTGCCATCATAAAAATAAAATTACAAAGTACAGTGAAGAAAAAAAAATCCAATTTGGACTCCAACTCCCACGAGACTCCTTGTCAGCTTCATTTTGTCCTCAGTCTCCTTCTTGGGTTAGAAATAAAGAATTAGTTATTTAAGTTCTTAGTGTCACCGCAGTGCCAAGAAAAATGTACAGACATCAGCGAGCTATCGATTTCATTTAGTACGATTCAAGAAGTTTGCCTGTCAAGAATAGTCTTACAGGTCCTTAGACTTCAAATAAAGAGCAATTTCAACCATCATAATGGGAAGTCTTCTGTGACCCAGTCCCCCCGGCCCTGCCACCCCTAGTTTTGGCGTGCCCTCAAATGGGTAGTGGCCCTTCAGAATAGCGCTAAGGGACAGGGTTTGAAATCTTTACCTAGGATTGGGAGGCTACTCGTTATGCCATCACCGTCATTGCCATATCAGCTGCTCAGAATTTTATTAATTGCCTGGTTTGCTGCGGACATGGTGATAACATTAGTACTCTAACCTCCAGAAGACTCACTGACCAATGGCCAGGGGGTCGGCCCCCTTTAGTCGAGTAATTAGCGATGTCGCTTCGTATCGAATCCCACAGCAGGTGGAAATATGCTCAGTTACAGTACCATATGTTTTATATTAAATCATGTTGCATGCTACTATTACCATATACTATAGTGACAAATCTGGTCAGATTTAAAGGTCAGAACAAGACAGATTATTGAAAATAGCCAGGAAGTATGTTTTCACATATGCTATTATCCGTGTAGTCCAGCCCATAGAAATGTCTCCCCTGGGTCATACAACATGAGAGAAACTATTAATCCTTATGACTGCTGTCGTTAAGTGTCATTCGGCCAGTTACGCCATTACTAATACAACATTGACATTGTTTGGGATGGCTTTGTTGTAACAACCTGAGTGGGGCTAAGCCACTCGATTTGATATATTTTGATATATTTTGTAGCTCAAAAACAGACATGTAAAACAAGGTAAATGTTGCATTAAAATTACACAATTGGCCAAATGACACTTAATGACAGCAGTCATAAACATTCATAAAGACCCCTTCATGTTTATGACAGGTGTTATGTCATGGTTACGGTGGTATCATGTCATTCTTATGCAAGCTCCTTTAAATTAAGTGTTACCCTGCCCTGCATTGATATCAAATGAGTGGGGAAATGCTGAAAATTTGCTGCTTGATCATTTTTCAAGCTTCATACACGGGACTGTACAGTCACTCACCAATCGTCATTTACACAACGTTTTATTGTTTTTTTAAATGCTTGTTATAATGTTCAAATTACCTATTCCTTTCAATCTACATTAAACTTAAGACATTCCAGTGGATTTAAAATTGTTTGCATCATTATTTGCAAAGATATACACATTTATGGACTTATTTCCCAGCATTAGTAGCCATGGTCCATGTTATACTGCCTCACTTTGCAAAGCATTCTGGGAATTGTATTCTACCACTCTGTTTGGAGTCTGCATCTGAGGGCAACTTGGAGGGCAAGATGACCACCACGCCTCAATCCCCAAAAGAAATGTGACACCCTACCCTACACGGCTGAAGCACAAATTGGAGGGGTAGGGCCAAGTGGTAGGGGCAAAAGGGGGGGATTGGCCCATGTGTCTCAGAAATGCTGCAGAAATGTGTCTGCCAGTGAAGTCACTGACGGAAAATATGTGAATGTGAAGACTTGGCCCTGGTTTGCCAAATCAATGAATAAGAACACGTGGATATGAACATAGTGTTATTATTCAAATTGTCTTACATTTACAGTGGTGTACTGGGAAAGAAATTCAGCCCTGGACTTATCCACTGGGACTACACCCACTTCCTCCCATTCATACCATGGCGGATGGGAGAAACAAATGAGGTAGGAGAATTTCTGAAAGAAGAGTGTGTTAGAGGTTAAGATAGTGCCAGACAGAGTGATGAGTATGAAGCTGGGAATCGAAGGTGTGATGATGAATGCCATCAGCGCATATGCCCCACCAGTTGGGTGTGAGATGGAAGAGAAATAAGATTACTGGAGTGAATTGAATGAAGTGGTGGAGAATGTACCGAAGGAGGAGAGTGGTGATTGGAGCAGACTTCATTGGGCATGCTGGTGAAGGGAACAGAGGTGATAACGTGGTGATGGTTAGGTATGTCAAGGAGAGGAATGTGGAAGGACAGATGGTGGTGGATTTTGCGAAAAGGATAGAGATGGCTGTGGTGAATACATATTTCAAGAAGAGGGAGGAACACATGGTGACATATAAGAGTGAAGGAAGGTGCACACAGGTGGACTATACCTTATAGTCCATGGGCCAGACGATATTTCGGTACACTCAAGGTGGCAAAACTTACTTATAATTTTTGAAAGGATCCATGTCTGTAGATTATATTTTGGTATGATAACCATTCCTGAGTGGCAGCTGTATCACAGTTATCAGCTCATGAAGTTAACCACCCGCTAAACTAAATTGCATTTTAGACGCTGGTGCATATCCTGGTTTAGCCTCATGGTCAGGACATTTTTCAATGTTCTATAATATTGTCTTTGGTATCATTTTAAAGGGGACCTTCTTAGCTTTCATTCAAGCCCTGTTGTGGATATTTTTCACAAATATAGAGGTCACTTGAGCTCTTCAACCCGTCAATAACACACATCTTTCTGCAATTTTCGCCTAAACTATATACTTTATTTTAGCCCTGTGGCATCTAGGAATATCAGGGACACAAAACACAAAAACTGGAATACTCACAGGACTGTAAAGATTCAGGAAATGTATAATATACCCATACTATTTCATTGTGTGAGGTGATTGTGAGCCTTAAATGAGAACTAGACCAAAGCCAGTTAGGTCACAAACTGGTCTCTATACATTTGTTTAAATACACAATCAAAATACATGATAAAAAGGAATACCATAGTGAGGTAATGAACTATTTTAATATTTTAAACAACATTGACATTTACATATACTTAGTCAATGATACATGTAATCCCATATCATTAGTGGGTATATGTAATGGTAATGGGTAGGGTAATGGGTATATGTGAATATGGTTACATTATTGTTATCAAGCTCTGGGTAACCAAGTCCAGAATCAACATCCTGTGCATCAATAGACTACTACCACAGTAATACCATCAGAATCATCACACTGTCATTCATCAAACTGCTCGTTTCTCTCATCATCTGACTCCCCAAGTTCAAAGTCCAGTTCTGGACCATCCTGCTGTTTTTGGTTACTGCAGGTCTGTAACCTGCACATGTCTGTGCATGGAAGTCCATTTGACAGGCACATGCAGCTTGGCATTTTGCATGAATGCACACACTTGCATGTTAGCATTTCCAAGACCACATCTGGTGCAGGTGGGGAGCGCATCCAGTAAATGGCCAGCTTGCCTTCATCGTCTGTCCAGCCATACTCAGTAGGGCTTGGCACCACAGGGTTAGCCTGCAGACAGCACTTCCATATTGCTGCCTGATAGTTGGCTCGTTGAACATGCATAAAGAGACAGTCTCTACATGGTGGCAGCTGGCTGGACTCAACCTCTCCCCTTTTGGTGCAAAAGAGCTGGTAACGCAGTTTGTTCACCTCAGCAGTGCTGCTATTAGCAACATACATCCGACAGGTGAACTGCTCAATTTTCTGGAACAGCTCATCACTCACATTCCATGTCTGTCCCAGTTGACTAAAAGTCTCTTGGCAGGAAGTGTGCTTTCTCACTATCTTCAGGGCATTCAGCTTCCCTCGACCAGCGAATGCACTGACAGTGTCACAGCCTGTGAAGGCATGTAAGCCAATTAGGCTGTCACAGATGCTGTCTCCAAGTGAACTTGCCAGTTTGATGATGTCGACAAACCGTGTGCGGTTCTGAGTCCCACACTTCTGTTAGATGGGACAGGTGATGTCCTTCTGGAAGCCAAGACAAAGCACCATGACATCAGTGTCCTCAGCTGTGATGATAACTGACTTTGAGCCCGCATTTGCTGCATGCAATGCATGCAGGAGCAGACGGGTGTCAGCTTCTTCATGTGTGGAGTGCAGTTCTGCTGCTTCCTCACACCCATCTTATGTCAACTTGTAGCAGGTTTCCTCACAGGTCATGTACAACACCTTGCCATGCAGCACAGCTCTGTATCGTGGGAGTTTCCACTCTTCCACCAGAAACTTGATGAGACTGGTCTTGTTGGAGGAACTGCACAGAAATTTTCTCCATTGCTGGACGTGGTGTCCCCCTGCAAGATTCTTGTACTGGAGAGTGATGTCTCCACCCCGGTTCAGTCGTTCAGCATCTTTGATCGAAGTCTGGTGATAGACATCAAAAACAACATCAATCCTCCCACTCTGTGCTCCCTCATGGAGGACCTGGGTCAAGGCTGACTCTGCCACCTGTGCAAAGGTTTTGTTGTTGCCATTCATTTTTTGGACCAGGCTCATCCCATCAATGATGGAAGTAGATGAGATTGGGATGTCTTCTGCAGGAGATACATTCTTTTCAAGCTCTCTGGCAAGTGCAGCCTTGTTTGTTTTTCGTAAGGACCCATCAGCATTTGCCAGTGCCCATGGTAGTGGGCCCAATGGGTAGGCAAGGACATCCTTCAGATTCACCTTCCTGCTTTCAGCCACCAGGATCATGTGACTGAAAAGGTTTCTATCTGCCTTCAGAACCACATCCTGTGCTTTCTTTCCATGAGCTTGTTTTGTGCTGACATTGGAGAATGTTTTCAGACTTTGCTTGGTCATCTTGTCGTGGAATTTCACAGGTGGTGGGTCTGCATCTAACCTTGTTTGCTGGAATGCTTGGTAGGCCTCTTCTCCTTTCTCAAGAGCTCTCAAGAGATCTATGGTCACATCAGGTGGAGCCATGTTGCCAGTGGAGAGGCTAACCAAATCAATCTCATCAGGGGACATAGGATTGAGCCAGTTATTCTCCATAAGGTCCATGAGAGACTGGACATCTGCTTCATCTCTCTTGATCCTTGGACTCTGTAGATCTGGATGAGACCATTTGCACCTGCCTTGACCTGTCAGGTCTCTCAGCTGTCTGAGGTACATGCTTCTATACTCAGCTGTGAGATAATATTTGGTCACAGCTCCTGGCTTCAAGCTGAATCCCTTTGTCCCTCCAGCTGTTTGGGTGTCTTTGTTCACCGTTTCTTCTATAGCTTGGTCAACAGGGATTCGGCCAAAGGGATTGGTGGAGCCCAGTTGGACTGAGAAGCCTCCTTCCATGAATTCTATGTACACATCTGGGTGTGTGATGGGCAGCTCAGACATCTGGGCGTAGTAGTAGGGGAGGTAGTGTGCATAATTCATCCTGTCATAAGCAAAGCACCATGGGATCATTGCTCGAATGCTAGCCAAGTGTAGCATCCAGTCTCCCTCTCTGGATGCTCGGATGAGCCCCAACAAGATTTCAACCATGTCCAAATAGGACATCCAGAAGTTCGAGAGGCTGCCGTTTCCACCTCTAAGGAACTCACGGTAGACTTCAAATAGATCCATGATGCGTGTACAAGAGCTGTTCTCGAGGACCTCCTTCAAAGCATGTTGTGAGACTTCTTTCCCAAGGCTGTCAATGGTCTTCAGTGTCTCATTCAGGTGAACCAGGTCATTCCTGTGAGTTTCTTCCAACCAGGACAGGAAACCATTCAAGGTCAGTCGCATGAGAGCCTCATACAGGAGCTTGTGTAGTCGCACTGCCCTGTTGTACTTGCGGCCATCCATAACACCAGCAATTGAGCCTTCTGCAATCATGCCAGACTCAATGCAGAGGTCTTTGAGTCCAGCATCTTGGAAACGCTTTCCTATTATTGCCAGCAGTGTGCAGATGGTGTGGAATACCCCAAGCCTAACGATGATATCATGGAACTTGTCATGGTGTTTCCATGTGATCTCGACAGCCTTCGCATACAGGGCTTGGTCAAAGACACAGACAATCTTCCTCAGGCCTAAGCACTGCATGATGCTCAGTGACTGGTTAAGCACCTCATTGACAGTAGACATTTGTGTCGCTGGAGCATTGATGGTAGGCAGATAGCCTATATTGTCGGGGATGACCATCATCTCTCCTCGAGTCAGGATGTTGAAGCCTGTCCAGCTGCTGACTGACTGTTCTTCTTGTTGTGACATGCGTGCTAGGACCCAAAGAAGGTTTTTCTCTCTGGCAAGCTTAGTATTGGCTGCAGTATCGGCATCTGACTTTTTGCTTTGTGGTGGCCCTACCCGTTGTCCAGCATTGTAAGTTGGTAACATTGGTGGGGGTCCATCAATGCTTCTCTTCTTTGTTTTGGGAACAGTGGGCATGGGTTGGACAGGAAGTGGGTTGACTGGCTTTGCTTGCACAGCAATCCCATTGACTCTGTGAGATGTTCCCTCACCACTGACAGTTTCCTCAAGACGGTCGATATTGTCCCAGGCTAAAGTTGTGAATATGCCAGGATGGATGTTAGCTGGAAGGGCAATGCCACCTCCTGATGATGAGAGTTTCTGGAGACACAGGGCAGTGTTGATCTCTTCCATCTGTGAATAGGACACACTGTGACCAAGTCGGTTGAGGATGTTTATCAACTCTACATTTCCTGTCAACGATTTGACACTGAATGGCAGAACAATGTGCTTGGAAGGCTTGGTATTTCCACATGTCACTGCATATACTATGTCATGGCCAAATGACTGCAGAAGGCACTGCACTCTCTGGGATGCATGATCAGGATCATTTGAGCCTGTGAGTAGAGAGTACAGGAAGATAATGAGCGACTCTGGAATGGTAGGACATTCTGCTTCTGGTTTGACTTCAGGCGGCCAGGTTTGAGGAACATCTTGACTTTTAATGTCTGCTCTCAATTTGATGGCTGCTTTGGCTATAACATCTTGTGCACTGACACTTTTCAGGGTCTGCAGCTCCCTTTTGAGAGACTGATTTTCTTTGGCAAGTTCCCTCATGGACAAGTTATCGGGATAGAGGAGGAATTTTCCTTTCTCATCAGGGAATATCTGCAAAGCTCAAGCAAACTCACTCTCCAGGTTTCGCCTTATGTGCTTCTTGGTTGATTCCTTGACTTGGGCAATGCCTTGGGAGTTCATTGAAGCTACCAGTCTAGAAGAGAGATCAGTCATTGTCATCACTTGAGGATTGCCAAAAAGCTCCATCCTGATGAAGAGGAACAGCTCATTGTATGCCTTATTCACAGCAGCTTCATACTGGGCTGCAGCATCATCATCTTCATTGCTGGCAACCTCTCCTTTGGAAACCTCTTCTTTGGTGTCAAGTCTATAGCATGACCTGTGGTATTGCCCTTCAGCTGCTACAAGGTCTCTACTCACAATGGCAAGGATTCTGCTGTCCCTTTTCTTTGTGGCTGCACTCCTGATCTTTGCATCAGCTCGCAGTTCTCGACACTGCACCAGTACTTCTCTCGTATTCTGTCTCTTGGAATATTTGCTGTTTTTCTGACAAAATATGCACTCTGCATCATAAGTCCTAGATGTACTTGGAGCATGTCGAGCTACTCTCTTAGATTATTTCTCTTCAGCAGAGACACAACTTTTCTTTTCTTTTGCAAGGAGGCCATCAAGAATTTGCTTCATAGTGAAGATACTGCAACACTTTCTGTGGTAGTAGATTGCTGGAATCTGTCCCTCAGGAATGTCTTTTGCCAGTTTCAAAACCGGTGCATGATTTCGTATCTGAGCTGCCCTGAGCAGAGTTCTCCATGAGTCGACACTTTGTAGTGAAACCAGCTTATCTGTATCATCAGAACAGTGGATAATGCACTCCACCCGTGGGCGCTTTGGTATTGGGTAAAAACTTGCTTGTTCACCAGTGGCCATATTCAGTCAGTTTTCACCTGCCACATACAAACAAGTACATGTAACTTAGGTGTATGAACACTACTAAAACAAAGTTTACTTTGCTTCACCAGCGTCATATTACCATTATTTATCTTACATAGCCACAAATAGATACATTACCTAGTTGCTATGCAACAGCTGTATTTTGTCCACTTGAGGACGCTAAAATCAACACAAGATGAAAGTTCCTCGTAGCCACTTTAAGTAATCATATTAACATATACATTAAAAGAACATGCTAACATTATGGGAAATTAGCTTACAATCTTCTCCAGAGTGAGACAAGAAGATAGATACCAGTTTCCTCTATATGTGTTTAGTAGAAAGCTATCTGGCTGCACGTTAGCCTAGCTTAGCACAATGAATGGAAGTACACAGTACTGGTTATCCTTGGTTGTTGGCCAACTAAGAACTGTCCCAGAGTTTAAGCTAGGCTAATCAGTACCAGGGGTGTTGAAATGCTATATTTGTAAAAATCTGGGCAAATACACAATCGTGAGAGGCACAGAAACAGGTTTCCTGAAAAAAAAATGAAATAGCTGCTCATTTGGAAAGGTTATCATGTATTATTTTACTTTTGTTAGTGTACCAAATAAAATGGCACCAGTGAAGTTGTGTCACCTTGGGTGATATCGATATCTGGTCTGACCCATGGACTAACTGGCTTTGGTCTAGTTAGTTTCTTAGTAATAATGCCCTTCTAATTTAAGGTTCACAATCACCTCACACAATGAAATAGTATGGGTATATTATACATTTCCTGAATCTTTACAGTCCTGTGAGTATTCCAGTTTTTGTGTTTTGTGTCCCTGATATTCCTAGATGCCACAGGGCTAAAAGAAAGTATATAGTTTAGGCGAACATTGCAGAAAGATGTGTGTTATTGACGGGTTGAAGAGCTCAAGTGACCTCTATATTTGTGAGAAATATCCACAACAGGGCTTGAATGAAAGCTAAGAAGGTCCCCTTTAAAATGATAACAAAGACAATATTATAGAACATTGAAAAATGTCCTGACCATGAGGCTAAACCAGGATATGCACCAGCGTCTAAAATGCAATTTACTTTAGGGGGTGGTTAACTTCATGAGCTAATAACTGTGATACAGCTGCCACTCAGGAATGGTTATCATACCAAAATATCATCTACAGACATGGATCCTTTCAAAAATTATAAGTAAGTTTTGCCACCTTGAGTGTACCGAAATAGGAAATTTTGGGCTCTGGCCCATGGACTATTATGTAGGAGGCGCGATCTGATCCGAAAGGGATTGGAGATTGCAAGGTGCTGACAGATGACAGCATCAGATGGTGGTCTGTAGGATGACTTTGGAGATCAGGAAGAGGACTAGTGTGAAGGCAGAGCTGAAGATCAAATGGTTGAAGTTTAAGAAGGAAGACTTGTGTGGACTTATGGTAGGAGTTAACACAGGCACTGGGTGGTAGTGAAGAGTTGCCGGATGGCTCGGCAACTACACAGAAATAGTAAGAGAGACAGCTAGGAAAGTATTTGGTGTTTCATCTGGACAGAGGAAGGAATACAAGCAGCATTGGTGGTGGAATGGGGAAGTACAACTAAGTATACAGAGGAAGAAGTTGGCAAAGAAGAAGTGGGATAGTCAGAGAGATGAATAAAGTAGACAGGCGTACAAGGAGATACAGCTTAAAGTGAAGAGAGAGGTAGTGATGGCAAATGAAAAGCCATATGGTGAGTTGTATGAGAAGTTAGACACTAAGGAAACAGAAAAGGACTTGTACCGATTGGCTAGACAGAGGGACCAAGCTGGCAAGGCTCTGCAGCAGCTTAGGGTGATGAAGGATAGAGAGAAAATGTGATGACACATGAGGAGAGTGTTTTGAGAAGGTGAAGGGAGTACTTTGAGGGGCTGAGGAATGAAGAAAATGAGAGCGAGAGAGAATATTGGATGATGTAGGGATAGTAAATCAGAAAGTGTGGTGGGTTAGCAAGGAGGAAGCGAGGGCCGCTATGAAGAGGATGAAGAGTGGAAAGGTGGTTGGTCCAGATGACATACGTGGGTAGGCATTGAGATGTTTAGGAGCGATAGCAGTGGAATTTTTTAACTAGATTGTTTAACACAATCTTGAAAGTGAGACGATGCCCGAGTAGTCGAGAGGTATACTGGTATGGATTTTGGAGAATAAAGGGTGATGTAAAGAACTACAGAGGTATAAAGTTGATCAGCCATAACATGATGCTGTGAGAAAGAGTAGTGGAAGCTTGGTTAAGAGGAGAGGTGAAGACTAGCGAGCAGCAGTATGGTTTGATGTCACAAAAGAGCACTACAGATGCAACATTTGCTTTGAGGATGTTGATGAAGAAGCAGTGGCGGCTGGTGGGTGTGAGGCGTGGTGGTGGGTGGGCGATTGACTGCCACGAGAATTGGCCAATCACATTAGATCAAAAACATTAAAACAATACCAATTCACTGCCAATAAAAGTGGGAGTGTCTGGGTGCAGTTCTGTGCATCCCACAGGAAATCTGAAGAAACCAATCAGACAGCAGCCTCAGGTCACGTGCTTGCCAAAGGTTTTAGGGCCTCCATAAGGTATCATTTGGCCAGCACCCATCACCCAGGAAGTATATGTATTCAGACAGAAATCAACCAAATACCATTTGGAACCAATATTTAATGGCGGCTGACAGGCGCTCACAGACTGAAAAACACTTTTATTTCATAATTAGTTGCATTATACAACTACTCGCCACTGTGGTGAAGTACAGAACATGTCAGAAGGAGTTATTTCGTAGATGTAGAGAAAGCATAAGACAGGGTGCCTAGAGAGGAGGTGTGGTGTTGTATGACAAAGTCAGCAGTGGCAGAGAAGTATGTAAGAGCGGTGCAGGATATGTATGAGGGCAGTGTGCCAGTGGGGAGGTTTGGGGTTGGAATGACAGATGGGTTCAAGGTGGAGGTGAGATCACATCAAGGATCAGCTCAGAGCCCTTTCTTTTTCTTTTTTCTTTTTTTTTTTTTGCAATGGTGATGGACGGGTTGATGGATGAGATCAGGCAGGAGTATCTGTGGACTATGATGTTTGCGGATGACATTGTGGTCTGTAGTGAGAGTAGGGTGCAGGTTGAGGAGAGCCTGGAGAGGTGGAGGTATGCACTTGGAAGAAGATGAATGAAATTCAGTGAGAACAAGACAGGATACCTATGAGCTAACAAGAGGGAGGACCGCAGAATGGTGAGGATGCAAGGAGTAAAGGTGATGAAGATGGATGACTTTAAACACTTGGGGTCAACTGTCCAAAGTAATGGGGAGTGCAGGAGAGAGGTGAAGAAGAAAATGCAGGCAGGGTGGAGTGGGTGGAGAAGAGTGCTAGGAGTGATTTGTGACAGAAGGGCACCAGCAAGAGTTTAAAGGAAAGTTTACAAGAAGGTAGCGAGACCAGCTATGTTATATGGTTTGGAAACAGTGGCACTGACGATAAGACAGGAGGTGGAGCTGGAGGTGACAGAGTTAAATGTACTAAGATTTTCGTTGGGAGTGATGAAGAAGGACATGCTTAGGAATAAGTATATTAGAGGGACAGCTCAGGTTGGACGGTTTGGAGACAAAGCAAGGGAGTCAAGACTGGGATATTTTGGACATATGCAGAGGTGATGTAAGGATATATTAGGAGAAGGATGCTGAATATGGAGCTGCCAGGGAAGAGGAAAAGAGGAAGGCGAAAGAGGAGTTTTATGGATGTGGTGAAGGAGGACATGCAGGTGGCTGGTGTGAAAGAGGAAGATGTAAAGGACAAGAAGAGATGGAAACGGATGATCCGACATGGCGATCATCAAGTATTGGTTATAGTAGTAGTAGTAGTAGCCAATTCATACTTTGAGACGGATGTTGATTAGGAGGTACAGCGGTCGACTGGTAACTGGAGAGTTGCCAGTTTGACCCTCGGCTCCGCTTTCGAAACATATTGAGTCGTCCTTGAGCAAGACACCTTATATATTTCTAACTGGTCTTTATGAGCTGTTATTTGTAAAAAAAATTTTTTTTACCTTGCATGGCTGACACTGTCGTCGGTGTATATGAGTGTGTGTGTGTGTTTGTGTGTGTGTGTGTGTGTGTGTGTGTGTGTGTGTGTGTGTGTGTGTGTGTGTGTGCACATGAGACATTCATTGAGTGTAAAGTTCTCTGAGTGGCTGTAGCAGCTAGAAAAGCACTAAAAAATGCACTCATGTTACTTCATGAACACCAAAGCGAAAACATGCATAGTGTGAAAGTAGCTTTGTGATATTATCAGGAAGTTTGCCGGATAAGTGGCTACCAAGCATCAGCAAATATAAATAATACAAGAAGAACCCCGCTACAATGTAGCGGTTTGGTTATCCACCCATCTAAATCTCCCTCCTCTTCATCCTGCCAGCTAACCGCCTTCCCCCAGCCCCTAAACCCCCCCCCCACTCCAACCCCCTCCCCCCAAAGGCTCAGAATCCTCTGAAATGCCGACAAAAGTGGTTTTTAGCCATTTTTAGAAAATGCATATTTTGCACAATTATGCATAATTATTATAATTATTTTAATTTTCTGCTATTTTTCTGGTCCTCTCTGGAACAATACCTACCACCTCCAAGAAAAATTAGGATCATAAGCGCATTTTTGCAAAAATGCATATATTTTGCATAATGCCAAAACATTTCTAAGTCCCAGAATTTTTTTTTATATAGGTGAAAAAAATCAAAGATGCTCAGAATCATCTGAAATGCCGAGAAAAGTGGTTTTTAGCCATTTTTAGAAAAATGCATATTTTGCATATTTATGCATAATTATGCATAATTTTAATTTTCTGGGATTTTTCCCTTACTCTCTGAGACAATACTTACCACCTCCAAAAATAATTAGGATCATAAGTGCTTTAGTTTTCGGTCCCGCTATCTACACTAACTAACACACACACACTAAAACCACACACACACACACATTCTGAAAATATATGAGTAGATTAAATATATATTAAAAAAAAAACAAAACAGTGCTAGCGAGCTAACATTATTAGCACTACCTCCCCAGTTAATGTGTGCTAGATTATAGCGTTACGGTTCAACCTAATGTTGTGGTTGACAAAACGATGGCCAGTCGACATTTTCAAGGTGAACACAGAAATGAATGGGAACTCCAGCAGAGTCCCTCAGTCCCCAACTGATTTTGAGAGGGAGGGACTTTCTAGCTAACATGCTTTTGAGCTTATTTGTTTATTATGACCAGAGAAATCGTCCCATTTCCATCGTTTTACATGTATCAGGGTGAAACAATGGCTTGGTCTTGTTGCACCGTATCGCCACTTTCTATGTACTTGTCAGTGATGTACACCGTGCCGAGGTTTTGATGCTGCGTTTGGTTTCAAAACACCTAGAAAGAGGTTAAGTGGTAGACGATAATCCCCAAATGTCCGCGATAACGCCGAACTGGGATGAATCAAGTGCTTCCTCCCAGATGACTAAGCCAATGATTACTCTCACATCGCAGTGTATTTGTGTGTACGAGCGTATTTGTGCTCAGACTCCTCACCGTGTAAATGAGTGTGCTTTAGTGTGTATGTGTGTGTGTATTATGTTTTTTTTTTTTTTTTTAATTTATTTCTGATTTTCCCCTTTTTCCTCCCAATTTAGTGGCCAATTGATCCCTATTTTAATTCAAACACCCACCCTCGTATTGCATGCGTTCGCCAACTGCATCTCTCCGGCCGGCAGTCTCGAAGGAAAGCGCCTCCCCACTTTCGTGACAAGGCGAATCCAAGCCGAACCACTGTTTTTCCGACACACACAGAGACGCATTCACATGACGAACACAAGCCGACTCCGCCCCCCTCCCGAAGACAGCGTTGCCAATGATTGCTGCTTCATCGAGTCCGGCCATAGTCGGATCTGACGAGACCGGGGCGCGAACCCCAGTCCCCAGTGGGCAACTGCATCGACACCAAGCCGACGCTTAGACCGCTACGCCACCGCGGACCCTGTGTGTATTATGTTTGAATATGAATGTAATGTATGTTAATTGCCTGTAATAGCTTGTGTGTCTGTGTGCACACTTAATTATGAGGGTGTGACTCGTTTCTAGTCTGTGAGTGTGTGTGTGTGTGAGCGTGCATGTATTATGAGTATGCATGCATACAGGCATGGGTGGACTTGTATTGGTGTGCACACCCTTGCAAATGTACAAATGCATAGGTGGCTGTGCATTATGCACAGTGAATTACAGTTAATTAACTTGAGCTTAGAAGAATGGCCGGCACTACTAGCAGTTGACTTCAGTGGTCACCTCTGTTTAAATCCGTATTGTCCCTCCATGTGAATGGGACACACACAACAGTGTCACAACTCTATGCCTTTAATCTGTCCTTGTCTTTCTAACCCACTATCATTATTTCCTCTCTTTTTTTCCTTTTGCTCTCCACCTCTATGTGTGTGTGTGTGTGTGTGTGGGTGTGTGTGTGTGTGTGTGTGTGTGTGTTCTATTGTCTCTCTCTCTCTCTCTCTCTCTCTCTCTCTCTCTCTCTCTCTCTCTCTCTCTCTCTCTCTCTCTCTCTCTCTCTCTTATTTTGTCTTTTTTCCAGATCTCAAACCACAAATCTGCACCTACAACACATGTGTGTTTTGTTCCAATTTTCCCACTGACAGAGGTAATTACAGAATAATAAGACACTCAAGGAATAAGGGGGGTAAAGAAGCAGGGTCTTTATTTGGCAGAAAAGAAAATCATCTAGGATACAATAAAAAACCAGTAACAACAACAGAAAAATGACGGGCTTGTGATTGTGCATCACACATTTTTTTTATATTTATTTATTTATTTATTTAATTGTTGCGTCGCTTTTTTTTTGGGCGGGGGGGGCCAATGAATAATAAAGGGGCATTTTTGCAAATATAGCATTTGTATTCGATAAAAGCCTTACCATCAAATTCAGAATTTAGTGTTTAATGAGAAAATTATTCATCTCATCTCATCATCAGCCGCTTCTCTGGGGTCGGGTCGCGGTGGCAGCAAGCCAAGTAGGGCACTCCAGATGTCTCTCTCCCCAGCAACTCCCTCCATATTCTGGGGGATCTCAAGGCGTTCCTAGGCCATGTTGAACATGTAGTCCCTCCAGCGACTTGTGGGTCTACCCCGGGGTCTTCCCCCAGTTGGACGTGCCCGGAAAACTTCCAAAGGAAGGCACCCAGGAGGCATCCTAATCAGATGCCCAAACCACCTCAACTGGCTCCTTTCGACACGAAGGAGCAGCGGCTCTACTCTGAGCTGCCTCCGGATGTCAGAGCTCCTCACCCTAAGGCCCACCTCCAAGGCTGAGTCCAGACACCCTACTGGGAAACTCATTTCAGCCACTTGTATCCGCGATCTCAGCCTTTCGGTCACTACCCAAAGCTCATGACCATAGGTGAGAGTTGGAATGAAGATTGACTGGTAAATTGAGAGCTTTGGCTTCTGGCTCAGCTCCCTCTTCACCACAACAGTCTAGTACAATGTCTGCATTACTGCTGATGCTGCACCAATCCACCTGTCAATCTCCCGCTCCATCCTACCCTCACTTGTGAACAAGACCCCAAGATACTTGAACTCTTTCACCTGAGGCAACAACTCATCCCCAACCCGGAGGGAGCAAACCACCATTTTCCGGTAGAGAACCATGGTCTCAGACTTGGAGGTGCTGACTCTCATCCTGGCCATTTCACAATCAGCTGCAAACCACCCCAGTGCATGCTGGAGGTCACGTTCTGATGAAGCCAACAAAACCACATCCTCTGCGAAGAGCAGAGATGTAATTCTGAGGTTCCCAAAATGGACACACTCCTCACCTTGGCTGCGCCTTGAGATCCTGTCCATGAATATCACAAACCAAATCGGAGACAGTGGACAACCTTGTCGGAGTCCAACACCCACTGAAAATGTGTTTGACTTTGTGCCGAGAATGTGGACACACTTTGGTTATACAAGAACCGGATGGCTTGTAGCAACTGCCCTAGTACCCCATACCTGGTTCCCCCCCATATAGGGGGGGAAGGTACCAGGTATGGGGTACCTGTTGCCTAACAACTGACAAAATGCCGTAGAGCATGAGGCCAAAGTTTATGTTGCAAATACCCCTTCAGAAACTAGTGGGTGGCATCACTGATGCCACGTCCATCTTTTTTTCTTAGACTTCATGACATGTACCTGTGGCACAACTAGAGATAGTCATGCATTTCATAATATTCTGACAAAATTGTAAAATTTTCTCCAGTGGGACATTGCAATTTTGGTGTCAGTAGTGACTGCCTGCCGGGCCGGACCGGGTCAGCAGCACGTTGCACACTCCCTTTTATGCTAGTTTTGTCACTTTAGTTGGCGTATAGCCGCCTAACGTTTCCTGCAAATATCCACCTATGTCTCTACCTCCTAAAAGGCTTAATGAATAGTTAACTGCTGGGGGGGATATCTACCCACCTGTGTTAATCAGAAGAAGAGGAAGTGAGATGTGATTGGACCATTCAACAGCATCCCCGACCACACTTGCTGGTAACATATTCCCCGCGTGCCTGCCACCAATATACATACCAAAAGTCCATGTCTCCACATCACGTGTGCACCTGACTGCACTTTGTACTGTATGCCTTGATTCACAAAAACAGCGCCCTCTTTTTTGTTTCACCTATGCACCTCCTCTATCTTCTCCCCTCCAGCTTTTCTCCTCTCCTGTCCTGTTATCCTTTTCTATACTATTTCCTTAACATTTAATTTATCGTCTTCCTATATATTTTCCTCTCCTCCTCTCTGCTCCTCTTCTATCTTTTGTTTCACTTCTCCTTTTCTGACCTCTTACCCCTCTTTCCTTTTTCTGTCTGGCCTGTCACCTATTTCCAGTCCTTTCATCTCGTCTCTCCCTCTCCTCTATAATGTGAATGTTTTAGGACATCCTCAGAACATGGCACGGTCTGCCTTCTTAAAGCATGAGTCAGCCATGAGACAGGTATCGTATAACTGTCTTAGTTTCTCTCCAAGCTCTCATACACTCCTGATCTTTCACTTCTTCCACTAGCCTCTACCTCCCTCTCTCACCCTGTTTCTGTGCCTCCCTATTTGTGTCTCCAGCGTCTCCATATCGGTCTCTGTCACTGGCTGGTGCTGTCCCGATCCCGTCCTGTGGCTTTTTCTCTGCATATTTGCGTCCATTTTTCTTTTTCTCTCTCCTGCTCCTCTCTCTCTCCCTCCTCCCCATCCCCCTTGCTCTCCGTCCCTCTTGACTTCAGATGAGTTCATCGCCTCCCCAAGCGGCTCGGCGCCCACGCGCGTTTGTCTCTGATTGAACTCCGCAGCCTCACAACTCCCCCATTAGGATTAGGTTTTACTGCGACCCGAGCGCGGGGCGTGTGCGCCGTCATCCTGCCGTGATACCAGAGGAGAGGGATGGTTCGTTCGCGACAGAGAGACGGATCGGGATCTGAACGTTAATGACTATGATGCCCCCCAGCACCATCTATCAGACGAGGTACCACGTTATGCTAATGGAGCGGCGGAGGGGCTGATTGAGATTTCAGCAAATTAATTAGGCCTCGGGACAGGGCCGGGGCTGAGGAGGTGCGTCGGCGAGCGTGCACCGATGGAGAAAGTGGGGTAGTGTGTGGCGGGGAAAGGTGCGGTTTGCTTTTGGGGGCAGTGTGATAGACACCGAGGAAGAGGGAAGGGTGTGGGGTAGATAATAGCAGACAGAGAGCCGGAGATGAGAGGCGCCTTGGGTACAGAACAGAGGGAAAGACAGGCGGGTGGGGCAGGGTGAAGAGTTTCTGTGAGTACACACGGCGAAAGGAGACAAGAAAGCACACAAAGCGGCAGAGTGTGACTGAAGATGCATCTCAATACACAACATGGAGGGAGACAGAAGGGAAGGCTGGGAGAGATGGATACGAGGCACAGTGAGCCAAGGTGCTTTTGACGGAACGAGACAGAGACTTATCCAGGAAACCTAAACATGTCCTACAGTTTCAAAATTTACCACGGAGCCTGAGAAGTAAATCCCTGTACGTGGCCTCCTCTTCCGCTGTACTAAATAAATAAATAAAGCACACACCGAGGGACGGAGAGAAATGAAAAGGTCAAAGTTCAATGGGTGTTGGTGTTGAGATGTAAACAACAAATACGGGGAGGGCGACAGCTACAGACAGGGTGAGACTGACAGGTGATATGAGGGCAGGCTGATTCTCATTGCTTTTAGAAAATGTCATGCCCCCGCTTGCCAATTAAATGACCCTGAGTCGCTGACAACTCCATCTGCCGCTCGGCCCGAGTGTAAGTCTGGGTTGTGTTACCACGGACAGCAGCGTCCTGCTTCCTCTGTGTGTAATTTATGGGCGGACAAGAAAATAATTCCTCATTCATGCAAGCTCTGGCAGTAAGCGTTATATCTTTATATGGGTCTCCTTTCAGAGTAACTGCATGAATCAGGAATGCTGCCGCTTCCCCCAGCCCACAGCGGTGCTACACAAAGACAAAAAACAAGTGTCCAAAAACTACAAAAATCTGCAAGGACTGCAACACTAACGCATCCAAACTAACACATATGTCAAAGCTAACACACATATCCAAAGTTTAAAAAAAACCTGGATACAATAAATAAATGAATTAATTAATAAATAAACAAGAATAAACATAAAATGACTGGAAACAACAAAGAAATGGCCTTTTTCAAACTGCAATACACATGGCCATCTGTCAACCATCAGTTTAACACACACTCCCTTGATTATTACTGAGACATCCACGTAATATAGAAAGATAAATATACAGCTAGCTAGATATATATATATATATATATATATATATATATATATATATATATATATATATAGATAGATAGATAGATAGATAGATAGAGCTATAATACACTCATATCACCAAAAACATGCACATGTCCATGTCTTTGGCGATGTGAGTGATGAACTCCTCTTCTATACAAACAAAGCCACAGTATGGGACATTTCAACAAAACATATGGAGCTGAACTTGATAGCAGCAGAAATGGTTCCTTTGTGGCTTCAGGGACCTGTCCAAGCAGAACTGTCCGTTCTCTCTATTACATCTTGATTCCCGCACCTGTGCCAACTGGAGCAACTCACAAAGGGCACCTGGCGATGCTCAGAGATGAAGATAATAATGCTACACAACCGGTCCAGAGAACCGAAGCCATTATGACTTTTACTGGCAGCATCTCTGCATTGCAGCCTTTCCGTATCCTCCATGTCCTTTCCCAAAAGCGCTGCTGGCACATACAGCTCACCTTGCTCTAATTGTAATGCAAGTTGCTCTTGAGAAATTATGTATCAGCTTTATGCTTGTCTGCTGTGCAGGTGTGCAGAAAAATGGTGCCTGTTATCTGTCTGGGGCTGGGGGGCAAAATTTGTATTAGTGTAAAAAAAAAAAATTGGGATAGTAAGCCATGATGGATTAACTATCGTAGCCTTTCCCCTGAATTGTCATTTTTGATTGTGTTGAAGCACAATAAATGGATGCTGAAGAGAGATTTTGGGTAATGACGCCTACATCTCTGAATGTTTGAATTTCAGTTATTTGAACGTTTTCTCATAATTTAAGTTTTATAACATACAAGGCTCAAAATGCATGCACTTTATTATTTTGCATGTGCAATATACATTTTCACATTTTACTTCAGATAAGAAGGGATGGATCATTAAACATTTATAATATCGAATAGCAGTATTTATTTGAAAAATCCCAATATATGTCAAATTACCAATTAAATATAGTTGTAATATTGAAATTGGAGGTAGTGGCTGATTGTCAGCCCTGTTCTGTCCAGAGTGTGTCAGGCAGGACAGTTTCATTGCTGCCTGGAGATGTACTCCAGGATTTCACACTGCTCAGGAGTGAAGCTGTAGTTTCAGTTTTTGGAAATTCTCCTTTCCTCTTTTCAGTAGAATCTGCACTGGAAAGTCTCCCAGATAACGGGAAGATAATGTTATAAATAGCTCCTGCAGGTCTGGCTCAGTCTCAGACTCCGATGCTGTATCAGTGTAGATGAGGTTCCACCTCTGGTGAAATATATGTGAGCTCCCGTAGGTCATCACCTCTGATGTGAAAACATGGAGAGACCTATTATAAGTATTACCTGTTAATACTGAGCAATTTATTTCTGTATTGCATCCCATGCAGCACACATGTTGTAACGTCATGTGCCATCTCTCTTTCACTAGGTCAACAACAGCCCGTTTAATTGTTTGGCATAATCAGGAACAATTTATTTGTCATTTCATATTATGTACTACTGTAAAGTACTAATAAGACACGTTAGTCCCTAGCTAATGGGTCTGACCCTTTAGCCGAGCGGTTAGTGATGTCGCCTTGTGGTGTAGTACACCCCGTATCGAATCCCGCACCGGGCAAGAAAATAACCGGTTACATTAAGAAACCAAATTCCGTTTCCCCCGGCCCACAGTAGTGTAACACAAAAACACATATCCAAAAACCTCAAAAAACAACCCCACCAAAAACATACAAAAACAGAGAGCACAAAGAAAATAAATAAATAAACAACACAGTCCTCCCAGTGCAACACAGTCAAAAAACTCCACTATCCAGACAACGAACACCAGCCAGGAGGGCTGTCGGAACTGGCTTTCTGCATGGGCTAGCAGTTAGCTTAGCCTGCTCTGCCTCCACGCCCCCCAGACCGCCCTCGGTGTTTCCCTCATAGGCACAGAGGTGCAGCTCGAGGCAGCACCGTAGTCCCTGGGCCTATCGGACGCAACAGACCAGGCTCTCCCAGGCAACCCAGCACCAGCTTTCCAGCCAGACACCCTCCACACACCTCCCCCGCATTCCACGTGATGACACAAACGCAGGCGCAGACAAAAACACTGCACAGTCGACGCTAGGCGAGGCCGCCGCCAGACCGCCTCGGTGTTTCCTTAAGGCAGGGCCGTTGGCTAGCAGGTAGCTTAGCCTGCCCCGCAGCAGACCAAGCTCTCTCAGCCAAACGAAATCGATGATCAAAATAAAAACTTCACATGACACAAACTTAGATGTGGACAAAGGCACTGCATAATCGGCACTGGGTGAGGCTGCCGCAAACACGAGTCCACACCACTTAGCTTGTAGCTTAGAATGTAGCTTAGACAGAAATTAGGACATCCTATGGTGTATGCTTTGCCTAGCATATATTCTTATGATGGAAATCACAGAATGCACCTGCTGCCATTCTGAAATGTCATAATATGCAAGCACTTGCTTGTTGACGCACCGTTAAAACTCAGGCAAATTAAAATAAATATAATTTTCTTTATAGACTGTCTTTGATCAGCTGTGTCAACGCTGATGTCATCTATTGGTCATAGCAATGCCTGCCGGGGAGCATTTCTTTTAAAGGTTGAATCAAAAGACCTAAGCTCTGTGAAGAGGCCAAAAACCAGAGGACCAAACACAGTTGCTTTGACAGCCAAATCAATTGTGGTATATCAAACCAATTGCAGACAATCCCACTTTGGATTCTGATGGGTAACAAATTTCAATAGGTGAACCAGACAGTCTGCAAGAGGCCATAGCCAATGCAAGAATTTGTTTGTATACGAATTACACTATGTGCACATGATCAAGCCTGCATCAAGTGTATCACAGAAAGTTGAATCAGTTCATCTGGATACAGCGTTTAGTGGGAGAAACGTTTCAGCATTCATCTAAGTGACCATTTCAGTCTCAACTGACTGCAGGTATCCCCATCCTTATAAACAATACAGTTGCATAACGACTGACAACAATGATCAGTTTCATACACAAATTGGTGTAACCATTAACTAGAGTTACAACGGCCATGTGCACTATTCACAGAGGATTTGGGAATGCGTGCAATCACAGCATTGTAAGATGGCGGCATATGTACTTTTAGGCCCCCTCCTCGATTCAAGGGTGATCATTCCCTCTTCACATAGATGGCCTCTTTAACTCCCCGTTCAAACCAGCGTTCCTCCCTATCAAGGATGTGCACATCCCCATCCTTGAAAGAGTGGCCACTGGCCTGTAGATGGTGTAGACTGTGGAGTCCTGACCCGATGTAGTAGCTCTTCTGTGTTGTGCGATCCTCATGGCCAGCATCTGTTTGGTTCCCCCGATGTGCAAGTCACGGCAATCC
The DNA here is from genome assembly GCF_029633865.1 of Lampris incognitus. Classification (NCBI taxonomy): domain Eukaryota; kingdom Metazoa; phylum Chordata; class Actinopteri; order Lampriformes; family Lampridae; genus Lampris; species Lampris incognitus. The sequence continues at coordinate 47,005,177 of NC_079211.1, read as the reverse complement.
TCCTGACACTTAACAGCATACACTATACGTATTGATCTGTTTGTGCCGGGGGACCTGATCCTTGGGGTGGACCAACTTCTGGCACAGCATGTTATGGGGTTTGAAAGCAACTGAGATGTAGTGTTTGGAAAATATGTGTCTCAACTGTTCTGACACTCCCGCCACATAGAGAATCACCACTGGTCTATGTTTATAGGCAGATGTTGTCCTTCTCCTCTCTTTGATCGGCTGGTGCACTGTTTGGGCGTCTTCCTGGCTTTGACAAACACCCAGTTAGGATAACCACACTTAACCAGGGTCTGTTTAACATGGGATGACTCCCCTTCCCCGGCTGCTGTGTCGGTGAGGACGTTGTGAGCTTGGTGATGACTCCTAGTTTGTGGTCCAGTGGATGATGAGAGTCAAACCTTAAATACTGATCAGTATGTGTTGGTTTTCAGTAAACATCAACAATCAAATGTCCCCCACCACCAATTGCAATTTCACAGTCTGAGAAAGCTAACCTGTCATTTATCACATCCTCCCTGGTGAACTTCATGTGGTTGTCCACAGAGTGAATGTGGTTGGTGAAATGTGGTACATCCAGAGATTTCATTTTAACCCAGGTGTCGTCCACAAATCCGAACCCAATGCTAGGTTGTGTCCCCGGATAGGACATCAGAGCCCTCTTTTCCACTTCCTCCATGTACAAGTTAGCCACTACAGGTGAGACTGGGGAACCCATGGCACACCCATGCATCTGCCTATAGTACTGCCCCCTGTATGTGAAGTACATGGACTGAAGACACATCTTCAGGAGCAGACACGCTTGGTCTGTGTTAAGGGTGGTCCTATTGCTAAGGGTGGGGTCTTCTTGTAATTTCATACGTATCACCTCCACTGATTCATCAACAGGACCACGTGAAGAGAGACGTAGCATCATAACAGATGCATCAATGTTTCCATCACCTTTCAGCTCTTTGCTTTGAGCTGCTTCTAAAATGTTTCTAAAAGACCCAAAGCCATTCATGTCTGATTCCACCCATGACTCGAGAGAGGTTGCCTGTGCATTCTAAGTAAAGAAGAAAATGATTTCATCATTGGCCTCCACAGTAGAGGACATTAGTGCACACGGCGAACGCTGCCAGGTCATACAAAGAAGAAATAAATATCAATATTGTGCCTTTATATAACTTCAATATATTAGAGGACTATTTTTTTCTATCTGTTAAATCAGGCTTAAGTCTGATATTTCCGTAACATTTCCAAGGTTTTCTGTCTCCTGCATGACATTCATGCACATATATTATTCATACTTTTATATATAGTGAAGGTCTGTACTTTTTAGGAGAGGATGGAGACTCTTTTGAGAGTGTATTTCAGTAAATGCAATAAAACTTTGGACAGATGTCAAATTGACCTTTTTTGGGGGGAATGTGCCAAATCACACCAGAGTCATTTTTCTCTGTGTGTTTGCCCTGTTTGGAAATTATCGGGCTGCCAACTGGACATACTGACCTCTCCAAATAGCACATTTATCAAATCGTAAATGTACCAGCTCCGCTTCTGGGAAATGTCCAAGTGTGTGACAAGCTATGCACAAGTGGGGCGTTCGGGTAGCGTAGCGGTCTATTTCGTTGCCTACCAACACGGGGATCCTCGGTTCGAATCCCCGTGTTACCTCCGGCTTAGTCGGGCGTCCCTACAGACACAGTTGGCCATGTCTGCGGGTGGGAAGCCGGATGTGGCTATGTGTCCTGGTCGCTGGACCAGCGCCTCCTCTGGTCGGCCGGGGCACCTGCTCAGGGGGGAGGGACAACTGGGGTGGAATAGCAATATATATATATATATATGTGTGTGTGTGTGTGTATATAGATATATAGCGTAAACCACCTCAGTTGTTTCATGCCATATCCAACAACCCTATCTTTCCATAAATCAAGTGAATTTGAACTCTATTGATGTTTTCCTCGTCTCAGTAAAAGCCACCCCGCTTTATGAATCATAAACTTGCGTAGGTAACATCAAAATCGTCAGCCTACGGCCCCTGTTAAGTTGGGCATACTATTTGACGTGTACTTGCATTGTTTTGGGATCATGGGCTGCAGGCAGGGCACGGTCATCACATATATCTTATCTTGCAAGTGCTGCGCTCACTTTTGGGAAATGTCCAAGTGTCAGGCAGGATAAATCAAGCAATCAAATAGAGAACAGCGCAGAACTGTATTTCCCTTGTTTCAGCCCTCCACCCTCACCCACCCAGCAGCAGCTCCACCACTGTGGTCGGAGGCGGAAGATGAGGTTAGGTGACGAGTGACTAGTGGGAACGCAGCCGAGTGAATGAAGAAAGTGTCAAAAAATAACAAACATTCTGCGGTCGTCCGGGTAGCATAGCGGTCTATTCTGCTGCTTACCA
>NC_079211.1:46987782-47000282 GCF_029633865.1 Lampris incognitus | reverse complement strand
AGGGGCAATAGAAGAGTAAAACGTGGCTGTACAAGTAAGATATAGAAGAGAATAATGATTAACCTGCACGTGACTCGTGGCCCTGATCACGGACCGTATTGATTATCTGCTCACAGTTTATAATGCAGTGAATAATGTACAGACGCAATTAAAGCCAGAAGCCAAAAGCTGTTTTGGTTTGGTGGATGGTTAATGTTTGAAAAGGACTGCCAGATCATCCCCCCTGTTCATTTTCTGTGGCACTGTGGGTACAACCTAAAAATGTAAGGTGCTTCCCTATAAACCAGAAAGCACGGAATAAAGTAAGTCATTCAATGGTGCTATTCCATAAACAAATATTTTAATTTATGCCAATGTATATCCCTCAGATTGTTTTTTTAATCTAAAATCAAATTGTGCACATTTGCCAAAATAAGCAATATAATGTTCCATATCCTTTAGTTGACCGGTGCTGCAAATACGTAGGTGTGTCAAAGTGTGTCAGTATTTCCTGGTGCAGAACCTCGAAACAGGTGTTTAGCCACAGCTTGAGATTTTGGCAATGATTTATGGCATTGATGATTATTAATTAGTAACTGTTATATTAATAATTAATAATAATTATTTATAAGCATTGTGGGTGTCTTGAAAAGTGATACATGTAATGTTGATGATGATGATAATAATAATAATAATAATAATAATTATTATTATTATTATTATTATTGTTATTATTATTATTATATTCCATTTAAAAATATCCAATATGGTCGATAACCAATAATAATTAAATAAATAATTAAAAATGAATAAAATAAAACAAATATTGATAATAAAAAACCTGCTAACTTACAGCTGTAAAGTTAGTTTAAAATACCATTTCAGTTGCTTTTGCTCTCATATTTCAAAGTACTGCAGATTAAACCGTGGAAGCATACAACATCGAATGTTTAAAGTGAAAGTTAATCTGTTAAATGACAATATAATATTATATATTAAATTTACATGTTTCACCTATGGGTCAAAATGGAAATCCACATTCCATAATCACATTTGTGTTTGCCTTTCATACCTGGCATGTGATATGACATTTAACTGTCAAAGTGTTTGACTCGCTTTATGATCGTCTTTACTCAAATGGCAATCCAAATGTGGAAAATATATGTTCCGGCATGCTTATATATATATATATATATATATATATATATATATATATATGCAAATGGCAAATGGCAATCCAAATGTGGAAAATATATGTTCCGGCATGCTTATATATATATATATATATATATATATATATATATATATATATATATATATATATATATATATATATATATATACACACACACACACTCACCGGCCTCTTTATTAGGCACACCTGTCCAACTGCTCGTTAACGCAAATTTCTAATCAGCCAATCACATGGCAACAACTCAATGCATTTAGGCATGTAGACATGGTCAAGACGATCTGCTGCAGTTCAAACCGAGCATCAGAATGGGGAAGAAAAGTGATTTAAGTGACTTTGAACGTGGCATGGTTGTTGGTGCCAGACGGGCTGGTCTGAGTATTTCAGAAACTGCTGATCTACTGGGATTTTCACGCACAACCATCTCTAGGGTTTACAGAGAATGGTCCGAAAAAGAGAAAATATCCAGTGAGCGGCAGTTCTGTGGGCGAAAATGCCTTGTTGATGCCAGAGGTCAGAGGAGAATGGCCAGACTGGTTCGAGCTGATAGAAAGGCAACAGTAACTCAAATAACCACTCATTACAACCGAGGTATGCAGAAGAGCATCTCTGAATGCACAACACGTCGAACCTTGAGGCAGATGGGCTATAGCAGCAGAAGACCACACCGGGTGCCACTCCTGTCAGCTAAGAACAGGAAACTGAGGCTACAATTCGCACAGGCTCATCAAGATTGGACAATAGAAGATTGGAAAAACGTTGCCTGGTCTGATGAGTCTCGATTTCTGCTGCGACATTCGGATGGTAGGGTCAGAATTTGGCGTCAACAACATGAAAGCATGGATCCATCCTGCCTTGTATCAACGGTTCAGGCTGGTGGTGGTGGTGTAATGGTGTGGGGGATATTTTCTTGGCCCACTTTGGGCCCCTTAGTACCAATTGAGCATCGTGTCAACGCCACAGCCTACCTGAGTATTGTTGCTGACCATGTCCATCCCTTTATGACCACAGTGTTCCCATCTTCTGATGGCTACTTCCAGCAGGATAACGCACCATGTCATAAAGCTCGAATCATCTCAGACTGGTTTCTTGAACATGACAATGAGTTCACTGTACTCAAATGGCCTCCACAGTCACCAGATCTCAATCCAATAGAGCACCTTTGGGATGTGGTGGACCGGGAGATTCGCATCATGGATGTGCAGCCGACAAATCTGCAGCAACTGCGTGATGCTATCATGTCAATATGGACCAAACTCTCTGAGGAATGTTTCCAGTACCTTGTTGAATCTATGCCACGAAGGATTAAGGCAGTTCTGAAGGCAAAAGGGGGTCCAACCCGGTACTAGCAAGGTGTACCTAATAAAGTGGCCAGTGAGTGTATATATTCTGTGCTCTTGCAATTCCGTTTCAGTGCTGTTAAATTAGCATTTTCTCATAAATTTAAAATAAAAACTGAAAAGGCTTTGTACATTTCAGCAACAAATAATTGCCTTTATTATTGTTATCTTAAATTAATCTGTAAGGCAAAATTGCAAATTAAATCGAATTCCCTCAGTGGCAAGTGACTTGTTCGAGTGGATATGCAACAGTGATGTCAAACTGTTAATTGAAATGTCATAAACTAATATGCATTTGTATATTTTAATGACGTTTCATTTTGGAGGACCACATCATTTACACTGTCTTGTATGGGCGGCAGGTCATTAAGTGCCATGGACCCTGAACTGAATTGAATTCCCTCTCACAATGCAACTGTGAGATTTCCTCCATTACATCATTTACAGGATTCATTTAAATACTCGTCTTTTTTCAAAGTCTCTTTCTGTCTCACCTTCCTCTAGATGATTCCTGACTTGTTGAGTTGTGTTGTTCTGCGTGTGGCTGGTTGTGTTGTTATGTGTTGACACCCACATTTGTTAAGCGACCTTGAGCTCTGGGAAGGCGCTTTTTAAATATAACTTATTATTCATCAGTAACATGCGTGTCACTCTGCAAAGGTGGTACAATTCAAATGAAACATGTGACATAGCGCCTCCTATTTGCAATCTCCTCCCCATGACAAGATCATTATCAACATGCTGTGCCGAGTGTAGCTGACAACTTCTTTTTGACATCTTAATACGTATTAAGGGATGAAGACACGAGTGTCCATTTTTCTCGTGGCTGTATATATAAGTGCTGCAGAGGGAGTCCTCTAAATGAACACATGCTGTTAGCCACTATTTGGCACTCGTGCAACCTAACGCGTTAATTGGACATTGTTGAGTGGCTAAACGGCTCAGCTTGAAGAGTATATATTAATAAGTGTGGAAAGTGTCTGCTTTGGAAGCTAAAGGTGGTCAATTAGCCTCCATACAGTATGGAGACTCGGCCCTCAGTCCAAATGACCAAAACACCTGACTGAACACCGGCCTCTGCACTGTTGATGGCTCTCTCCCTCTCCCTCTCTCTCCCTCTCCCTCTCTCTCTCTCCCTCTCCCTCTTTCTCCCTCTCCCTCTCTCTGTAGCGATCCCCAGCAATCAATCCAGTGTCTGTCTCCCGGTGACGTTGTCTTTCCTTTTTTTTTCTTTTGCTCTTTTTTGGCACCCTCTGTCTCTTTGTCTCCACAGACCTCTCCTCGTTCAGACAAAGCTGACCTCCCCCCTCATCTCCTCCCTTCTCCTGGTAATAGAACATTAGTTTGGAGGACATTAGTCAGTAAAAATGAAAGCATATGGCGAGTAATATTTACTTGTAATGAGCCTGAGTGCTGCCATGCACGGAAACCAAATTACTAGTGCCTCATTTTGTGGCAGTCCAATAAATATTTTACCCTGTAAAAGTATGGATGACGTGGGGGGGGGGGGATGAGAGAGCCACCTGTTCTAGTCTGCTAAATGATTTACCAGATGTCTTGTCTTCCTTCTTTTTCTTGTTCTCGCTTCTTCCCTCGATTAATTTCCCGATTTCCCTTCGGCATGTTGAGAGAGGATCGGCTTGTATTCAGAGGAGGAGGAGGAGAAAGACTGAGAAAGGGGGTCAAAGTTAAGGGCAAAGAAGGGCAAGGATAAAAAAAGGACTTTATAGAGAACAAAGTGGAACTGTATAAACTACAAGTGGACTATTACTGAAATGTGCGGTGAAAAATGTGCATTGAAAAAGAGAGGAGGAGGGAGGGGGAGAGGGGGAGAAAAGTGTGGTGAGGAAGAGTAAGACAGGGCGAGGGAGGCCAGCCTAAATTTAGACGGCAAGCAACAGTGAGCATGAATGCTGAATGTAAAATGTCCTATGCATACTTTTCTGCAATTCTAAACCATGCAAGTTCACACTAGTAGTAAAATGTAGTCGCCCATTTCCCAAGGTGCAAAACTCCTACGACGCCAAACACTATACATCATTGATGTGAGCACCGTTCAGCATAACCTTTCCTGGCCGCTCTCTCACATATGCATGGACTCAATCTCTCGATCTCGTTCACCGAGAATGAAATTATAATGAGCTTGGCATATTTCACACCCAGAAGTCAGAGCCACAACTTGCCAAAACCTATGCTTGTGTTTATAATAGGTAAGGCAACAGGTCACCCCTTGAACCCAAGATAGGGAGGTCTGAGAATGAAGTTCGGTGTCAGAATACAAGCCGCTGCCAACTTGGCTTAAATTTCGTGACTTCAGGACAGAGGTGTAAAAACCAGGTCCGGGAAGTAAATGTCCAAGCTGTGTATTTGCTCCAACCATGTTCCTAAAGCAGCTGATTGCATTAACTGGTTTTCCCTACCTAGTTAAGGAGTGGTGTTGACTAGAATCTGCTGGTGTGGTGCGTGAGTAGAGCAAACACATGGTTTGGACTTTTACTTTCTGGACCTGGTTTTTACACCTCTGCTTAATTATATTTAATTATAGCAACGTTTGCAGTAATTAAACATGCTCACAAAACTCACCCTGTGATAGACCGGTGCCATGCTCAGGAGTTGATCCCATCTTGCACCCAGTGCATGCAGGGATAGGCTCCAGTAGCCCCCCCCCCCCCCCCCCCAACCATGACCAGGATAATTGGGTGTAGAAAATAGATGGATGCATGGATGGATGGATGGACAAAACTCACCCATAATAGTCCTTAATCTGCCTCTAGGACTGTGTGGTCGTGGTCCAATTGCAGATGATTGACAGGTGTCTCGCCAGCAATGTAAACAACCTTAACGACATGGTGGTCAGTGAAAGCTAGTTAGGACCCTTCTAGTTAAAGCAGCATCGGGTCAGATCGGCACAGCCATACATGAGATACAACCTAGCACCGTTCAACTGCTCATTAAATAGGGACATGCGGGGCAGACAGATGAGAGACTGAAGGTTCACGCTGTGACAGACTCACTTTGTTTTTGCAGTGGGACTGCATCCTCCTGCTATGGAGACAGTGGTCTTTCCACACGTGCTCTTCTCTGGGTTCACTCGGGGTTTGCTGCGGGCGTGTGTCCAGACAAGCGTCCTCAGTTTTCTCCCTCATGTTAGGTGAGACCAAAACAACCACAGGAACTCAGATGGGCATGCTGGCGTTTCTTAAATCCTTTAACGTCTTCACGTGTATCACTGACTGGCGTGTCGGAGGTGGAAGAGGGGGCAACTGTCTCGCTGTGGAGTATGATGAAGACCTAGCTGACGTATATGTGCCTCTCTGGTTCTGATTTGTAAAATATGTAGATGCCACAAAATCCCCGGATGTCAACAACTTCCAAAGAAGTTGCCTCAGAACAGTGAGGTGAGACGTGAGAAAACACAATACGCAGATATTTTCCTCCTTTTTCCTCTTTTCCTCCTTTTTTGCGGTCAGTAATATGTTCACTTATCACTTATTGTGAGAAGTCAATTCGGGCAATAGGTGGGAGGAAGGCTTAAATACCCTCTTCAGACTTCACGGCCGCAGTCAGTCTGTGAATGTGTGTGTATGTCTGTTTTAATATATGGATGGGGTCTTGTGGTAGCAAGGTATTGACTGTTGGGGGCACATGGGTTTAGTAGGGGGAATCAGATCACATGTGATTTTGTCTGCATTTGTGTCTTACTCATTACAGTATAATTGAGATGTGAGCATTTGTCTTATTTTTTCCATCTTTCCTCCTCTTCTCTCATCTATTTTCGTGGCCTGCCATTGACTCTGATCTCTCTGATCCTTACCTATTCCATGGTCCGCCCTTTTTTTTTCACCAATTATTTCTCATCTCCCTCCTCTTCTGCTCTTCCTCCCACCTCACCCTACTTTCCCATCTGACTCCCCTTGTTGTGTCCAATCCTGACTTCAGCCACTCAGTCTGTCTCTTTTTCTGCTCTTCAGGATTCCTCTCCTCGCGCCTCATTTCCTTTTTTTCCTCCTCTCCGCGTGAAGAGACGCGACACTGCGCTACCCCTCATTGCCTCATCTGGGTTCATGTTCATCAGAGGGACAATTTCCTCCTTTTATTTGTTTCATCCTCCGTTGCCATCTTCCCTCCATTGCTGACTTTCCTCTCTTCTTTCTCTCTTTTCCTCAGGGAGCGTTCATTTTCCATCCTCTCCTTCTCCTTACTTTAGTGTCTCCCCGGCCCTCTCGACTCCACTCCCAACTCCCAACTCCTCCTCAGTTAACACGCCATCTCTCTCCCTCATCTCACTTCCTCCGCTGTCTCTTTTGAAAGATATTACTTTCTCTCAAGGATGTCCTGGATTCGCTGCTACACACCATCACCATGGGAACTGTTACCGAGGAGATAATAGGTGGTGGTGGGGGGAGCGGTCATATGAGGGTGTACGCCAACTAAATGTGGCCCTGTTTGGTGAGAGAGTGCTGGAGAAAATTAAACCCATTGAGAGATAGATAGATGGAGAATGAGGGATGGAAAGATAGTGGGCATGTAAACAAATAAAACTGGGATGAGGCTGAGTGAATGAGAGAGAGAGAGAGAGAGAGAGAGAGAGAGAGAGAGAGAGAGAGAGAGAGAGAGAGAGAGAGAGAGAGAGAGAGAGAGAGAGAGAGAGAGAGAGAGAGAGAGAGAGAGAGAGAGAGAGAGAGAGAGAGAGAGAGAGAGAGGCAAATGATGGGGGAGGGGTGTTGTTTCAAAGGGAGTTAGGATGAGAGAGAGAGGTAATGAGGTCTTATTTTGTATTTCAAAGCCTCTACGGTACAAGAGGAGCAATAAGGTCTCAAAGATGAGAGGCAGAGAGGAGGGAAGAGATCTCAGATGGGAGGGCAGTGAAGCGCTGAAGCAACAAGTGCAGACAGACACAGGAAACAGCCACACCACAAAAGAGAGTGAGAGATAGATAGAGAGAGAGAGAGAGAGACAAAGAGATACCTTTTTTTACCTTTAACCAAGTCTTTAATGGTCCAATTTTCCATTTACATTAAAATAACATTAGTATTAACACAGATACTCATGTACATGTTGAAACACAAGAATCCCCATACACAGCAAAAACAACAGATACAGACCCACCTCCCCTTTTTCAGAAATTAAGAATAAGTAATTGGTTTTCTACAATTCACAGAACATATCCGTGTTCCCAAAAAGAAACAAATTCTTCCAAGTTTGAAATCATTTTGAAATATGGGAACTCAGTTTTCAGCTTAGCAGCCACTAGACCCCTTGACCCCTGACCTTCTAGCATCTGTGGACCCTGTGCCTTTCATTTTGTTTCTTCTACCGAACCAAATACTAACTTTTGCCTGACCTATCAGAAAATTAACCAAGGTGACACATCTGCACTGTGCTGCCTAGGACCAAAGACAAACAGGCTGTCTTTGAAAACCTCTCCTAAACATTTGAGCCGCCGCTGCAGAGCAAATAGGGCTCAAACTGGGACAGTTGAGCCATAAGTGCTGTCGAGTGTCTTCATCATTACAGAAAGAACAGTGACTCCCTGCTCTAGGATCTATATGTGACACAACTTTTCATAGCCACAACCCCATGTACCACCCTCCACTGTAGAGCCACATTGTGTTTCTCTATAAGGAGGGTTTGTACAGGGACCTCCAGCTGCCTTTGGTAGATGATCCTGTTGCCAACACACTCACTCACTTTGACTCCTGTACACTGGCTACTGGTGTTCTGTTGAGAACCTTTACAGTGGCTGCATACAAGGCCTTCATTGATGTTCTTGAGAAATCCCATAGTTCTGCTCCCCCACTGCATAACTTGCTGATCCTCTCCACGCTCTGCTCCTAGTGTCTCTTTGAAGAAACCAGGAAGTGCACTGATCATTTCCTCCAACAGCCTCTCCATTAGATGAAGAGATTTAAAACCAGTCTCTTGGCTCAAAATGTCAACTGTTTCCCCACTGTCCTGCTGATCTGAGACACGCTATTTTAGTGAGTCCAGCTTTTGTGAGGGATTGCCATAAATTGACAGAGCTGAGCATCCTGCAGTGTATCAGTGGACTATAGAACAGGGGCTCCTCACCTACACGTCTATAAATCTGGGAGTAGTCTCTCTTGGTGTTTAAGACTTTTCCTCAAGTTCGGAGGACAGCCTGATAGAAAAGTGTCATAGTGAACTCCATGCTAGCTAGTTCCAGAAGAAACAAGTGCTTGTCACAATCAAGGTTCATTATCCTATGAAGCAACACATATGCTGTTTCACTCCAAAATGATTGTTTGTAATATAATAGCCACTGCACAGTCTAAAGATGAAAAGCTGTGATATGACTGCATAGGACAATCAGGCCCTGGCCTCCTTGTAACACTGGCAGGAACAATACAGCAGATTTGGTTCAGTGAAAGCCTCCTCAGAAGAAGTTCACCAGCCTCTTCTGTACTTCTCTTATGAACATATCTGGAGGTTCTACAGCTGTAATCTGGTGCCAGAATATCGAGGCAATCAAGTTATTAACAATCAAGACTATCCCCCTATAGGACAACTGAGACTGGATTCAGGCCTATATAGACAATTGAGCACTGATATTTTCAACTAAACCCCTGCCAGTTTTTGCTCAGGAACGTGGTCACTGCCTAGAAATAATCCTAAGCATTTCCTCCCTTCTATGATCCACTGCAGCCCAGCTGGTAATGTTGGCTTCTCTTTATTGTTCCACTCCCCCCAGCAATGAAGGCTCAGATTTTGACCAATTGACTTTTGCGGAAGAAGCTTGTTCGTATAAAACCAATTTCTGCTTTATTTTTAATTTTTATTTTTTTTCGGGATTGTCACCCCTTTTTCTCCCCAGTTGTACCAGTCCAATTATCCCATTCTTCTGAACCGCCCCGGTCGCTATGCCAACCCCCCTGCCAAGCCGGGGGGCTGCAGACTACCACATGCTTCCTCTGATACATGTGGAGTCGCCAGCTGCTTCTTTTCATCTGACAGTGAGGAGTTTTGCCAGTGGGGCGTAGTGTGTGGGAGGATCACATTATCCCCCCCACCCCCCACCCCCACTCGCGAACAGGTGCCCAGACCAACCAGAGGAGGTGCTAGCGCAGTGACCAGGACCCATAACCCACATCTGGTTTCCCCACCCGCAGACACGGTATATTGTGTCTGCAGGGACACCCAAGCCAAGACCAATCCCAGGTACAACACTACCCTGTGGTTACCTAAACACTGGCGATTCATGTGTTAGTAAGGCATCATAATAAGACTGTTACGTTACTGATATGCCCCCTGCTTGAGAATTTTGACATAATTTTGACTCGTTATGAAAACTGTGGCATCGTCAGCATATGCTAATAAACCAACTGAATTAGTGATGTTCTCTGAAAAAGGTTAGCTCTGAGAGACCCTGTCTCAGCTCAGTTAAAAGAGGCTTAATGGCCAGGGACTACAGCATTCCAGATAAGGGACAACCATATCTTATCCCTCTCTGAACAGAGACAGGTCGGCTGAATCCACCACCTACCTTTAACAGATCACTGGCGCCAGAATACAACAACCTGATTCATGAAACAGTTTTTTTTCCTCAAAAACAAATCATTCAAGTGTTTTGAACAAATAACAATGATCAACCCTATCAAAAGCCTTCTCTTGACCCATAGAAAGAAAGCCAATATCTAGCTCCTGGAGCTGTCCTGTATCAAAAACAGATGATACTTGATTGTACGGTCAGGAACACAGTAGGTATGGCTACAATGTACAACTGTATCCATACACTCTTTGAGTCTATTTGAAATACATTTTGCAATGATTTTATAGTCCGTACATAAAATGAAACTGGTCTCCAGTTTTTCAGTAAGCCAAGGTCTCCCTTTTTTTGGGTAACAATGTTAGGACAGCCCTTCTACAACTTAAGGGTAAAGTCCCAGAATCCAAATAGTCTTTAAATATGTCATTTAACTCTTGTCCAATTAGAGTCCAGAACGTCTAGTAAAACTCTGAAAGAAGTCCATCAACTCCAGAGGCTTTGTCACAGCTGAGCTGCACCACTGCAGACATCTCATCAAAGGAGATGGGGGACTCCAGAGAGGCCATACGTGTTTCACCCAGCTGAAGCAGTCTCTCCAGTATCTCCTCCACATAGTCAGAGTCACAGATCTCCACACTGAACAGGCTAATGTAGAAATATATGGCCAACTTCCTCATTTCTAATGGATCAGTTGTTATTGCCCCCATTTGCAAGCTTGAGATGCATCATCACATTAGTTTTTTTTCTCTTTTTCTCATTTTTTCTTTCAAGCTAAACAAAAAAGAAGTTGGAGCATCTATATATTTGATGATAGATATTTGAGTTCTGATTAAAGCACCCTATGCTTTTCATGTAAAAACCTACCTAAAGCCTTCCTCCTACTCACACCAGGTCCTGCTATTGCCATCATTTCCATTAATAATTTCATCTTCTTATATCTGAATTTCTTTCTCTAATTCTTCAAAACAGATTTACTCTAAAGCAAATATTTTTTTTTGTTGAATTGCTGACATCATTTGTGTTTTTCCTACCTCCCACCATCGAGTTGTTTCTAAAATATTTCTTGCTCAGCCTCCAGTGACTCCAGAAGTCAGAGAAGAACTGACAGAAAGCCTTATCATATGTTAACCGTACATTGAAGTGCCAGTAGGGATAGTGTCGAAATTGAACTCGTCAGGAAAAATCTGCCGCTAATAAATGGTGATCTGAAAATCCAACAGGTGATATTGTGGACGTAATTAACCTGTTGTTATGTGTGTTTCATTTAGATAAATCCTATCCAACCTGGCTGCCCCTCACACTACCATCGACAGCTTTCACCCATGTGTACTGCCTAACTGCTGGATTAAGTGTCCTCCAAACATCTGTGAGGTAAGTTTTTGTGACCACGCTGGACAGAAATGAAGCTGATGGGTGATGAGGCTCTTCTGAGTTTCTCTCAACTGTGGGATGTGTAGTGCAATTCCAGTCTCCTCCCACTATTATTACTGATTAAACTGTTTAAGTTTGTCTTTCAGTTTGCTAAACAATCTCAAGCGATCAGTGCCTGTATTATAAGCATACACATTTATAAACACAAAAGGTATTCCTCGGAGTGTTGCCTGAACTACTTGGATTCTACCCTGCTCCAATTCACATGTCAAAACACGTGTTAAAAAGGAGGTGCTGTGAGAAGAGAACAGCAACACCTACACTAAAGGTTGGTACCATGGCTAAAAAAAAATGGCCTGTCCAACTCAAACTCATTCCCAAACACTATATCATTGTCTACTGAGTTATGTGTCTCCTGTAAGAAGAGCACATCTGTATGTTTAGTGCTGCTCAGCTCAGCCACCATGCCTCGCATGTCTCTATCCTTTTCCTCTATTTATATTTATACTTCCAACCTGCAAACGTTCCACAAAAACAGCAGAAAAGGAAGGAAAAGAAGACGGCGAAACCTTTCCCAAGAGGAAAACCCCTTTTGTGTATCACCCATTTTTTTAATTTTGTGCACTTAAAGAATCTTCTTTAGACGAAACCTCTTCTGTTTACTGAGCTCTTCATATCCAGCCATTTATTCTGATCTCCATAACTGAGTTAACGCACCTGTCCACATCTGAGAAGAAAGCTGATATTTCCACAGACTGTCTGCCATACGTTTCACCAAGGAAATCATTAATCTCCTTTTAATGGATGACTACTAATCACCTTGTGACATAATATCAATAAATTGTGATAGGCTGCCCTCCTCTGACATTTCCTCATCTTCATTCCTAGTGTTTTCACAGTGTGACTCACCTGTTGCAGAGACCTGAGTCTCAGCCTCAGCTGAGAGTCAGGTCTCTGACTGTCTCTCACTGGTTCTGTCTGTCCTCCGTCTCTGCATGCCTCCATGACATGTGCTTCAGCATCACTTAGATTACCCGTCATCTCCATTACTGCTGTTCTGCTCAGTTGTTTCGTGTCCCCTTCATGTCAGACTGCGGTACCTCCCGCTGCC
>NC_079211.1:46977653-46987582 GCF_029633865.1 Lampris incognitus | reverse complement strand
ACTGACACTAAAATTAACGTTTTTAACAACTTTAATACTGTTTTTCAAACAATTTAAACTTCAGAGACACGTGGTCCAACTTGGAATAGCAAAATTGAAAAAGAGAAAATATTGCCTGAAAAACAAAACGGAAAGGACATGTTGCTAATCTAACAAACATAACAAGACCTATAAAACTTGAAATGTGAAATAATAGTAATAATAATAATAATAATAATAATAACAATAACAGTATGGTAAAATAATAACCACTGAAACAGTCCCAAACAACGACCGTAACCTAATAACTACTTGAACGACCCCATCCACGGTTTTTTAAATTCTATATTCTGTCAAGAGAAGTACCCAACTGAGATATTAATCCATTGTTGCATATATTAGTATGTCTTTTAAGAAACGACTGGCACCAAAATTAACATTTGAATAACTTTAATACTATTTTCAAATAACAAAATGGACGCTGTCCAACGCCTGTAAATGCTGCAGCGCCTCGGTGTAGTCCTGGTGCGTCTGAAACGGCGTCTGGAACCAGACATGTTGGACATAATCAGAAATCAAGTTGGGGACTATTACTCTCCACTGGAGAACGCTAGTGTGTTTCTAGGACAGAGCAATGAACTTCGTGACGAAAATGACGCGACCAACACACGTCATTAATAGTGACAAGACGCGCACGATCACGCGCAAATGACGAGCGGTCAGGTTGACTGCTCATGTGTCGTTTTATGTAGATCTTATTGTAACCGGTTATTTTCTTGCCCGGTGCGGGATTCGATACGGGGTGTACTGCACCACAAGGCGACATCACTAACCGCTCGGCTAAAGGGTCAGACCCGTTAACTAGGGGCTAACGTGTCTTATTAGTAGTTTACAGTCGTCACCCTCTCCGGAAGCGCGCCCTCGCGCTTTTTTATTCCCGCGCTCCGAAGAGACTTCTGAGGATCTGCACACTTCCGGATCCCACTGCTGCCATCAATGTAACCGGTTATTTTCTTGCCCGGTGCGGGATTCGATATGTGGTGTACTGCACCACAAGGCGACATCACTAACCCGCTCGGCTAAAGGGTCAGATCCGTTAGCTAGGGCTAACGTGTCTTATTAGTAGTTCACATTATCATATATATTTTTTCGTGCAATTGATCTAAAACTCATTTTAATGCGAATATATGCAATGTTAAGAACATTCAGGAGCGGCAGGTCTGTATGTTTATTTTCACAAAGTTATTAAACTTTGAAAATCCAAAACCGTCAAAATGACGGCCTTGGTCGTTCTATTAATGCAGGCTGCCTCTAAAGAAACTGGGAAAAAAAAACTTAACTTGCAGTGTTGACAATTCAATCAGTTTGTTTGGTTGTGCAACTCTATTTTTTCTTTTTTTTTCTGCATCACCTTTCTCACTTTCCAGGCGGGCGAGCTGAATCCACGCGAGCCAAAGCACCCCGCAGCCTAGATGCGGCGCGGCGTTTATCAAACGTCCCTCCCTCGGGCGCTCATTTGAGAGGCTTCCCCTTTTGAGTGGGTGGACGTATCAAATTCAATAACGCCGTGAAATTATCCGAGTACGATGGCACCTTTTCTCTCCGTCGCCCCCCCTTCTCTCCCTCGCCGATGTTTTGTGCGGGGGAAGGAGCCTTTACAAAAGCAGAACGCCGAAAGTGCTAACACTGGGATTGTGCCTGAGCCTTTCTGACAGTGAGTGGAGTCATTTAATTTCCATATCAAAGGCAAAGTGGAGGGGGGAAGGAGGGGGAAAAAAATCAGAAAACTTGCACAATTTGAGAAGCACTCTTCCGCAACAAGAGTCTGAAAGAGCGCGACAGAGAGGGAGAGAGAGGGTAGAGATAAGTGAAGCTAGCGCAGAGCAAATGAATGAATTGGGGGGGTAGAGAGACAAAAGGGGAAGTGAAACATTTTATATCTCACTCCAAAAGGTGTCTCCTCCTCACACGAGCTAGCTCGCTCTCTCGCGCTCTCTCTCTCTCTCTCTCTCTCTCTCTCTCTCTCTCTCTGTATATATATATATATACTTATTTATTCTATAGCAGAGTGGACTCTCAGTAAATTAACTGGTGCACATTGGGCGGTTTGGGTAAGAGTGAGTGGGGGGGGCGGAAAGAGGGGGGTCAGGGTGGGCGGGGCAGGGGGGTGTTGGGAGGTAGAAGAGCAGGGGTGTTAATGGCAGTCCCATAACAATTTGATGTCTTTTTTTTTAATTTCTGTTTTGTAGAATATATCTGGGGATACGCTGCTTGTTTCACCTCCTTGTGATCTTTATTATAAATAAACGTGGGCTGATCCCAACACTGTATGATCACTTCTTCAACATCAGGGTTTTAAATACTGATATATATATATAGTCTTACGTTTGTTGGAGAGAACATATCATATATATGAAATCATGAATTGGGTCACAGTTTTGGCAGGAGCTTCTGGCTTGTGTGTGCCAGGTAGAGTTTCATGAAATCTGAACCAGTAGCAGATTAACTAGGATTAACTAGGCAAGGGGGCATGATAAATGACTGAGGGGGCACAGTTATTTTCTGCTTGGTGATAACGCAGGAGGGATAATTATCTACTGTACAAGTACACACAATGTATTTGCAGCCATGCATGCCGTCTTGCTGCAAGGATACAGGCTACTGCACCGCTTCAAAAAGCATGAGACAATTCACAACAAGCTCAAACATGTCGTTGGTAGAATGCAGCGTGGACGCGGCTACCAAACCCCAAGCCGACTTGCCACTAGAGTACCGTAATATACTGCGTATGACATCAGCAGAGATTGGTTAAGGTCTGCCCACTCTCGTCGGTGTAATGCAAAGTACATATTCTACCATACAAAACGACTTTAATATCACATCCCCTTCTTGGCATTGCTGCCAAGAAGGGGATGTCTTAACTAGATTGGATGTGGAAGATGAAACCCATAGTAGTCCCAGTGGTAATAGGAGCACTAGGGGTTGTGACCCCGAAATTGTGAGAGTGGCTCCAACAGATTGTAGAAGCAACATCTCAGGTATCTGTCCTGAATGCCTACGCTTATTACTGACATTTCCCACACATTTCCAAAAACAAAATAATACTAGCTCAACCAGGCTGCCACGTCTTACCCTGATTCAACAGAGTTGCAGCCATCTCGGTGCTGTGTTGAACCTCCTCGGCGGTGTCTCGTTCTGCTCCCCACAGAATTACTTGTAAGGTCCCTTTCCAATGCCGGTTGAATCAGCTGCGCTTTCCCTCCCGTGCAACATACTCTGTCTTTGCTCACTGAGAACATGTTTCAATGTTGAAAAAGAGTTCTCCCAAGTTGCCTGCTCCTCATCACCGAGGTCGTCAAGCACTAATGGGGCGTAGACATGTAAAATCCTGGCGGTGCTGCTAATAGGCCTGGTCTCGGTGGTTACAGGACCCTGTTCACTGTGGTTATCTCTGTCCCTCTGTATCTCGGCAACCTCGGCAACCTCGGTTGTGTTCAGCATTGGCTCAGCGGGCTTGGCCTTTGTTGCTGGCTTCTCCCACTCCCCATTGCTTTGACTAGAAGTTGCCATCATGGTTGTACACTTGCAAAGCCAGTTTCTAATATATATATATATATATATATATATGTGTGTGTGTGTGTGTGTGTGTGTGTGTGTGTGTATGTGTATGTATATATGTATATATGTATATATGTATATATATATATATATATATATGTGTGTGTGTGTGTGTATGTATATGTATATGTATGTGTGTATGTATATGTATGTATATATATATACATGTATGTATATGTGTGTATGTATATGTGTGTGTATATATATGTATATATATATATATATGTGTGTGTGTGTGTGTGTGTGTGTGTGTATGTATGTATGTGTGTGTGTGTGTGTGTATGTGTGTGTGTGTGTGTGTGTATGTATGTATGTATGTATGTATATGTATGTATATATATATATATATATATATATATACACATCATCGGCTAGCTAGCTAAACATTTAACTCAATATTATATTCAGCTACTCAGTGATATTATTATCTATTTATGTATTTATTTATTTTTGTAGTACATAACTTTGAAAGGGTGGCATGGTAGCGCAGTAGTTAGCATGGTCACTTCACAGCAGGAAGGCTTTGGATTCGAGCCCTGGGGTAGTTCAGCCTTGGGTATCATCCTAGGTCATCCTCTGTGTGAGTTTGCATGTTCTCCCCGTGTCTGTGTGGGATTCCTCGGGTGCTCCAGTTTCCTCCCACAGTCCAAAGACATGCAGGTCAATCAGGTGAATCGGCTGTACTGAATTGTCCCTAGGTGTAATGTCTGTGTCGGCCCTTTGATGGACTGGCGGCCTGTCCAGGGTGTCTCCCCGCCTTGCCGGGACAGGCTCCAGCATCCCCGTGACTCTGAGAGCAGGATAAGCGGCCTGATAATAGATGGATGGATAACTTTGAAAGTAAACCTGGATGGCGAAATTGATCCCACCCTTCGATTGGAAAGCCCCTCCGAGAACCGCCACCTTAATGTGGTGGTGGGGTTTTGGTGTCTCAATGATCCTGGAAGCTGTGTTGTCAGGGGGCAATAGCTCCTGGTAGGGTCTTCCAAGGCAAATTGATCCCAGGGGAGGGGCCAGACTAAGTGCAGTTCTCAAGAAACTTAGGAAGGCCAATCAAAATTAATATTGTTCAGCTGCGTGCAATAGAGTTGTGTGAATGAAGCGCTCAGACAACAAATGGGGTGAGCATCACGGAGGGGGCAGATTGTGTGACAGAATATGTACACAAAACTAAGGGGGCACACTATTCTAACTGAGGGGGCACCACCCTGTGTTTGCCCCCTCGTGGCAATGGGCCCACGCTGACATGTTGATTTTGCCACTAGTTCTAGTGGGAGCTGAACCCCCACAATCCCCCGCAAACACCCCCGGGGTAAAGTTGATTTTCAAAAGCGACTGGAAACAAATTGAGTTACTTATTTTCAGTTACTATTTTCAGCGCATTGGGGGAAAATGCTTTTCTGTGTTTATGCTTTTGGCACAAATTGATATGAATGGATGTGCGAATGGGAGGGAAGCGTTGGAGCCGTAGACAAGCTCCCCCACTATTTCCTTCGGATCGGTCGTCCAGCGAACAATAAGACGTTAAGGGCAGACACCTGTGTACAAGTTTAACTCTCTTCCCCTCCTAAGAACTTGCCAAGGCTAAGTTCTTCTCCCCCGAGGGTGCCTGTTTGGTGAGCTCCATTTCTGTGTTTCAGCACGGCTCAGTGGAGGGAGGCAGCAGCAGCCATTATTACCAATAACAGACAGCAGGGGCAGAACCAAAACACCCACGAGGCCTCTGGGACTGGTCTCTTCCTCGTTTGGCCACGGACACCGTGGATGTGATAGGTCTCATTTTAAAGCAGCTTAAGAGAATTATTTTTTCTGGGGTAAAATATTATTTTTCATTTGCTGTTATAGATGAAAATACCCCCCCAAGCCCCAAATAAAAAGAAAAAAAAACTTTAAATTAATACATTACTCGGTAACACTTTCGTATGGGGAACATAGTCTAAGTAAAAAACCTTAATTACTAGTGAATTAGTAATGATCAAGATGTCACTTTAGTATGGGGAACATATTCTAAGCAACAAAAACTTAATTTAGAGTAATTTAACACTATGAACACTTGTAGTTTTGTGTTTTGTTATGTAAGAACAGACCATATTCATTAAGTGTTCGTAAGGGAGAATAACTCTTCTTGTGGTACTACCACCGTATAAAGGCCATACTAAGCAAAGCATATTGAGATGGTACTACTAATAAGCAATAATTCTGAGGTTATAGAGGGAAAACTCATAGTTAATGGCTTACTGGTTGTATAATAAGGCCATGCAGAATAAGGCATTAATGAGTATGTAATAATGACAAATTAAGAGCCAATATGTTGCTAAGTTGCATGCTAATAAGCACCTAATTAAGGGTGACTATGTTCCCCATACTAAAGTGTTACCCATTATTCATTGCAAACACATAACCAAGTGATATACAAGGAAAATAGATGTAGTTGAACTATGGATGAGTGGTAGTAATTACTCAGTTATGAGTAAAGTAGGGGATTTCCTTGTCATTATAATGTGCTCTTAAATACATGTCAAACGGTTGTACGGGATAAACTGACAAATCCTTGTGCCACAGGGATAAATAGTAATTAGCCTTTAAACTTGAATCTAAGGCGAATGTTTAATGTGGCGCTATCTTTACTATATTACTCAGCAGGATATTCATTCTTCACATTGATGCTCAAGAAAGCAAGCAACGATATAGAAGAGGATCTATTGTACTTATATATCACCACCACTTGTCATAGTTCAAGTACAGCTATTTTACTCACATATTGCATGCCCCGGCTGGCATTTTTATTCACTGGTGAATGGACGCCCAGGGTCAAGGTTGAGTCACTGTTGGATTAAATGTTTTCTTTCTATTTATTTATTTATTATTTTGCAAAGCGAGTCAACGGAGACATCGTGACATCCTTTCAGCGTCTTACTTTTCAGCAGCTGTGTTTTGTTGTTGAATTATTAAATACATAAATGGATACATATTTCATTTTTTCAATGCGTTGTTCAAGTTTTGATTATATGCACATGCGGCTTGGTGTGCATGACTTGTAACACGTCCATCGCTATATACCGTGTACACCAAAATAAACGCCTCCAAATAACTCAGTGGTAAAGCTATGATGGGATCAAATGAGACTCCCTGGAAAAAGCAGATTGTGGCACCTCCCTGAATAAATTTGAGGGAAAGCAGCTGTTACCATTTATCTTCCGTAAATGGAAAGACGTTCTTACATGGACATAGTCAGATTGCCAACCCGTGTATCTGTGGTGCTGGCTGGGATGGTCCACATTGTATAAGGGGGAAAAAAGACTGTAAAATGAGAACACAAACCACAATATAGTATACGTGTGTGTGTGTGTGTGTGTGTTCTGTGTGTGTGTGTGTGTGTGTGTGTGTGTGTGTGTATATGTACATATACACTACCGTTCAAAAGTTTGGGATCACCCAAACAATTTTGTGTTTTCCATGAAAAGTCACACTTATTCACCACCATATGTTGTGAAATGAATAGAAAATAGAGTCAAGACATTGACAAGGTTAGAAATAATGATTTGTATTTGAAATAAGATTTTTTTTACATCAAACTTTGCTTTCGTCAAAGAATCTCCATTTGCAGCAATTACAGCATTGCAGACCTTTGGCATTCTAGCTGTTAATTTGTTGAGGTAATCTGGAGAAATTGCACCCCACGCTTCCAGAAGCAGCTCCCACAAGTTGGATTGGTTGGATGGGCACTTCTTGCATACCATACGGTCAAGCTGCTCCCACAAACAGCTCAATGGGGTTCAGATCTGGTGACTGCGCTGGCCACTCCATTACCGATAGAATACCAGCTGCCTGCTTCTGCTCTAAATAGTTCTTGCACAATTTGGAGGTGTGTTAGGGTCATTGTCCTGTTGTAGGATGAAATTGGCTCCAATCAAGCGCTGTCCACTGGGTATGGCATGGCGTTGCAAAATGGAGTCATAGCCTTCTTATTCAGAATCCCTTTTACCCTGTACAAATCTCCCACCTTACCAGCACCAAAGCAACCCCAGACCATCACATTACCTCCACCATGCTTAACAGATGGCGTCAGGCATTCTTCCAGCATCTTTTTCATTTGTTCTGCGTCTCACAAACGTTCTTCTTTGTGATCCAAACACCTCAAACTTGGATTCATCCGTCACAACACTTTTTCCCAGTCTTCCTCTGTCCAATGTCTGTGTTCTTTTGCCCATCTTAATCTTTTTCTTTTATTGGTCAGTCTCAGATATGGCTTTTTCTTTGCCGCTCTGCCCTGAAGCCCAGAATCCCGCAGCCGCCTCTTCACTGTAGATGTTGACACTGGTGTTTTGCGGGTACTATTTAATGAAGATGCCAGTTGGGGACCTGTGAGGCGGTCTGTTTCTCAAACTAGAGACTCTAATGTACTTATCTTCTTGCTCAGTTGTGCAACGCGGCCTCCACTTCTTTTTCTACTCTGGTTAGAGCCTGTTTGTGCTGTCCTCTGAAGGGAGTAGTACACACCGGTGGTAGGAAATCTTCAATTTCTTAGCAATTTCTCGCATGGAATAGCCTTCATTTCTAAGAACAAGAATAGACTGTCGAGTTTCAGATGAAAGTTCTCTTTTTCTGGCCATTTTGAGCGTTTAATTGACCCCACAAATGTGATGCTCCAGAAACTCAATCTGCTCAAAGGAAGGTCAGTTTTGTAGCTTCTGTAACGAGCTAAACTGTTTTCAGATGTGTGAACATGATTGCACAAGGGTTTTCTAATCATCAATTAGCCTTCTGAGCCAATGAGCAAACACATTGTACCATTAGAACACTGGAGTGATAGTTGCTTGAAATGGGCCTCTATACACCTATGTAGATATTGCACCAAAAAACCAGACATTTGCAGCTAGAATAGTCATTTACCACATTAGCAATGTATAGAGTGTATTTCTTTAAAGTTAAGACTAGTTTAAAGTTATCTTCATTGAAAAGTACAGTGCTTTTCCTTCAAAAATATGGACATTTCAATGTGATCCCAAACTTTTGAACGGTAGTGTATATATATATATATATATATATATATATATATATATATATATATATATATATACATACACACACACACACATATATATATATATATATATATATATATATATACACACATATATATACACAGAGAGAGAGGGAGAGAACATGCACTTACATACTACAACAACTAAATCCTAACTCCCCCCCCCCCCTGTTAATGCCTGGATATTGCTAGAACAATAAATAAATAAATTAATAAATAAATAGTTTAACGCACACTTTAAAAAGAGACCAATGTGGGTATTTTATCTCTCTGGCTCATGCACTTTCACCCACATGATTAAACCTTTTGTTGTTTGTTGCTGCTGCTGTTGTGACTGGGAGGATGCCAGCGTGATGGTCTGTGTAGCAGCACCATGAAGGTGACCTTAGGCGAATGCGCCCCAGCCCCTAACTGCTCTGGTGGACCCACTCTGTTGCAAGCAGGCAGAGGTTTTAGTAATGCGAGTGCAGATAATTGTACGAATGTGTCAGGCCCTGCAAGCTCAGCAGTCTTCTCTGGATAAACTATATGTTCAAAAATACATTAACGTCAATGTAAAGAAAATGAAAAAATAAGACAAGATTCAGCATAATGAAAACCAGGGCTAGTCCCATGACTCTACGTAGGGGGCTGCCGTAACACTGACACAGTGTGATAGTGTGACTGTATTGATGTGTTGCGTTTGTGACGTCTACGCGCCGTAGTGACATATTGCTCCAAAGGAAAACGAATGAACAGGCTTGCTAGCTAAAGACTGCTAAATGTCGTGAGCTGGGCTGCCTGATGCTCCTTGCTTTAGTCCCTTGGTAATGTGCCAGCAGCAGGCTGATGATAAATTGGCTTTCATGGGATTTTTGAGGGGCGGGTTTGCTAAATGTGCAAATCAAAAACGTTTTTTTTTTAAAAGATCACACTGAATAAAACTTTCTAATCGATTGCTATCACAACAGAAACTGTTTTATGATGAAATGATAAGTCTGCAAAGGTAAGCGCCACAACAACTTGCCCTCTCGCTGCATTTAGAAACAATATCTTGTGCAATATTTGTCGCCTTTGCTATTGCACCTTGCATATTTACACAAAGGTCCCAGCCGTAGTCCTCTTGAACGCTGTTTAACAATGTATTTTTCATTCAACAGCTTCTTTTTTTTTAAATTTGCTGGGTACCCGCTGCTACAGATGCACTCTTCGCCCCAGGCTTTTAACTAAAGCGAAAGCACAAATGAAGCAACAAAGCCAACCATGGCATTGCTTAGCGCTGGAGAAGCTAGCTAATGAGAAACAGGTT
>NC_079211.1:46835153-46972653 GCF_029633865.1 Lampris incognitus | reverse complement strand
GCTGACTTGATTTAGCAAATGTGTAGGAACTGCAGTCAGATAACTGCTATCTAAAGACATGTAATGTACTGGTACACCCCACCACCTGCCTACCTCACTGGTCTTTGAGATATATTATCCTTCTGATACACCTTCTCTGTGTGTGTGTGTGTGTGTGTGTGTGTGTGTGTGTGTGTGTGTGTGTGTGCGTGTGTACAATGTTTAACTATCCTAATGGGGACCAAATGTCCCCATTACTATAGTAAAACCAGAAACCACCTAACTTTTGGGGCCATTTTATGGGGCCCCACAAGTAAAAGAGTCTATTTTAGGGTTAGGACTTTGTTTTAGGGTTAAGGTTAGAATTAGGGTTAGGCTAAAGTTAGGGTAATGGTTAGGTTAGGCATGTAGTTTGGGTGGTTAAGTTTAGGGTTAAGGGCTAGGAAATGAATGTAGTCAATGAGGGGGCCCCACAAGTATAGATTTGTGAGAATATGTGCGTGTGTGTGTGTGTGTGTGTGTGTGTGTGTGTGTGTGTGTGTGTGTGTACCATGTTTAACTATCCCAATGGGGACCAAATGTCCCCATTAGTATAGTAAAACCAGAAACCACCTAACTTTTGGGGCCATTTTATGGGGCCCCACAAATAAAAGGGTCTATTTTAGGGTTAGGACTTGTTTTAGGGTTAAGGTTAGAATTAGGGTTAGGCTAAAGTTAGGGTAATGGTTAGGTTAGGCATGTAGTTTGGGTGGTTAAGTTTAGGGTTAAGGACTAGGAAATGAATGTAGTCAATGAGGGGGCCCCACAAGTATAGATTTGTGAGAATATGTGCGTGTGTGTGTGTGTGTGTGTGTGTGTGTGTGTGTGTGTGTGTGTGTGTACCATGTTTAACTATCCCAATGGGGACCAAATGTCCCCATTAGTATAGTAAAACCAGAAACCACCTAACTTTTGGGGCCATTTTATGGGGCCCCACAAATAAAAGGGTCTATTTTAGGGTTAGGACTTGTTTTAGGGTTAAGGTTAGAATTAGGGTTAGGCTAAAGTTAGGGTAATGGTTAGGTTAGGCATGTAGTTTGGGTGGTTAAGTTTAGGGTTAAGGACTAGGAAATGAATGTAGTCAATGAGGGGGCCCCACAAGTATAGATTTGTGAGAATATGTGTGTGTGTGTGTGTGTGTCTAATGGTGCGTGCTAGAGGGCCCATTCTTGCTGACCTCCTGTCACTGTCTGCCCAAAACTTTTCTTCAGCTTCTCTTTTTCATCTTTCATTCTCTTTCACTATACCCATCTTGTCTTTTATTGTTTTGTCATTCTGTCTCTCTCTCGCTCGCTTGCTCTCTCTCTCTCTCTCTCTCTCTCTCTCTCTCTCTCTCTCTCTCTCTCTCTCTCTCTCTCTCTCTCTCTCTCTCTCTCTCTCTCTCTCTCTCTCTGTAGATGAACGTTATTCATGTATTAAACTGACTTTCTGCAGGCCATTTGAATATGCTGTAGGGCACTCAGAAAACAACCGCATTGCTCCTGTGAGCTACTGATATGCAATTCTCATGCAGATAGGAAGCAACAGTATAATGACTCAAGCTGCAACAGAAAATGAGGAGAGAGAGCGAGAGAGTGAGAATTTGCCCTCTAAACCAAATGAATCGCCATTCTGCATACTGCATAGGCTTTTCTATCTAGTTTTTTTTCCCTTGCTTTGCTAAGAGCCTCATGAATAATGTGATAGAGTCAATATTCTGCCTGCTTCATGAAATGCAAAGAAAACCTGCAGAATAGGAGTCAGGGTTCTGTCCCAGCTGCATGTAGTTTTCAGCTGCATGTAAATGTGAAATGACATCATTTCAAAACATGATGCCAATCTTTTTTTTTCCTATTTTAACTGACTGCTGACATTATCCCGGGTGTTAATGAAATGCTACATGATGCGAGCGCGGATCACTTCCTTTCAAATATACATTTGAAAGAGTCTCATGACCCAGTATAGCAGCTGAAAATACAGTGATGGTGGGAGAAACTGAATAGCGTCAATAGAGTCCTGCAGGTTTATCACATTGATCAGACTCCACAGACAGGGCTGGCCTCCTTCTGTCTGACAGCCATGAATATGAGATCAGGTCACAAAACGGATGGCCCAGTCACAGTTTTGTGGGGGTGACGGTGTTGTGTGATGCAGCAGGACTGTGAACCACGGTTGTACGGATTGTCACCACACTGCGTCATTCCAGTGTGGCGACAAAGCCCGAGCAGCACGTGACTACACCAGAAGCTTTTGTCAAAGGAGATCTCTTCCTCCTTCTGGATTCAGCAACGTTTGAGTGCTAAAAGGAAAATGCAAGGAATAGAAAATTAAAAACAACTCGTTTATCTACTGGTCGACTCCAATAAGGGACCTAATTCACGAATGTGCACAGCTGTTTGTAACAACTACGCAGCTTCCTGTCAATGCCCCCTTCTTTAATGGCGAATCGCCTTTCCTCTCTTGTCTCACAAGTGTGAACTAATTGTTTTCCTGAACTGCTTAATGCAACTCTCAAAGTTAGAGAAGACAGCTTTATGGAAATGACTCAGATGCAGTAACAGAGTAACCACATATGCATCAATGGCACGCTCATCTGTGTTACTGAGAGATGTTGAACAGCGACATTGCATTATGGGTCATATGTGTCCATTTAGTAACACTTGCTACATACTCATACATTTATTTTTTTTTGCAAATGTAGCATATTTCAGAGCATTCTTTGCATCTATAAAATCAGCTTACGAGACATTGTAATTGCACTGGATACTTATTTTATGTCATAGTTACTATAAGCACTATGCAGAAGTAAAGAGTTCGGGCACAACCAGTGTCTATTGCGGTGGCTGAAGCCCATATTGCATACAAATAGTGAATATAAAAAAATACTGATGTCATGTGTTACATTATTTAAATTACACCTTGACAAGAAATACTAAAAGCTATAGGAGGGTCAACACTACAGAGCATCTTGACCAGGTAAACTAGCAGGGTTTTACAATGTGGAGTAAGTACCATTAGCCATCACTTGTGCATGCAGAGCATTATGCCTCTCCAGTATGACTCACTTTTGATTAAAGTAAGAATTCAATATTATGAAAAGTGGTACACCCCCCCCCACACACACACACAAATGAAATGTATCCCAGGTAGATGGAGAACAGAATATCTTGCAAAGCTTAATCAATAACATTTTGAAAATTCAGTCCAACCTTTGTAATAATTTCCATGTTCCCAATATTTCTACTAATCTTGAAGTAAGACTGCATCGTCGGAGAAAAGGCAAATCCTTCTTGCTCAGATTCAGCGATAGGAGGAAACTGATAGGCATGCAAGGGCAGCTTCACAGGCAAAAACAAAAGTCAATAGCTGAACCATGATGATCCAGAAAGGAGGAGGGTGGGCTGACAAAATTCTGTGTACCATGGAAGAAAGTCATTAAAATCATTATTGGAGCAATGTGATTTACTACTGCCACAGCAAAACCTTAGTCAATGGGTAGGTGAAGATACAAGTTGTGAATTTTGTGCAAGCACGGCTACTCTGAAGTGTATTTCGCCAGGCTGTAGGCTTACTTTAGCGCAGGGTCGATCCCGTGTATTGTTGAATGTAGACGTTCCAACCCACTTAGCTTACAGTTACATTTCCACTTAGTCATTTGGCAGATGCTTTTATCCAAAGTGGCTTACAAGGGAGTCAGTAATTAGCAGAAGGAAATGATCGTAGGCAAATGGCATAGGGTGTAGAGTGATACACAGTGATTTTATCATAGCTGAGTGTGTTTAAAATTGACATTAAGTCTACATGTGCCATCACAGAAAATGGTGTATAATATGGGGCAACAGTTAGTGTCAAGGGGGAGGATACACATACTCACAATAGCACTCTCAATTACTGCAGCAGTTTGGTAGCAAACTAAACCATTTGGAGCCAGGTTTATGGAGATTCACGACGGCAAAGTCTCACATTCTCTTTTAGAATGCAGGGGCAAGTTAGTTGAATTAAGCAAAGGTTTTTTCTGAGTTGGTGTTTTTGTGTAGCCCTGTAAATATCAGCACATCATGTATATTTTTGAGCAAAATTGAGCCCCCCCCCCCAAAAAAAAAAAACATGCTTTCAGCAGAAAATCAGCCCCATTCATCCATCTTTTGAGCGATTTGCCACTATATATAAGGGAAATGGATCAGTTAGTTTATTTATGGAAGCCACATATTAGTCCTGGTGTGATAATGTGCACAGGGCAAAGTCTATATATATTTGTAGCACTGCATGCAAAAAGTTATTCACAAGAAAATAAAATGGGGTTAAATCCACAAGATGGTACAAAAACAACACAACATTATCAAGTTTCCATTCGGGCCGGAGACTCGCTTACTTCTTTCAAGAAAGGCTTAAAAGCTTTCCTATCCCAGGGCTACCTTAATCCTGAGATGGTTTCTAAGCATGACCGTGATACAGATTTGAGACGCTGTCTAGCTAATTTTTGAATCCCCCTAATCCTGAGATGGCCTCTAAGCTGGACTGTGGTTCTTATTTGTGGGATTTTTCAAACTAAGCTAATTTGAAATTCCTTATCACTTTTGTCACCAACACTAACCCTCCTGTTGTGCGCTCACGCTACATAAATCACAGATTGCTTTGTCATGCACACTCGGCTATCATATGATTACTATTCAACATTTAAAGTGTCTGTAGATTGACAAATAAGTACTTGATGGCTTGCTTGTGACTTTCTTTGGATAAAACCGTCTCCTAAGTAAGATCTCAACAAAAATGTAAATGTAAGCCTGTCAAGCAGCTACAACACAAATAAGTATCTGTCGTGTGGTATAGAGAAAAAAATGAATCCCATCCGGGGAGGGTCTATGCAAGAAAGGTGAGGCTATATACCAGCGGTACTCAGACTTGACCAACCCAGAAACCACATTGACAACATTATTTTTTTTGGAAAGAGCCACATTAATAATAATAATAATAATAACAATAATAATAATTTGTATTATTATTGTTATTATTGTTATTATTATTATTTATTTAGCACTTTTCTAAAGCAATGTTACAAAGTACTTCACAAAAATAAAAAAATAAACCAGACAAGGCAAAAATAAGAGTAAAACCAAATAGGTAAGAGTAAGAAATAAGAACAGTATTAATAATAAAAAAATATCATACATTTGTAAAAGCTTTCATTAAAATAAAATTTAAAAAAATAAACAAAAAACAAAAAAAACAAAAAAAAAGAAAAGAAAAGTTTAAAGACGAGAGTTAAAAGAAGTTAGAGACTTAGTTCGTCTTAGCTCAACAGGAGGAGAGTTCCACAGTGTGGGGTCTCTAACAGCAAAAGCCCGATTACCCTTTGTAACAAACTGTGACCTGGGAAAAACAAGCAGGGCTCCAGCTGCAGATTTTAATGGTCGAGGGGGCATATACCAGGTCAATAAATCACAACTGTATGAAGGAGCAAGAGCACGTAAAGCCTTAAAAGTGAGCAGTAAAACTTTAAGATCAATTCGAAATATAACAGGGAGTCAGTGTAGGGAGACAAGCACAGAAGTGATATGGTCATGTCTCCTTATCCCGGTAATGAGCCGAGCAGCGGCATTTTGTACCAAATGCAGGTGGTGGAGGGAACCCTTGCTGAGAATAAAGCACATTAAAATAGTCAAGCAGAGAATATAAAAAAGTATGTAAAACTTTTTGCAGTTCGACAATTGATAAAAATTACCAAATTTTGGACATTAGCAGGAGCTGGAGAAACCTTGACTGAAAAACACATTTGATTTGATTATAAAAACTGACTTTAGCTTTGACTATTACGCCAAGATTCCTACCAGCCTGTTTATGACTATCTGACAGACCACCAAGATTAGCAACAAAAGGGCTGATGGAAGGTGTCAGGGTAGCGTAGCAGTCTATCCTGTTGCCTATCAACAGGGGGATCGCCGGTTAAAATCCTTGTGTTACCTCCGGTTTGGTCGGTTATCCCTACTGACACAATTGGCCATATCTGCGGGTGGGAAGCCAGATGTGGGTACGTGTTCTGGTCGCTGCACTAGCGCCTTCTCTGATCTGTTGGGGTGCCTGTTCGGGGGTTAGGGGGAACTGGGGGGAATAACGTGATCCTCCCACGTGCTACATCCTCCT
Organism: Lampris incognitus; assembly: GCF_029633865.1. Taxonomy (NCBI): domain Eukaryota; kingdom Metazoa; phylum Chordata; class Actinopteri; order Lampriformes; family Lampridae; genus Lampris; species Lampris incognitus. Next base: position 46,966,515 of record NC_079211.1, on the reverse strand, counting down.
GGCGAAATTCCTCACTGTCAGGTGAAAAGGAGTGGCTGGTGATTCCACATGTATCGGAGGAGGCATGTGGTAGTCTGCAGCCCTCTCCGGATTAGCACAAGGGGTACAGAAGCAACCAGGACATCTCGGGAGAGTGGGGTAATTGACCATATACAAACTGCGAGAAAAAGGGGGCCAGATAAAAAAGGGGGGGCTGATGGAATTTTTGGGACTGAACAGACTTATCATCATTAAATTTGAGAACATTTTCGGACGTCCAGTATCTAATGTCAGACAGGCAAGTTGTGATATTTGCTAGGACGGTAGGATCTGTGGGTTTTATTGGCATGTACTATAACTGAGTGTCGCCAGCATAAAAATGGTAGAACGCATCGTGATTTTGAATGACCTATCCAAGGGGTAGCATGTATATAGAAAAGAGAAGGGGGCCAAGAACTGAGCCTTGAGGGACACCCCAATTCAACTGAACCACCAAGGAGGTAGATTTACACAGAACAACAGAAACAGTTATGTTGGTGAGGTAAGAGCGTGACAAGCTAAGAGCCAAGCCCTTGATGCCAACCCAAGTCTCTAAGCAATGTAAGCAGATGTTGTTATCGACCGTGTCAAAGGCAGCACTTAGTCTAAAAGAACTACAATTGAGCAGTCACCTCTGTCTGCAGTAAGCAGTAGGCCATTATTGACCTTAATTAGAGCTGCCTCGGAATTATGAAGTGCTCTAAAACCAGACTGGAAACTATTAATACTAGAACAACCAAGATGTCACTCCTACCAAAAATGACTATGATATGACCAGAGAGAGATGTGTATCCCACTTACATAACTGGATATGCTGATGAATCTGTAACAAACAAACTATGACTTTACCCAGTGTTCTTTTTTCATACAATTTGTATAGCCATGATCACATAATTGCAAGTGAGTTTAAGAAAAGACATTTGATTTGAATTATTAGATGTGACTAATTTAACAAACAAACAAAAAACAAACAAAAAACAAACAAACAAAAAATTAATCCTGCACAATTCCAATTCATTCCTTCACCATGAATCAAGCGCTCTTGCTCTTAGATGGGAGGGTAAACCTACCAGCAGCTACGACAATGCAAATATGAAACATAATAAATAAATGGAATATTTACAACCTGGTGAATACTTTCATCCATGGCTTTCATTCCGCCACACATTGCTGCCTTTGTGCAGTTATGCAGAGTCAGAATTTAGTGGGTGCTTCATCACAGCAGAGCTGAGTTCATTTAGTTAAATTGTACAATTCCATTATTCAAAGAACCTGTAAGACTGAGATGAGTGCAAAGTATCAGCCATGCAGCACTGCAATCATGCATTTCTTCATTCTGAGGATACCGCAACACTGCACAAATTTTCATATATTTTTTTGGCCCATGTTGTAATTGGAGGATACATCTGTTATCTTATTGAGACGATGATATATGTTTCCATGATATATTCTTGGATCCAAAAAATAAATAAATAAATAAATAAATATTTATATGTGTGTGTGTGTGTGTGTGTGTGTGTGTGTGTGCGTGCGCACATATTTTTAAAGTGTTGAATTCATGTCACCCTTTACGGTTAGGTCAGAGTGCACAGTCAGATGCTGAGCATGATCGTTGGAGATAAGCGGGATTAAAAATGTGAAACGTGTCACTCAAAGGCATTTTCTCATGGCAGACATTGAAGGGGTCATGGGGAATTAAACCTTGGACCTGTCAATTACAAGACATTTTCTCTCAACTCCAGTCTGCACTACTGTCTGTATTGTATCAAATTGTGTTAAAGGGTTCACTCCAATATAACTTCATATCCACTCAGCTAAAACAAGAATGGATGCTATTTTTACTAAAAGACAACTAATTTTTCTTCATTTTTTCCTGGTCGTATACTGACAGTCATTACATTTGTGTTGATTAAATGCCAAGAAGAAAGAGCTGTGTCATTTCCAAATTAAAAGTGCCAGTTGAACATTGTTGTGACATTGGAGTCTCTCTCTCTCTCTCTCTCTCTCTCTCTCTCTCTCTCTCTCTCTCTCTCTCTCTCTCTCTCTCTCTCTCTCTCTCTCTCTCTCTCTCTCTCTCTCTTTCTCCCCCCCTCTATCCCTTTACTAATACATATATATATATATATATATTCAAGACATTTTTATTTCCAATTAGTGTACAATCAGCACCATTGGACTATCATAACAGTACACTGATTAACCTCATACCCCCCTCCCTTCCCTCCCTTCCCTCCACCCCCATAGGCTGAAGTCAACAAGACCAAAATGCAGTGTACTTGCATATATTTTCTGAAACTACACTTGGTTTACCTAAGGCTCTATTAAGTTACGACCACTCAAGCTGTGCTTAGTGTGTTAATAATTGCATTCACGATGTGATTACGTGTAACAGAGTTACGCTGTTGATGTTTTCTTGGTTACTTTTGCCAACCAAAATAGTACACTTTTAAAATATTTAGTAAAAGGCAACTTAGGTTTTGTAAACATCTCAGGTGTGTACTTAAGTGTACTTGGATTACACTTACAGTATATCTATGACCACCATATTGTACATGTAATGAAACACCACAAATACATACAGTGTACCCTGAGAAAAGCACATTTGTATAGAAATATGCCTTTAACACACTGATTATATCAACAATATACTTTCAGTATAGAAAAATATACTTGTTCTGCACTTGGACACATGCGAGCACATACACATGCATACACACAGCACACTAACACACAAAGGTTATATCTTAAGAGAAAGAAAACAACAAAAATAAGGAAAAACAGTGACAAAAAGTTGTGAGTAACAATAACATATGTCCGTAATCAATGGTGTAAAATATCCATAAAGGCTTAGGGCCAGAAACTGTCCAAGTCAATTGATGATTGTCAGTAGAAAAGTTTTCCAAGTAAGAAAGTAACAGGGACCAAAGGTCTTGAAAAATATATCCATGGTTGTATTTTTCTAGTTAATCTCGCTAATGGTAAATATTCTGACATTTGGTCCCGGAACAGTTTAAAAGTTGGAGAAGATTTATTTTTTCCAAAATAGAAGTATGCATTTCTTAGCAAAATAAGTTAGAGTAATTAATGATCTGCATTTTTTTCATTTAATTGAAACTCAGGCATATAATTTAATAAATCGAGGCAAGGGTTTAAATCAAATTATGTTTCCAAAACTGGTTTAGTGAAGGAGTGCAGAAACTTTTCAACATGTTGCATTGCCAAAACAGATGCATACATGTTCCTTCTTTGGTTTGACGTCTAGGACAATTTGGTGAGTTATCTTTGGAGATTTTATGCATCTTTATAGCAGTGAGATAGCATTTATGGATAAACTTAAAGTTAGCTTCCTTGATTTTGTTACTTTTAAATGGGAAATGTATTCTTTCACAAATGTTTATAGCCAAGTATTTTCATCTAAAACCTTCCCTCGATCCCCCCCCCCACAGCTTTAATAGAATTAGGAAAAAAATTAATGACCTCAACTACATATAATATCATAAAATTCACTAATTTTAACTTAACTGTGATCAAGGATATCAATATATCCTTCTATTTTGTCTTTGAAAAGTGAAGGGAAAACAGTCTGAATTTGTGGATATATAAAAAAACAAAAAAGTGTGTTAGGAATGCCATATTCTGGTCCCAAATCAATGAACAATTTTAAATGCATGTTTTTATGAAACAAATATTTGGTTTGTTTTATACCCACATCTGTTCATTTGGTTATATTGATTGATGTTTAATATTTGTTCTGGTCAGGATTCTGATTGGTAGGGAACTCAAAGGAAATACCAGTGATAATAATACACAGTTTCTTCATATAATCCTTCTAGTCTAAAAGTGTGTTGAAAGCAGTCAAACACTGGTCCATGTTTGTTTTCATTTTTTTGTTGTTTTTTTGTTTTTGTTTTTTTTAATATATTGAAGTGTTTTATAAATATAAGATAGCCCAAAGGCGATGGAAACAATCACTACTGAGGAATTCCCATGTTAGATCAGGTGATAAATAGTGGCTCAAGAATAAAATCATGCCTGCATAGAAAACCTAAGTATAAGGTGTGCAGCCATCATAGTGTTGTAATAGAAGAGTAGGGGTTGTCTATAGCAGTACAGAAACAGTGGAGCTGCTCTGTTTTAGGTGGGCAGATGAAGACAGATACATGAGAAAGGCTGGGGGCAATCCAAGCATGCATAGGACAGAAGGCAAGGATACATCCCGGACAGGTCACTGGTCCACCTTAAAGCCCACACAAACAACCACCTACGTGTCCTTCATAACTATGACTCCTTTACAGTCTGTAAATCACCTTCACATGCCTGCATCTGCAAGGAGAAACTGCAAACTTCACACAGAAAGGCAAGCTGGAGCCAGCGACCCCTCGCTTCACTTTGTTCAGTTTAGTTCAACCGAAATCACTCATGCTAACGTAAAGATGAAGGGCTGGTTTTTGCCAGGGTGAATGTGGTGCAAATAGGTCATATAACAAACAGTTGTGTTAAAAGGTTTTGTTCAGGATAATATTGGCTGCGCAAACTTACATTTGGGGTTGGACTCACCCAGTACTGTCCATACAGTGTCTTAGTCCACATCTGAGTCTAAGTTCATTTTCATTTGATGGCTGGGAGAGCTGGCACTAGATCAGCTGGGAGAGCTTGCTGTGCTGCATCCTGTGGGACCAGGTACCACGGCCTTTCCTTGCCTTGCCTAGCGTTGACTGTGTTTTTGGTGTTGTCATGTGGAGTGTGGGGGAGGTGTGACAAAGGTGTCTGACTGGGAGAGCTGGCATTGGATCGGCTGGGGGAGCCTGGTCTGCTGCATACAGTGGGCCCAGGGACTACAGCCCTGCCTGGAGCTGCCCATGAGGAGGCAACACCGAGGGTGGTCTGACAGGATGCGGAAGCGGGGCAGGCTAAGCTAACTGCTAGCCCATGCAGACCGGCAGAGCTCCGTCAGTCATCCTCCTGGCATTCACTCTCTTGGACAGTGTGTGTGTGTGTGTGTGTGTGTGTGTGTGTAGTTTTTTTTGTAGTTTGGATATATGTGTTCTTGGAGTTTGGATGTGTTTTTTTGTCTTTGTGTTGCACTGCTGTGGGCTGGGGGAAGCAATATTTTGTGTCATTTCATGTGCGGAGCTGCTTGGAATGAAATGACAAATAAATGTTCCCGATTCCTGACTTCTGATCGGCACTCTTAAGGAGAAAAAGGCATTGTCGAAACAGAATCGATAACAGGACGAGAGAGGATTGGAAAGCAGTAAAAAGTAAAGAATGGACTCAACAGAGATGGTGAGAGATACGATAAGATGGGTTGTGTGATAGAGGGACAGAGGGAGACAGAGAGAAGAATGGGGAACAAGTGGGAAAATGTGTAGACTGTGGTTGCTGAGTGGCTTACAAAGCCGTCTTTGAATCGCTCACAGGGAGTGTTTCCTTCATTGATTCATGAATCCCTTTACTGGAAAAAGCTCTCCGCCATTCTGTGTGAGAAATGAGAATCCTTTGGGGAGGACCATGACTCTTTCTCTGCCGATCAGCATTCCCTATCCCATTTTAGCACATGGTGCGATGATAATTGTCTCCAACCTGAAATATCCAAAACTAAAGAACTGCTCTTCAGCCCCCCAAAAACACTGGTCCATCCACCCCCCCACCCCCAGTCTCACCAGCAAAGGTGAGAAGGTAGAGGTGGTGGAGTCTTTCAGGTACCTAAGCATTACACTGGATAATAACCTCAGCTGCAATTAGCATAGCATGTTGACAATGCTTGTCAATGTCTGTTGACAGGCATTGTCAACAGACATTTATAGTCATCCGTAAACTTGATCACCTGTCTGTCCAACCCCATCTCCTTCTTCTCCTGTGCTGTATCATAATTGAACCAGTTCTTCTCTATGGTGCCATCTAGGGCTGCAACTAACGATTATTTTGGTAGTCGACTAATCTGTCGATTATTGTTTCGATTAGTCGACTAATCTAACGATTATTTATTTCACACCCTCCATCTCTGCTTCCTGAGGGCGCGGATCCTCTTCCGGGCTCCAGTGCACGTTTTACCTCACATGCTTAAGTCTGCACACTTGTGAATGTCGCCCTGTGTCTCTCTGCCTTAACATAACATGATCCCATAGCGAATTAAAATAATAACTCATGGAACATTTGAATTTGGAACTTGTTTTGGAGCTACTTGTTTAATCAAATGCATCATCAATCATAATTAAAACTAAATAAATACATTAATACAAATGAAAGTAAATGCATTATCAATCATAATAAAAACAAAATAAATAAATTAAATAATACAAATTAAAGTGCAAGTCAAAACGTAAAGATAATGCGCAAATAATGTTTTAAAAGTAACTCAAAATAGCAGCCTCTGCCCCAGCACCGCGGTTCTGATGGGGCTGTTAACCTGGTCCAGGAGGGGGACGTGGATCCACTCACTAGGCTCCACCATCTCCAACAGGAGGGGAGAATGAGTCAGCTCAGACAGACTTGTAGGTCTTTTGTTTGCTGTGTGTGAGTGAGAGGAGCTGTATGTGTGTATATGTGTGTCTTACTCTGATCTCCTGCAGTTCATAAACACTTTAAATTGCAGTGCAGGAACGTGAGCATGTCGACGTGCTCTGGAGTGAGGCTGGCTCTCTTCTTTGAGGCGATGTTCCCAGCTGCTGAGAAGAGACGCTCAGAGGGAGTAGAAGTAGCTGGAATACACAAAAACCATTTGGCTTGTGATGCAAGGGTTGGATACTTTGCCTCATTCAATTTCCACCAAGACAGGGGACTCTGTCTTTGAGAGGGGCTGCTCTCCGAAGTACGTCAGCACTTCATTACTGATCGCTTGGTTGCGCGCATCCTGTTCATCATTGGTCTCACTGTCACTGGCTGTTGAGTCACATCCAAGCAGTGAATCGAGAGCTGAAACAGACCTATTTGTAGTTCCCTCAGCTGAGTCTGTGGCATCCTTGTCAGCTGATGCTGCTGTGGCTTCGTCATTCCCACTGGTGTGCTGGTTATTCACAGTACTCCCATCCTTGGACTGTGGGGCCAGAGCTTGTACTTTATTCTGAACACTGAACCTCTCCTCTGGTGTCAGGAATTTCAGTTTTCGAAATCGTGGGTCTAGTGCAGCTGCAATGATCTGTTTGCTTGGGTCATCATCTGTGATGGTGACCTCTCTTGACCAGCGTGCAGTGGTCTCCTCTGAAGCAGCCGCCTGGAAGGCCTGCACAGGAGCTGTATCATAGGCAGTGTGGGTGGACTTCAAAAGCCCTCTGACTAGTGGAGGCAGGGCGGAGACTGTCACATAGCTTTCACCACTCAAGTAGACAGTGGCACATTCAAAGGCCTGGAGAGCTTTGACCAGTTCATCTAGCAGGGTCCACTGATCAGCTTTGAGGTCTAGGTATTGTTTCCCTCTCTGTGTTACTGCCGGGTCAGACAGAGTCGCAGTCAGTGGCCATCTCTGTTCCAGCATGCGAGTCACCATATAATAGGTGCTGTTCCACCTGGTAGAGACATCTTGGACAAGTTTGTGTTCCGGGGTCCCCATCTGTTTCTGCTTTGTCTTAAGCTTGCTTGAAGCCAGTTCGCTCCTTTTCAAGTGCTCGACGAGACACCTCGCTGCTCCCAGTGCTTTACTGATCTGAGGGTGTTTCAGTGCACGATTGATCACCAACTGTAAAGTGTGGCCTGCACAGCGGATAGACACCCACCCATGTTTTTCCTGCAAGATGTTTGCAGCCAGTACGACATTGGAGCCATTGTCATGAACAACTGCCACAATCTTGCTTGGAAGGATCTCAAACCTTTCCACAGCCTGCTCAATCCATGCAGCAATGTTGGGTCCAGTGTGCCGTTCTTCGAGTGGCATGGTTGTAAGGCAGAAGCTAGTGAGCTCCCAGTCATCACTTATAAAGTGACAGGTGATGCCAAGATATGCCTCTGTCGCGACACTGGTCCAGGCATCAGTTGTCAGGGCAATCTTGTTCTTGGTTGCTTTAAGAGCATCTTTAACCTTACCAAAAGTAGCTTCATACTTTCCCTCCATAAGCTTAGTAAAATGAGTTCTGGAAGGTAAGGTGTAACCTGGATGGAATGTGGTGACCATCTGCTTAAATCCCCCATCTTCAACCATGGATATTGGTCTCATGTCATTGACGAGCATGTTGAGGATGCTCTCTGTTAAGACTCCAGCCATTTGAGGGGTGCATGAGCCTCTCTTCAGGATGAACTCATCCACACGCCTTTGCTTAGTACTAAAATAAAAAGAGAACAAAACAGAAAGCTGTATTAATTATCATCACAAGTTGTAGGCTATGGTATCAGTTTATCTTAGTGTACTGCCTAATACCAATTAAACCATTTAAATGAATAAATATCTTACAACTGAATTATTGATATGCTCCAACCCAGTCTAACTAGCTAACGCTACGACAAGCTACAGCTGATTAGAGCGCACTGGGAAAGCTAGTTGACTGTCTAGGCTACAGACAGCTCACGTTAGCACCGTGTCGTGTTTTTGCAGACTGCAGATTGACTAGCTAAGTAAGATAGCTAGCTAATGTTAGATGGTGCTAACGTTCCCCGTCTCTGCAGTCTTGCCTGCGCTTTAGCCCAAAAAGTTAAATTTTTTTCAACTGAAAAAAAAGAAACCTAGAGCCCATAGCTTAAGTTACTGCAGAGTCAGTGAATGTTAGAACTCGTTAACATTTAGCTAACGTTAGCAATCTTAACTTAGCTAGTTAATACTCCAGTCTGCAAAAACATGACACTCGGTGATAAATGACGGAGCTAAACAACTCTAAGCTGTAGTGTGCTATGCTGCAAGCTTGGTGCTGTTTAGCTAATGTTACATACAGCTCGTTGGTGGATACGCAGAATCCACATAACTGAAATAGCGTTCGCTTAGCAAGCATCACCCTTGAGACGTTCTGTTTTCCAACATGTAACTTAAGCTAACGTAAACATTACGATACTGTGGCTAACTAGCTAAACTTACCCATGATCCGAAGTAGCAATCATCGTGGCTCCAGGGTGCTTGCGTTTCAAATGCTCGTGCATCGCCGTAGTGCTGCTGTGGAATGCCAATTCGGCTTTGCATATTCTGCATTTAACTGACTTCTTTGGCTTGTCATCTGTGAAATACTCCCAGACTTTTGATAGTCTCGGTCTCGCTGGTTTTTGCTCTTCATTAGCCTCATTCGCTCTCCTTTCCGCCATCGTTCATACGCTTTCTTCTTCTCTTCGTCGTTCATGCAAAATGCAGTTATATCAGACGATGGAAGCGATACTGCCCCCAGCACTTCCTATAGGGCATTGCAGTTTTAAATGAACATTTGTGCGGTTTTGAGTTAACGTTACTGGCTCTGATTGTTTTTATACGACGCGTCGAAGCTAAAATTCTGCGTCGACGAGTTTTTATGATCGACGTCGTCGATTATGTCGACTAATCGCTGTTTTCTGCATGCTTACAGCCGCTAATGAGAATAAACTCTTGAAGATTACTCATCTAGCCAGCAAACTCATTGGTATTCTCACCCCCCAATTTATCCTAATCTGTCTCCTCATCCCCGATCTGCAAAGCACTCACACATGACCCAGACCCTCCACTCCACCAGCACTTCACCCCCCCCCCCCTCCTTCTGGATGCTGCTATAGACTACCCATGAGCAGGCAGTCCTGCTTTAGCAGAAGCGTTGTTCCTGCAGAAATCCAGTCTGTGGCGTGTGTAGTGTCAATCCACGTCTTTGTGTTGTGTGAGCCCTGATGGTGATGACGACTTGCTTCGAACGTGTAAGTCAGCAGGATATAACATACAGACAAGCCATTGCCAACAATCTGAAGCGATCAACAAATCCACACACCAAACTCATGCATCAGATCATTTCTTACATGTTGGAAATGGAGTAGGGGGAAGTATGCACTTATTTTTCTCCTACCCCTTCTCACCTACTCTTAAGTTAATTCAGCCGCTGTACATTTCAAACTCAATTCCCGCTGTACTGTGTAGTTCACGTTCAACACAAGTTGTGCGGCACGATACAAACTCAACTACAGTGAACAATAAGAGACAACAAAAAAAAGTGTCCCTACCCCTCCCTGCTCTCTTACGCTCTAGTTTTTTTTTTAAAATTCTGCTCCATAGTTCCTCTAACTGACCCTGCTTGTTTATTCTTATATTTCCTTTACGCTCCATTTTCCCTTCCCCTACCCCCCTCTGTGTGTCTCTGCCTTGCTTTCTTTTTTCTCTCGTTCCCATGCTCACATCTATCTTTCTCTCTGTCTTTTCTTATTGCATTGATGACTGGGGTATAATAGAGGTGACACAGTTGACTCATCTCCTGCAATTAGCTCTTAACTCATTATTGGCAGTCAAGGATCATGCAGTGTGTGTGTGTGTGTGTGTGTGTGTGTGTGCATGCACACACAACATATTATCTACAAGTGTTTATTGTTCTAAATGTCTACAGTGTTTGTGTGGAAGTTGTGCATATCCGTGTGTGTGTGTGCGTTAGAGTATGTGCAGTATCATGGTAATGGTGATCAGCAGCATTAGTGATGTTAGCCAATTAGCTAGTTTGCCCTGCAGAGCACTGAACATTGAACCAAAGGCCAATGGATCCATTTGTCTTCCCAAGGTCCTGACAAACCCCACTTGCTTTGTGCGCAAGTCTGCTAGACATATATCCTCTCTCTCTCTCTCTCTCTCTCTCTCTCTCTCTCTCTCTCTCTCTCTCTCTCTCTCTCTCTCTCTCTCTCTCTCTCTCTCTCTCTCTCTCTCTCTCTCTTGCTCTCTCTCTCTGTCTCTCTCTCTGTCTGTCTGTCTAAAACGCATATGCACGCATGTGCACATGCACATACACACAGAGGCTAAGTTCAGCATCTCCTATGTTAGCCTAAGCTAACACATTAAGTTGCCTACCTAATTTAGTTGCCATATTGATGAGTAAGACATTTTCATTGGGAGTCATGAAGAAGGACAGGATTAGGGACGAGTATATCAGAGGGAAAGCTCAGGTTGGATGGTTTGGAGACAAAGCAAGAGAGGCAAGATTGAGATGGCTTGGACATGTGTGGAGGAGAGATGCTGGGTATATTGGGAGAAGGATGCTGAATATGGAGCTGCCAGGGAAGAGGAAAAGAGGAAGGCCAAAGAGGAGGCCTACGGATGTGGTGAGGGAAGACATGCAGGTGGCTGGTGTGACAGAGCAAGACGCAGAGGACAGGAAGGGATGGAAACGGATGATCCGTGGTGGCGACCCCTAACGGGAGCAGGCGAAAGTAGTAACAGAATTGTGAGTAAAATATGAAAAACAAAGAAAAACGAGAACTGGCGGAATAAAAATGGAGGACTTAAGATGGCAGCGGACAATAAGACGTGAAGGCACAATCAGAGGTGAATGGATGGTGCTTGAAAGTGGTTAAGAATGACATAAAAGTTTAAGGATTTACACTTTTTTCACTTTGACATGTAAAGCTATGCTAATGCATCAGTGACATCAGAAGTCTGCATAGCTGAATGACTGTTTAAGACTCAGAACGGACACCACGTCGTCCACGAGGCTAGAAATTGATGAGGTTTGTGATGGGTGCAGCAAAGTCCCCCCACGCTTTTGAGATAACAACCCATTAGGTGATCAAGTTCAACCCCGCAGTGGTTTCAGCACAGGGCTACTAGAAGATATGATGGCTTCAAGTGAAATATGGTATGTGTATGATAACTGACTGCATATATGATCTTCACTTGGAGTTTGGAGTCCATGATGGATTTTCAAACAATTCACACCTCAGGTGTTTGCACTGTTTGGTCCAGACCAACCATGTTGGCAAATAAGAGAATGGAAAATATAGGTATCGCCTCCATTTTATTGTAGGCTTTAACTGTATCCTTTTTATTGACCCCAAACTAAAATTAGCTTCTATTTGGTAAGCTGTCCATCCATCAATCCATCCATCCATTATCCAAGGCACTTATCCTGATGAGGGTCACAGGATGCTAGAGCCTTTCCCAGCAGTTATTGTGCGGCAGGCAGGGAGACACTCTGGACAGGCCAGCAAACAATCACAGGGCCAACACACACAAACACACACACAAACACACACACACACACACACACACACACACACACACACACACACACACACACACACACACACACACACACACACACACACACACACACACACACACATATATTCACACCGAGGGACAATTTAGTATGGCCAGTTCACCTGACCTACATGTCTTTGGACTGTGGGAGGAAACCAGAGCACCCGGAGGAAACCCACACAGACACGGGCAGAACATGCAAACTCCACACAGAGGACGACCAGGGATGACCCCCCAGGTTGGAAAACATTACATTACATGACATTACATTACAGTCATTTAGCCGACGCTTTTATCCAAAGTGACATACAATTAGAGCATTTAAAGTAGGAAATCAGGAGAACTACCAGTCATCAGAGGTCATAAGTGCATCTAAACAAGCAACTAAGAGCAAAACCAGTGTGAAAGTAAAAGCGCAAGAAAGAGATTTATTTTATTGTTTAGTTTTTTTTTTATGAGTGAATACAATAAGTGCTAAGAACAAGTAACAAGGTAGTCCTTGAAGAGGTGAGTTTTCAACCTGCGCCGAAAGACAGGAAGCGACTCTGCTCTCCTGACATTGGTGGGGAGTTCATTCCATAAATGTGGGGCCAGGACAAAAAAGAGCCATGACCGGGTTGATCGGCAGCAGGGGCCTCTGAACGACAAAGGCAACCAGGTCTCCCAAGGCAGCAGAGTGAAGTGGTTGGGGGGGGTGTAGGGCTTGACTTATACCCCCACCTGGCTAGCACCAGAGTCTTAAACTGGATGCGAGCAGCCACTAGAAGCCAGTGTAGGGACATGAGAAGGGGAGCTGCGGCTTTCTTAACAAGCTCCAGAGGTCTGATGGCCGACACCGGGGCTCCAGCAAGGAGGGAGTTGCCGTAGTCCAGCCGGGAGATGACCAGAGCCTGGATGAGCACCTGTGCCATCTCGTCGGTGAGGAATGGGCAGATGCTCCTGATATTATAGAGGAGAAATCTGCAGGAGCGAGCAACCAATGCAACCTTTGCAGCAAACGATAGTTGGTCATCCATGATCACACCCAGATTCCTCACAGTCCGAGCTGACATCACCACGGTGTTGTCAATGATGATGGCCTGGTCTTGGTGCGGCCAACCTTTCCCTGGGAGGAACATCAGCTCTGTCTTGTCCAGATTGAGCTTCAGGTGGTGTGTCGCCATCCACTCCGAGATGTCAGTCAAGCATGCAGCAATGTGTGTCTCTACTCGTGTGTCAAAGGGAGGAAAGAACAAGATCAGATGGGTGTCATCGGCATAACAATGGTAAGAGAAGTCATGCGAGATGCGAGCGAATAACAGAACCCAGGGATGTCGTGTACAGGGACAAAGGAGAGGACCCAGAACCAAACCCTGTGGAACGCCTGTAGTCAGTCTGCGAGGCTCTGACACAGATCCCCTCCATGTCATCTGGTAGGAGTGACCCGTCAGGTAAAATAAAAACATTCAGTATGTTTACATGCACAATTTAGTCAAGCTATGGTTATAGCTCGATTAGTTCATTAGTCCGACTACTGACTTTGGTCCCAGTATACATGCGCGGGAGGGAAATCGATTTACTGAGGGAGTCATGTGGGCTCTGCTACGATAGGTGGCAATATGCACTCTTTCAGCTTGTTTGTATTGGGCCATTACCGGTTGAACTATTACATCACACAATCGTCGTAGTGAACTAGGAAGTCCTTTTAAACCCTGCCCCGACCATCTGCTCGGCTACTTTTTTGAATAAGTCGCCATTTCTTGTCTTCCTCCTGTCCATGTATTTTAAAATGTTCAGCTCTTTCAACTGAGTAAGCATATACTCCGTCTCTTCGTCCGTCAAAAAATGAGCTCTCAATGTTTTCGCCATGTTTGCAGTTACTGGCTTCCTCTTCTTGAGTCCCCCTCTTCTTCTGTTTACACTGTTCGACTTCCGGGTCAGACTTGGCGCGCAGAAAGTTAGCGCATGCGCAGATCGCCTCGACCAGCTCCAGTCTGACTAAGGTGTATACATGCAGAAGTAAATCGACTTCCAATCGCATTATCTGGGTGTGTTGGTCCGACTATTACAACTTCGATTTCAGTCGAGCTAACATGTTTACATGCATTTTAAAAGTCCGGTTTTAGTCGGACTAAAGCAATAATTCGATTTTTAAAGTGTCATGTAAACGTACTGATTGAGAGTGCAGAGCCTGTGACACCCAGCCCTTCTAGGGTAGAGAGGAGGATCTGGTGATTCACTGTGTCGAACGCTGCTGACAGGTCCAGGAGTATCAGGACAGAGGAGAGAGAATTTGTTCTCGCAGAGTGCAGCGATTCTGTCACTGCAAGGAGTGCCGTCTCTGTCGAGTGACCCACCCTGAACCCAGACTGGTTGGGGTCCAGGAGGTTGTTCTGTTGGAGGTGCAAATAAAGTTGGTTAAAGACAACACGTTCGAACGTTTTGGATAGAAAGGATAGAAGGGAAACCGGTCTGTAGTTTTTGACATCAGAGGGGTTAAGTGATAGTTTCTTGAGAAGGGGGGGTGACTCTAGCAGTCTTGAAGGCAGATGGAAAGCATCCTGCCTGGAGGGAAGTGTTGATGAGGTGGGTTAGAAAGGGAAGGCGTTCAGGTGCTATAGACTGAAGAAGAGGGGAGGGGACCGGGTCAAGGGAGCATGTGGTGAGGTGACTGGATGTGATGAGGTTTAGGACTTCGTCGGGGGAGAGGGGAGCAAGGTGGGATAGGGTGGGACATGGAGAGGTGAGAGAGGGTGAAGAGGGTAGGATAGTGCAAGCAGCACCAACCGGGTGGTGAGAAAAGGAGGATCTGATGTCATTTACCTTCTTGTCAAAGTAGTTAGTGAAGTCAACAGGCAGAAGGGAGGAAGTAGGAGGAGGAGGTGGGAGTTGAAGAAGTGTAGAGAAGGTTTCAAATAATTTCTAAGGATTAGAGGCAGAGGATAGGATTTTAGAGTGATAGAAGGCAGCAGAAAGGGAGGAGGAGAAGGTGGAAAGAAGAGATTGGAAGTTGAGAAGGTCCTCTGGGAGTTTACCTTTCCTCCATTTGCCCTCGCCACTCTCAGGTTCCATCTGTCAGTACGCACTGAGTCGGTCAGCCAAGGGGCAGGTGGGGTTGGGCATGCAGGCCTGGAGGTGAGGGGACAGAGATAGTCCAGAGAAGAGGAGAGAGTAGAGAGAAGAATATCAGTAACAGTGTCAGGGGGTAGGAGAGAGAAATATTCAGGTGTAGGGAGGATAGAGGTAACAGAGGAAGAAAGATCAGTGGCAGAGAGTGTGTGGAGGTCTCTACGGTCGGAAACCATGTGGGTAGGGGAAGGGGCTGAGGAGGGTGAAGAGAGGGAGAGAGAGTAGGACATGAAATAGTGTTCAGAGAGCTGGAGGGGAGTAACAGAGGCATTGGAAATAGGACAGTGTCTAGTAAAGATAAGGTCCAGCTGGTTGCCGGCCTTTGGGTAGGAGAGGGTGAGAGGCAAAGGTCAAAGGAGGAGAGGAAAGAGAGAAGAGGATCTAACTTGTTAGTGTGGATGTTGAAGTCACCAAGAAGGATAAGTGCAGGGTCATCAACAGGGAAGTGCGAGAAAAGTGTTCAAGCTCCTCCAGAATCTCACTATGGGGGACTGCTGGGCAGTACACAACCATGACGATGAGTTTGACTGGATAAGAGACAGTAACAGCACGAAAATCAAAAGAGGGCAGATAAAATTGTGGAATGGAAACAAGAGAGTATTTCCATTTCAGGGAGATTAGCAGGCAGTGACACCACCCTGTCTCCCAGCTCTGGGAGTGTGAGGAAAAAGGGTCTAAATCAGACAGAACTGTGGGTGTGGTAGTGTTTTCTGGCATGATGCAGGTCTCACTTAGAGCAAGAAAGTTGAGGGAGAGCAAGGATGCGTAGCCTGAGATAAACTCAGCTTTTGGCACCACAGACTGGCAATTCCAGAGCCCTACCGTCACCACTTGCTCAAAGTGAATGGAGAGAGTGGGATAGATGAGATTGGTAGGGTCACAGTGCCTAGGAGTGACCCAATGTTTATGCCAGCCCCGGGAAGAAGAAAGGACAGGAATGCGAAGGAAACACATAGTCTATACTAGGTACACAAAATACAGATGACTGGCCGGTTCTAAAAAGAGCAGTCCTTGCTTGACGAAGTCTTTGCTTGAAAAAGTCGTGCTTGCCTTTCTTCATTCTAGCATTCGTTCAACCTAGACCTACTTGCCCTCAGCTTCCAAGTAGCAGCAGTGATTTAAAGAACACTGATTGCTAATTGTCTGCCAGGAGTGCAGGCCACACCCTGGCCACTTAACACCCAATTGGCCAAAGAGGTACACTGAAAATAGGCCTATTGCCCAGAAACTGGTCACTTATGTAGAACAATATTAAACCTCACACAATATTATTAAAACTGCAAATAGCAAGTTACCAAGGAATATATTTATAAGCTAAAAGGATAACTAAATCAAACAGCTAGGCAACAATATATATTTAAGGACACACTAGGTGAAAAACAGCTACAGCTAGAATAAGTAGATAAGACAAGTAGGTAAATAGAATAAGAGAACTGCAGTCAGAATAAGATCCCACTAGGAACCAGCAGCAGACAATCCCGGGGATTGAACCCAGGACATGCTTACTGTGAGGCGACCATTCTAAACACTGCCACCCTGCCACCACTTGGTAAGCAGTATTCTTTTTTTCCCTTTCTTTCACCAGTTGTACTTGACTAATTGCCCCACTCTTCTGAGCTGTCCCAGTTGCTGCTCCACCCCCTCTGCCAATCCAGGGAGGGCTGCAGACTACCACATGCCTCCTCCGATACACGTGGAGTCACCAGCCGCTTCTTTTCCCCTGACAGTGAGGCATTTCGCCAGGGGGACATAGCACATGGGTGGATTACACTATTCCCCCCATTTCCCCCTCCCCCTTGAACAGGCGCCCCGACCGACCAGAGGAGGCGCTAGTGCAGCCACCAGGACACATACCCACGTCCAGATTCCCACCCGTAGACCCGGCCAATTGTGTATGTAGGGACACCCGACCAAGTGGCAGTAACACGGGGATTTGAACTGGCGATCCCTGCTTTAGTAGACAACTGAATAGATCGCTACGCTACCCGGATGTCCCGGTGAGCTTTATTATTAATTAATTAATTAATACTGTGAATGTTTATACTAGATATGTTATTTTTCATATCACTCAAACTCGAGTAGTAATAAGGTACAACATTGAGCGGTGAGACACCTTTGCACATATGGGAGGGTGGGTAGGAGGAGTTCTCATGCTTAATATATCTACATATGCTCTTTTTTTCCCCTGTGTTTGGTAATAACAATCAGGACTCAATGATAGCCACCATCCTCAGTAGACACCATTCAGGTACACATGTTTACAACCCCAATCCCAAGGGTTTGTGTATTGTGTTTAGTATTTGACTGTGAACAACTTTACAGAAACACAATTGCAACAAATGACTTAATAGTTTCAGCAAAGTTGACCAATCGTCCTTCAGTGATCTGATTATACTTTGGAGGGAACTGGGTCGAGGTAATCTCAGATAGTGTAAATTATAGTGGAGAAGGTGCACTCTGTCAGTTAAGAATAGGACAATTTCACATGCTAATGATGGCAGCACTGACAAGGTAGGGCCCTGCAAAGCCATGCTGTCAGCAAAATTGGCCAATTAAAGTGCTTTTGACTGCAAATCATAAATGTAATCTGTCAATCAAACATTCAGATGAATGCAGCAGCATTGATGTTATTTATGACAGATCACACTCCAATTTCAATGATTTCTGAGATGGTGACTATAAAGTGCATGTGCACAAGTACTGCTAAAGTGGAAACAATACTTTTTCCTGTGAAAATGGCGTTCTTTGCAAAATACTATATCATCCCATATTGTGTACAACTTGCCAGTTTTCCAAAATATGAAATGAAAATGATAATATATTGTCAGAACTTGAGATATAAACAACTCCCCTTTGTAAAGAAGTATTCTTAGTGGTCACAAGCTTATTGCCTGATGACGTGTGTAAGGGGCTGTCCGTGAAACTGCCTCTCTTAAGAGGCTGTTAAGAGTTCACAAAAAAAGCTCAAAATAGTTTTTCAGCCATCAATTAGTCAAAACGAGCTATTTTGAAGAACCGTCGGGATCAAAGGTCAGCTGGTCAAGGGGCAGGGCTCGCTGTGTGCCCGGCTTCACATATTTCTCTTTCAACAACAATACGGAAAAACAGCGGCAGAAAATTACATGACATTTTTCATAAAAGGTAGAACATTTTCCCTAGAGGACATGATTATTTTTTGCCGATGAATGGGACAACTTTACAGCAAGCATCACGAGAAAGGTCAAAATTAATTTTCAGTCATACTTTTGTCAAAAATTATGGGATTTGCTCCAAACTGAGCCTAAAATTTTTGACTTTGCTGTAGTGATAAATGTATTGTTTTCATGATCAGAAGTGGTCATCTATTCAGGGATGGAGTTTGCTGTGCCTGGTACCAGCTCTCTTCATACATAGGGTAAGCCTAGATTAACCCATCGGCATGGCAGTGGGTTAAAATCTTTTAGCTCACTGCCATGCTGATTTTCCAGTTGAAACTGCAAGGCTTAACAAATACTGTAAAGTGTTTTATGAACGTGTACAGGGACGTTCATGTGGCGTGGTGGTCTATACCGTTGCCTACCAACACGGGGATTGCTGGATCGAATCCCCGTGTTACCTCCGGCTTGGTCAGGTGTCCCTGCAGACAAAATTGGCTGTGTCTGCGGGTGGGAAGCCGGATGTGGTTATGTGTCCTGGTCGTTGCACTAGCGCCTCCTCTGGCCGGTCGGGGGGGGGTGAGGGGGAACTGGGGGATTAGTGTGATCCTCCCACGCGCTACGTCCCCCTGGCGAAACTCCTCACTGTCAGGTGAAAGGTCGCGGCTGGCGACTCCACATGTATCGGATGAGACTTGTGGTAATCTGCAGCCCTCCCCGGATCGGCAGAGGGGGGTGGAGCAGCGACCGGGATGGTTCAGAAGAGTGGGGTAATTGGTCAAGTGCAATTGGGGAGAAAAAGAGGGAAAATTAAAAAAATATATATCTAGATGTATACATACTGTACCCTTCACCTCTAGGAGACTCATTCGAAAGAGTCTGACCATCCTTTAATACAGAAGACATGGAATTGCCGAACATCATTCCACATTCCAGGAACAATCTGGTGAGGTTACATTTTGAATCCATAAATCTGCTCCACTCATATGCCCCAGAAATATATCTGACCCCAATGGGAGATATATCGACGAAAATGGGCCACATTTAGAATACCCCAGTAGTCCTTGCAAATGTCCACAGAGTCCATTTGGATAATGAGTTTCTTCCATTGCTCTCCAAAATATAAAATGTGTACTCACTTTGTAATTAGTGAGCATTTTAATTGTTGGCTTAACCCTACATTAGATCATTCCTCTAAAAGAATAAGGACTCCTTCAAGTTTTGCCAAGGTCATCCAGTCCTTTATGGAGTTTGCTCCCTCCGAGTCTTGGTGCTCTCTCAACCCATCAGGTGGATAACATGCTTCTTATTATCCTCATTTTCACAACCTACACCCAAAATGTTTTTTTTTTTTGGATGATTGGCTTCTCCCAGCTATATAATCCTACTCGTATGATGCCACTGTGGTCAGATCATGCATCATCCACAATTATCACGTTGAAGAGCAGGATAACATGTGCTCTCTGCTGCAGATGTTATTAAGATATAACTTTATAAAGTTTATTTCCCACCAAACTGACGACTTAAGCTATTGACAACCGCTGTTTCTACCCCTGTTCTCTGGATGACTCTAAAGCCATACTTAACAAGGGGGATTGTTTCATACACTAAGTGAAAAAGCTAAAGTGCAGTACAGTGCAGTACACTACATTACAGTACAGTACAGTGCAGTACACTACAGTACAGTACAGTACAGTACACTACAGTACAGTGCAGTACACTACAGTACAGTACAGTACAGTACAGTGCAGTACAGTACAGTACAGTACAGTGCAGTACACTACAGTACAGTACAGTACAGTACAGTACAGTGCAGTACAGGAAACAGTCTTAACATGGTGAATTAATTTGGTGGATTATTCAACTCAACTCGAGAGATATTTATGACAGCTCTCGATCTCCAGACAAATACACAGTAGATTGTTTTATATTATTATATTTGCTCAGCTATCGATGTTGATAAATTACTTAAACTATGTCTGATTTATCTGGCTAAAGAGAAACCAGTGAGGGGTGAGGCTATCTCTTTTATATAGTGCAGAGATATGCGATACGGTTTTTTCAAAAATCATTAACTTGGATGAGATTGTTATGTTTGTTTTTTTTCCGAAACCATCAGTGGTGTTGTTATAAGTGCCGAACTAATGAGGAGCAGAATATCAATACTAATACAGAAAAAAAGTGTAATACTGCAATGTATTAAACTTTTTTTTCCTGTATCAGTATATTTTTTTCCTGTATCTGTGTTGATATATACATATATTTGTGTGTGTGTGTGTGTGTGTGTGTGCGTGTGTGTGTGTGTGTGTGTGTGTGTGTATGTATGCAAGCCTTTAGCTCACTTCCGCTGGCTAGCCTTTGTGGCGAATAGGGAAGCATCCTAGCGTGTAAGCCTTCCCTTGCTAGTACATAGCCTCTCCTTCACCAAGACTCCTGCCAGGCCTCCCCATGGCCACACATGGTAACTGGGGTCTTGCGGCCCCAGGCTAACTTGGCAGGGGATCTCGGAGCAGCAGTGGCCCCCAGAGATATGGTGTGCAGGCCCACCCTGGTGGACATGCCCTGGCACCTATCAACCACTGCCTCACTGCCTTGTGGGTGAGTCTGGGAAGACACAAGGCTAAGGGAGCTTACCCCAACAAAAAAGCAAGCTGTGGCAGCACAGCTTCTAGGCGGTTTCCGAAAAACTGGATTTCCGGCAGCCTCCTGCAGTTGTGAGGAGGTGCCAGTCATCTAGGGGTCCCCTTTGCCATCGGGACCATCTCCTCTACAATCAAGTCATGTGATGTTGGGAGAAGCACACCCCCCATGTCACTTTAAAAAACATATCTGCACAGGTATCTTCTTCTGCTATCTGCTTCTGCTGTATATATATAACATCTAATCAATGTATATTTATTCCCACTATTCAAATTACTTTTCCTGAATGGCATCAAATAATTGAGGTTCTAAGGTTATAAGCTTTGTAGAATTATTTCATCAGTTCCAATAACACATACACAAACACATATATGCACACTTGATTATGCATATGCACACACACACACACACACACACAGACACACACACACACACACACACACACACTACTCAAAATTGGTTTCTACTCTGAAAAAATGTAGAGTCAGCAGACATCTCCAAAAAGAGGAAACAGGACAGGAAAGAAGAGGGGAAGAAGACAGGATGTTAATGAAAGGGAGGAGATGAGAGGAAGAACAAATAGAGACAGAGAAATGTGGAGTGAAGGGTAAAAGAGAGGGAAGGTGAGGTGAGGGGGAAGGAACAGTGCTGGAGATGAAAGAGGTGAAAGAAGCAGTATGGGATGGGTTGAGTTGAAGAGTAGAAAAGAGACTAAAAGGGAAGAGGTGGGGGGAGATGAGTGAAGCAGAGGAGAGAGAGAGCAAGAGTGTTCTGACACCAGTCAGTGTTTGCTGTAAATTAGGCAGGTTGATGTACCATATCTTTAAGGTTCTCCCAAATTGCTGCATCTTCAGTGCTGTGTTTTAGCCTACACAGCACAACCAAGCAGTGCACATGCATGCTCAGTACAGCCCCGCAGAGATGTCCTTTGGGTTTGATCCTTGGATTAGATCTGTCTGTGAGCACGGTTACTCACCTTTGTATGTGCTTCCAAAACACTATTAAAAATAGTTTGCTGTCGTCGGTTTTATACGACGAGCTAACTAGCCACCGAGTTACCATAGGCTGCTTTTTAAGTTAACACAAATGATGTTTATTGGTCTGTATAAGTTATGTAGACTGTTACTTACCTCATTTGGAAACCTGTGGAGAAGAACATTATAATATTGTTGCACATAAACCATTGGAACTCTGTAAAATGTTGTGTACTCTTGTGTTTGTGCGTGCGGTTTTACAACCTAAGTGTCAGTCAATCACAACGTGAAGTACAGCCTACCGAGTTTCGTGTTGGCTATCCGTTTAGCTATGCAGTGTGACATATCTGTGAGAGCAGAATACATTTACACAGCAGGAAAAGAAGGTGAGCTAACTCTGTGAACGCCACACTGGTGCTTCAATGTTCGGACTCCCCAGAGAAACACTCCTGAGATGAAAAGCCAGGATGAAGAACATTAGTCTAGGGAGACAAGGTACCGAGCCTCAAGTCACAAGTCCTCTATGGGTTCAAGCAGGTCATCTGCCAGCGCTGCAGCCACAAGGGCTAGAGCTTAAGCCAAATCAGTAAAAAGAAATATATCCTACACAATAAAAGAGGCAGCCATGATGAGAGAGAAAACTTTGATAGAGGTACAGCACCAAAGAGACTTACCTGAAGCAACCCCGCATAAGGCAGAAGTTGAGGCAAACCTTTATGTATTAAAGCTACAGAATTAAGCTATAGCAGCATCTACAGCAGCAGTAATACATGCATCAGCAGCAGATTCGGGGGAAAAGGACATCTTGCTGAGTTACAAGATTTAACTCATGAATATCCAGCAACATGCACCACGGAGTATATAGAGAATCATCCATTAATTTGTACAACATGCTGAAAAAGGACACAGCAGCTGACTTCTCATGATAACAACCAACAGGGTTCAAATTGACCACCCCCTTGCAGCAGCACAGTCAATTCAATATTGATGACTCATGAGAGTGCAAATCAAATGAGCACAAACCCACTGACAGCATACAATATGCATCTCTCTCTGTCTATCAAGGAATTTTCACCTGCAACTCCTCGTATCCCTGACCTAGTCCAGTATCTTGTAAGAAAAGTGATAGCGAGCTCTGGGCTCATTGCCTTTGCTGACCATCCAGAAAATTACTGGGCATGGAAATCATCTTTCCAAGCTGAATTTTTTACAAGGGAGCTGAATGTGTCTGACCAGGAGGAGCTCAATCTCTTAGTCAGATGGCTTTGGCCGGAGTCAGCAGCACATGCAAGACAGATAAGTTCAGTGCACTTTCATAAAGGGTTATGGACGTGCAGGTGTAACCCTAACCCTAACCCTAACCCTACAACAGGTGTCAATGTGATATGGCAGCACTTACAGGAATGTAATGGATGCCCAGAGGGGATTGAACATGCCCTGCTGAAATGGCTAGAGACATTTCCATGCATCTCAAACAAAAACCTGCACCACCTCAGAGAATTTGGTGACTTGTTACTGGAGATAGATGCTGCCAAATCGGGTGGATAATTGCCTTTTCTGGCATATCTGGACCCTGCAAGTGGTGTTAATCCTGTAGTTGAAAAGCTTCCTTTCAGCCCATTGGAGCGCTAGATCATGCAAGGCTCCAAGTACAAAAATTATTATCATGTCTCCTACCCACCATTCAGCTTTTTTTTTTTTTTTGTCAGATTTGTATGTGCTTAGACAAAGACCAGAAACAACCCAGGTTTCACATTCAGTCTCTGTACTACCCCAAGCAACACCGGGGTGGAAAAGGCACCCAAATACACTCCCAGGACAGCTGTGTCAGACAAAATTGGGTCACTGCCATAACTTCTGCCTCACAGTGTAGCTCAGCTGCCAGGAAAGACTAACCAAACAAACAATATCCTATACATAATAAACATTTTCCACCGTCAAAATGCCATTGGCTCGGAGGAAGACACCTTGATGAGAGAAAAAAAAATCATTAAAGGAGAAATCCATTTGCTTTCGATGTTGCTCATCCAATAAAAATATTGCTAAAGATTGTAAAGTGACAAATGCAAGGAGTGTGAAAGTATCAATTATACCTCAGCCATGCATCTCGGTGCAGCTCCTTAATCACTTTGGGTGCTCGCAGCTGAGAATGAACAAGGTGGGGAGCCTGAAAAATAAACACCACCTGAAGTCATTTCTATGCATTTCTGTGCTCCCAAGCCCATATCTTTCTCAAAAATCTGTTTGTTGAACGTTTATCAGGCTGACTATCCCAACACATCACACAGAGTGTATGCAGTGATAGATGACCGCAGCAACTGGTCTTTAGCAAAATCGCAATTCTTTGATCTGTTCAGCTTCAATGGCAGAACATATACCTATATTCTAATGGCATGCTCATGTATAGTAGACACAGCAGGGAGGAGAGCGAGGAACATTATAGTAACATCACTTGATGGGATAACTAAGGGAGCACTTCCCATTCTGTTAGAACATAACAACCTGCCCGATAACATATCAGTGATCGCCACTCCTGAGATCACACAGTATTTCCCACAGCTCAGACCAGCGGCCAACAAGATTCCTCCAGTTGACACTAATGCTCCTGTTCTCCTGATAGGCAGGGACATTCTGAGTGTATAAGGTGTGTGAACAGTGTAACAGGCCTCACAACTCACCATACAGCTGGGTCATAGTTAGAGAGATATGCCTGGATGGAGTTCACAAGTCAGTTGATGTCAACATCTGGAATGGATGCACCTCCTCTCTTAAGCCATGCGCTAATAGCGTCCACATGGAGAAGTTAAATACTAGTCCAGCCCTTACCTTCCAGCCCCATCTCCCAGCCTGGATATATTTCTTAATGCAAGTGAAGATGTTCTACGGGAAAGTGTGTTTCAAAAAACATCTGATGATGACAAACCAGCCCTCTCTGTAGATGACAACGTCTTTCTCCGAATCATGGAAAATGAGTTGTATATGGATGAAAAAAAAATCACTTGGTGGCCCCATTGCCCTTTCACTCACCTCGTAAGCCCCTACCTAGTAACATGGAGTGTGCATCGCTGCATCTTTCTTCTCTACAGCACACATTCAGAAGGAGATGAGGCATAAAGGTGCATTTCTTTGACTTCACGCAGAAGATCATTTACAACCAGCATGTACAGCCAACTTCACAACTTCAGCAAGGGTAATATTGCTAATATTTGCCTATAACTGGTGTATATCACCCTCAAAAAACCGGGAAAAAATAAGGGTGGTTTTTGATTGCAGTGTTCAGTATAAAGTGATATCATTGAACAATGTGCTCCTTAGTGGCCTAAACCTCAACAAGACTCTAGTTGGAGTCCTACTGAGGTTCATGAGAGAGCAAATAGCCATCACAGCCGATGTAGAACAGAGGTTCTATTGTTTCAAGGTCAGAGAGGACCACCACAACTTCCTCCGGTTTTTGTGGCACCAAGACCAATGACCCAGATAAGGAGATTGTTGACTACTGGATGAATGTGTATGGGTTTGAGAATAGTCCATTGCCAGCAGAAGAAATATATGGGCTGAGGAAAGCTGTAGAGCAAGGTGAAACTGACTATAGCACAGATTCAAAGGAGTTCTTCCTCAGGAATTGTTACGTGGATGATGGACTCACCTCAGTGTCAAGGGAAGTTGAACCTATTGACATCTGGTGCACGAAGGACCCATTGGCTGAGTTCAAATTGAGGCTTCACAAAATAGCTTCAAATAACATATAGGTCATGAAGACTTTTCCTCTGGAAAAAAACAAGCAAGTGACTTAAAGCAGTGTTTCTCAACCGGGGGTCCGCGGACCCCTAGTGGTCCGTGGTGTAATTGCAAGGGGTCCGTGAAAATAAAATATCTTTAAAAAAAAGATCCTATGACATTTATAGAAATAGGATTATTTTACTCAAATGTGACTGAGACCTTTATCTACCTAAACTATAAAGGGTAACAGAACTTTTTTCTCTAATTACATCTGTTTCACAAGTGTAATTTATTGTATTTTAATAAGAGATCTCCCGTTTGCATTGTTAAAAGTTACTGCATAAAAATTCTGTTTTGTTACATATATCTGAAAGTTACTGCATAAGAATTCTGTTTTGTTAACTATATCTAAGTTACAACTGAAAGCTCTTATTTTTGCCCCAAAGAGTGAATAAATGCTATAATGCAATTTAAAATGCAGTTTCTACTGTTTCTATCAAATTGCAACCCCCCTCCCCCAAGATCAGGTGGGGGGGTCCTCAGGGTAGATCAAAAATACGCAGGGGGTCCAGGACCCCAAAAAGGTTGAGAACCACTGACTTAAAGTATCTGGATTTAGGAGCAGATACTTTGCCCCTCCAACAGAGTTTGAGTATAAGTTGGGAACACCATAGTGACAGTGTGACCTTCAGTCACAAGATGTTAAATCATTCACTCGGCAAGACATAATACCTACTGTCAATATTATATGTGATCCTCATGGATTTGCTTCTCCTATCACAATGCAAGGTAAGACCTTTGTAAGAGACCTTTCCTCAGAGCAGTATGAGTGGGACGTGGCACACCAACTGGGGAAGGAAGCACAGTGGAAGGCATGGACTGACTCCTTAACTGAGCTGGAACAGGTTCACATTCAGAAACCGTACATTCCAATCTCTAAGTCATGTTGTGCAAGGACAGAACTATGCATTTTCTCAGATGCTTCTACGATGGCAATAACTGCTGTAGCTTACATGTGTGTGCTGGACTCTGATGGAAAGTGGTATGTAGGTTTATGATGGGCAAACCGAAGCTGGCTCCTTACCCAGTGCACATCACACTGCATCTGGAGCTGTGTGCAGCAGTCTTCATGGTTGAGCCAGCAGAAATGATCCAGTCTGAGATAGACCTGGAGTTGAATGCAGTCTGGTTCTTCACAGACAGCTGCATTGGTCTGTACACCCAAAACAGTTCAAAGAGGTTCTACACCTACATAGCTAACAGAGTAGTTCGCATAAGAAGTTCCACCAAACCAGAACAGTGGCATTATGTGACCACTCTAGAGGACCCTGAAGACCATGGAACCAGGCTAATTCCAGTGGCTTATCTAGCTTTATCCAGTTGGTTCTTCAGCCCACCATTTCTCATGCAGACAAATAAAGATCAAGATGATGAGACTCCAATGTTTTAGCATGTAGAACCAGAGACAGATAAAGAGATTTTACCTCAAGTTGCCACTCTTGCAAACAAAGTCATAGAGCAGTCTCAATGATTACAAAGTTTTGAACACTTCTCTATTTGGAAGGCTCTTGTAAGAGGTATGGTGACTCTCGTTCATGTAGCCAATTCCTTTTCCAGTGAGACTCATGCTGATGAGTGTAAGTTGTGGCATCACTGCAATCAGTCATGCACCTCAGTGCTCTTTCAGGCCAAAACAACCATCTTCAAGGCAGTACAGGAGGATGTGCAAAAGAATTAGCTCAAATGTCCAACTCAAGGCATTAAATTTCACTGCCGCAGTTCTCTAATATAATTGAACACCTCTCTTGACAAGAATGGATTGCTTAGAGTGGGAGGTCATATCCACAAAGCTGAATTGGAAGACCACGAGAACAATCCGCTGAACTTATTAGCTGATCATCATATAGCCACTCTCCTAGTTTGGCACTATCAGGATCAAGTAGTCCACCAAGGTCACCAATTTACAGAGAGCACACTGTGTACTGATGGTATCTGGATAGCAGGAGGGAAAAGGCTAATCTCCAGGTTGATATTACAATGTGTCATCTGTAGGAGGTTGAGGGGCAAATCTGAGGATCAGAACATGTCTGACCTACCTGCTGATAGAGTGGTCATGGATCCACCTTTCACATGTGTAGGACTTGATATATTCGCTCTGTAGTGTTGCAGAGGTCAGTTTTTTTTCCCTTGTCTAAGTACTAGAGCTGTTCACTTGGAAATTATTGAGTCTATGTCCACCTCAAGTTCCAGCAATGTCTTGAAGCACTTTCTGCTGATATCAGGTCCTGTCAAACACCTCAGGTCAGACAGAGGTACAAACTTCATAGAAGCGTGCAGGGAGATTCAGATTAACCCAAACAACCCTGAGATCAATGACTACCTGGAAGACCAAGGGTATATGGGCATTTAATGCACCTCATTCCTTGCATATGAGTAGAGCATGGAAGAAAATGATTGGTGTAATTCGAAGGGTCCTTGATGCACTACTGACGAAAAATGGGGCTACTCTACTTACTCATGAAGTTCTAATAACCTTAACGGCAGAAGTTATAACCATTATAGATGCCAGACCTCTGGTTCCCATCTCATATGATGCAGAAATTCCTGAAATACTCTCACCTGCACTCTCCCAATCCAACAGCTGAACACTACTCTTGCAGTCCCAGGGAACTTTGAACTGGATTATCTGTGTAAGGGACAGTGGAACCAGGTCCAGAGCTTGGCAAACTCCTTCTGGAAAAGGTGTAAAGAAGCAGCTGGCGACTCCACATGTATTGGAGGAGGCATATGGTAGTCTACAGCCCTCCCCGGATAGGCAGAGGGGGTGGAGCAGTGACTGTGAAGGCTTGGAAGAGTGGAGTTTCACCAGTAGCACGTGGGAGGATCACACTATTCCCCCCGGTTCCCCCTCCTCCCTGAACAGGGGCCCCAACTGACCAGAGAAGGCACTAGTGCAGCGACCAGGACACACACTCACATCTGGCTTCCCACCCACAGACACAGCCAATTGTGACCTTAGAGATGCTCGAAGAAGCCAGAGGTAAGACAGGGATTTGAGCCGATGATCCCCATGTTGGTAGGCAATGGGATAGACCACTACACTACCCGGACACCCCAGAGTAACTGCTACTTAATTCATTTTGAAAACTGTGGAGAAGAAAATTATTGAAAAATCCATTCATTATGTGAACCGCTTATCCTGCTGTCAGAGTTTCGGGGATGCTGGATCCTATTTTCAGCAGTCATTGGGTGGCAGGCGGGGAAACACCCTGAACAGGCTGCCAGGCCATCACAGGGCCTATTGTAATATCGTTGCACATATTTCATTGTAACTGTGTAACTTGTCATGTATTCTGGTGTTTGTGCTTGCATTTTTACAACATAAGCTTCAGCAAATCACACTCAACATGACGTACAGCCTATTGAGTCTTGTGTTAGCTATCTGCCTTGCTATGTAGAGTGACATATCTGCGAGGAAAGACTAAAGAGGGAGGCTGAATGAGTGACAACTGAACCAGCCTTACAAGAAAACAATCTCCCACTAAATGAAGGCAGATATAGAAATT
Organism: Lampris incognitus; assembly: GCF_029633865.1. Lineage (NCBI taxonomy): Eukaryota > Metazoa > Chordata > Actinopteri > Lampriformes > Lampridae > Lampris > Lampris incognitus. Next base: position 46,937,246 of record NC_079211.1, on the reverse strand, counting down.
GTAAAACAGTTAATGTAGACCTAAAGAACACACCAATGCACATCAAAAAGGCAATAGTTAAAACTAGGTGGTCGGCAGAGAGACCATACAATAAGAGGAGATTAGTATAGATAGATATATGGATAGAAATATAGAAGAGAAGAATGAAGAACAGGAGGGGAGTGCCATGATCTTTTACATTATTACTCTGTTTTGACTGAAAGATGAGGAAGCTAAAGGAAAATAAATTTATTTTATTCAGTCTCAATGCCAACAATGCAATTTTAATGGTGGGTGTATATAGTGAAAAAAAATTACATCATTCTTGCATTACTTCGTTCACATCCTTTCTTTAAACATTCCTTCCTGCTCACATTTTTTTTCATATTTAAAAAAAATTGGCTTGCAAAATAAATAGAGACAATTTTCTCAACGTAAAAACATTCATTATTGCAGAACAATATGCTACAGGGTACTGGCACCCCAAAAGTGAAAGTATTTACCTCCTCATCAGGTGCACTAATGAATAAATAGATGGTTGTGGCATTCATCCACTTCGCCATGAAAACTCTATTGAAATTAATTTTACACATGATTACTCTTGTGCCTGCTGGAGAACAGTATGATGTGGATGATGAAGAATGTTCTGTGACAGGGAACTGGAATATAATGGAAAACAGCCCATAGAATGCACCGGTGCGGGTCTGGCTCCCCATCCAGTCTTGTGCTCCCTTCCACTCACTGCCATGCCTGAGGCAGCAGCTCCCTGCAATATTACACTTCAGTTAATACTGCCTATCTTTAACATTCTAATGCTGTCATTATAAAATATACCAACTCTATATCATATACTGTCAGTTCAAACAAAATAGCAGGATATTAATGAATGCCCTGTAAATAGCATGACATAAACCAAACGTTTTGGCTAGCTAAATCAGGAATCAGGACTCAGGAGCACTTCCTTTGTCATTTAATTTCATGCACTTCCATACATGAAGTAAAATGAAATGTCATTTCCCCCAGCCCACAGCAGTGCAACACAAAGGCAAACACACATATCAAAATCTACAAGAACTTCAAGGACACGTATATCCAAACTAACACATATATCCAAACTTAAAAAAAAATCACTGTCCGAGGGAATGAACGCCAGCCAGGATGACTGTCAGAACTGCTGGTCTGCATGGGCTAGCAGTTAGCTTAGCTCACCCTGCTCACACGTCCTGTCAGCCCCCCCTCAGTGCTTCCTCCTCGGGTGCAGCTCCAGGCAGGACCATAGTCCTTGGGCCCACCGGAGACAGCAGACCAGCCCCCCCCATGGCCAATCCAATGCCAGCTCTCACAGCCAGACACCCAGAAAATACATCCTTGCACTCCACACAACAGCACCAAAAACACCCCAGTCAACGAAGTCAAGTGAAGGAGACTCATCTGTTGGGAATGACTCTAACCCCTTCATGAGAAACTTTGTCACCATTAAATTGGATTCCAATGCAGGAGGATCCAATGCAAGGGGATGGAGGGGGATTAGGCCATACAAACAGCACACCTTATGCCATTGCCAATTCACATAAGCCATGATTCCAGGAACTTAATTGGAAGTTTTGGGAAAAAAATAGTTTGAAATTTATTCAAAATTCACAATTTATTTAGCAAAAAAAGTGATGTTCATTGAGGTGTGTTTGCATTAGATCTGGTTAAGCACTTGGCATGTTGGCTGACGGGTCCTACGTCATCTTTCCATACTTCAACGTCCACCAGAAAGATGGACAGAGTCTATTAGGAACTGGGGTGGCAGTAGCTCAGGAGGTAGAGCAGGTCGTCTGGAGGGTTGCTGGTTGGATCTTCAGCTCTTCCCAGCAAAAGTGTTGATATGTCCCTCAGCAAAACACCTAACTCCTTACTGCTCCCCATGAGCTGGTTGTTACCTTGATGGTTGGGTATGTGCGTGGGTAAAATCCGTCCCGACATTATCTGATCCGCTTATCCTGCTGTCAGGGTCACAGAGATGCTGGAGCCTATCCCAGCAGTCATTGGGCGGCAGGCGGGGAGACACCCTGGACAGGCCACCAGGCCATCACACAAGGCCGACATACACACACTCACACACACACATTCATACCTAGAGGTAATCTAGTATGGCCGATTCACCTGACCAACATGTCTTTGGACTGTAGGAGGAAACCAGAACACCCGGAGGAAACCCACGCAGACACGAGGAGAACATACCAACGCCATACAAAGGATAACCCCCAAGGTTGGACTACCCCGGGGCTTGAACCCAGAGTCTTCTTGCTGTGAGGCGACAGTGCTAACCACTGTGCCACCGGCCGCCCGTGGGTAAAATGTGAGGCGTTAATGTAAAGCCTTTCGGAAAGGAAAAAAAAAACACTATGTAAATGAAGTCCATTTACCATTTAACCACTTCATTTCCGACAAATTTTTCTTCCTCTTTTGGTTCAGTTGATGGCCACATTTAATGCTGTCCAAAGTTGGTATGCAAATGATGGTGATGGAAATACACACACACACACACACACACACACACACACACACACACACACACACACACATACACACAGCTGATCATCTAGTCAAATTCTATTTACTTCTCCTCCTTTTGGGCATATGCCTTCCCATTGGAATTGTCCACCCCATGGCAATGGTAATTTTATCTATATAGCACATTTCATTACAGTTAAGCTCAACGTGCTTTACATTAAAAGACAAAATATGAAATATAGACATAAACATGACGTAAATATAGGCAACATAAATGATATAAACACAAGAGTATAAGCCTGAGTGAAATGCAGACACGGAATCAATGAAGCATACACACAATGAACATTAAACATATCATGCAACAATTAATCCCCCCTCCCAAAATTAACACAACCAAACAAAAACAGGGGTTTCCATTTAATTTATTTATTTGTTTATTTAAATTTTTATGTATTTTTTATCAACTGTACAACAAGTGTTACAATTGAGGTATACACACACACACACACACACACACACACAGATTAATTAACCATAAGCCCGGGAGAATATGAAAGTTACGAGTGTGCGGTCATTATGACCGTTTTGGGTTTTCAAAGTTTAATCCTCCTGTCATGTTCATTTGTCACGTACAGCAAAAAAGTTCCTGGGTCAGTGTGACCCGGTGCATGTTTAATCATCCAGAAGTTGTCAGAAACCGAAAAGTCCTAATGAATGTCGTTTGTACCTCATTACTAACACCATCACTAACATCTGAATCGATATTTAGTGCAATGGTGTTCTTCAGCTCTCACAGACCATGGTACTATTCAGATAATTTACTCGTTTTTCATGAAAAATACATGTTCAAACTACTTTAATTTTCTGCATATTGGAAAAACCTAGATATAAAACACATTATTTGTCCATAACAATTAGACAATAACAAGAGAGAGATGAAGAAAGTAGACATGAGTGCAGGGAGACACAGCATAAAGCAAAGAGAGAGGTGGCAAAGGCAAAGGAAAAGGCGTATGGTGGGTTGTATGACAGGTTAGACACTAAGGAAGGAGGAAAGGACTTGTACTGATTGGCTAGACAGAGGGACTAAGCTGGGAAGGATGTGCAGCAGGTTAGGGTGGTCAAGGATAGAGATGGAAATGTGCTGAGAAGCGAGGAGAGTGTGCTGAGACGGTGGAAAGAGTACTTTGAGGGGCTGGTGAATGAAGAAAATGAGAGAGAGAGAAGGTTGGATGATGTAGGGATAGTGAATCAGGAAGTGCGGTGGATTAGCAAGGAGAAAGTGAGGGCAGCTATAAAGAAGATGAAGAGTGGAAAGGCAGTTGGTCCAGATGACATACCTGTGGAGGCATGGAGATGTTTAGGAGAGATGGCAGTGGAGTTTTTAACTAGATTGTTTAACACAATCTTGGAAAGTGAGAGGATGCCTGAGGAGTGGAGAAGAAGCATACCAGCATTAATTTTCAAGAACAAAGGCAATGTGCAGAACTGTAACAACTACAGAGGTATAAAGTTGATCAGCCACAGCATGAAGATTTGGGAAAGAGTAATAGAAGCTAGGTTAAGAGGAGAGGTGGTGATTAGCAAGCAGCAGTATGGTTTTATGCCATGAAAGAGCACCACAGATGCGATGTTTGCTTTGAAAATGTTGATGGAGAAGTATAGAGAAGGCCAGGAGGAGTTACATTGTGTCTTTGTAGATTTAGAGAAAGCATATGACAGAGTGCCGAGAGAGGAGGTGTGGTATTATATGAGGAAGTCAGGAGTTGCAGAGAAGTATGTAGGGGTGGTGCAGAATATGCATGAGGGAAGTGTGACAGTGGTGAGGTGTTTGGTAGGAATGACAGATGGGTTCAAGGTGGAGGTGGGATTACATCAAGGATCGGCTCTTAGCCCTTTCTTGTTTGCAGTGGTGATGGACAGGTTGACGGACGAGATCAGGCAGGAGTGTTCATGGACTATGATGTTTGAGAATGACATTGTGATCTGTAGCGAGAGTAGGGTGCAGGTTGAGGAGAGCCTGGAGAGGTGGAGGTATGCACTGGAGAGAAGAGGACTGAAAGTCAGTAGGAGCAAGACGGAATACCTTTGCGTGAATGAGAGGGAGGACAGTGGAATAGTGAGGATGCAAGTAGAGGTGACGAAGGCATATGAGTTTAAATACTTGGGGTCAACTGTCCAAAGTAACGGGGGGTGCAGGAGAGAGGTGAAGAAGAGAGTGCAGGCAGGGTGGAGTGGGTGGAGAAGAGTGTCAGGAGTGATTTGCGACAGAAGGGTACCAGCAAGAGTTAAAGGGAAGGTTCACAGGATCACAACCAGCTCCACATGATCTCACAGAAATATATGAAATGACCACGACCGCTTAACACTCGCAGTACATGGTCATGGCACATAATGTGTTAAAGTTATGTGCCAGCACTGCGGCAACAATGCCAATGGAAAGTCAATTAGGAGCCTTTGTCGTGCTTGACACACAAATTACCTGATTCAACAACATCATGCAATGAGCAGTGTTTAATATTTTCTAGTAAACAAAATTTTATTTTATTGTTATTTTTATGGTCATTTGACTGAATTTATTATAGTGCCTTAGTTATGAATTTTTGGTCTCTAAAAACACTGACGTGTGTGATATAACTCATTTTTATGTAATGAGGTTAGGGTTAGTGTTAAGGTTAGGATTAGGGGTAAGGGTGTTAGCTCTATGTAGTGCCTCCTTGTGGTGACACATGGTAACTGGGTACACCTTGGTCCCTGGCTGAACTACAAAGGCCTCGTAGGAGGTCTGGCCCACCGGTGTGTTGCTATTCCCTGATGCCCGCGAACCAGCCCCCAGCTATGGGTTAAATAGCGCCACTGCCTAGTGGATACCTTGGGAGAGGAATAGGCTACAGGAGTAAACCCCTACACAAAATCAACATCTACAGTGCTGTTGTTGTTGTTGGTTTTTTTCTTTTCTTACCCTTTTGTATGTGTTTAAGTGGGAGAGTATTACTGGTGTCATGTGTGGCTGCCACTTCTCCCTCTTGTAGTCCCCCCCCCCTTCCCATCCACCCCTGTATGCCTGTATTATGTTTACCTGATGTATTGTTTTACCGCCGTTTATTGTAAAGTGACTTTGAGTGTTAGAAAAATTCTATATAAGTTTGATATATTGGGTATTTATCTTGACAGAATATAGAGTTTAAAAGCCAGCTGTCAATTTTACCGCCATGGTCTTTCTTGGTAGGAGTGAAATCCCGGTCGTGGACACAGAACGTGGTCAATGTGAATGTGGTGAATTGAATGTGTTGGACCTCAGGTCAGCAGGCAGCTTGTTCCAGAAAGCAGGACCGCAGTAACTGTAAGCAATCTTACCAGACTTGGATCTAATTCTGGGTACAGCTAGAAAACTTCTGCCTGGTGACCTTGGAGGTCTGGTTGCGTTATAATCAGCGAGCAAGCCAGAAATTTACTGAGGAGCCAAATCTGCGGTTCTTTTTTGTCTTAATTTCTTTTTTAGGAAATGTGTAAGCAAGAATTTGAAATTTATTGTATCGGGAGCCTGCCTGAATGGAGTGATTTCAGTGCTTGAATGTTATGTTCCAACTTCTGTGTATGTATAAGGACTCTGGCTGCTGCATTTTCAATGAGCTGAAGCCATCCTACAAATATAATATAACATATATTGTAAAATATAATCATTTAAATAGAATGTTACAGTAGTCTAACCTGCTTGAGATGAATGCATGACCCAGTTTAAGAGTCAGTTTGAGATATGAATATATTATGTCTTGAAGTGCTAAAAATCTGTTCTGGTGATATTGGTAATATGATTTTCAAAACTGAGATCAGTATCCAAAATAAAGCCAATGTTTCTGAGTTGCTCACTCTATTTCAGAGACAGTGATGCGAGTTGTGAATAAATCTCCTGTCTCTAAATTTAAGGACCATCTATGAGTATCTCGGTCTTGTCTGCATTCAGCTGTAAAATCATCCAGCAATTAATATCATCAATACAGTTCACTAATTTACTAACAGGACTGATATCACCAGAGGAAAAGCAAATGTACAATTGTGTGTCATCGGCGTATGAATGGTAAGATATATTGTGTTTCATTATGATAATACAAAGTGGGAGCGTATATAAGTTAAAGAGCAGTAGCCCAAGGACTAACCCTTGTGGAACCCCAGATATTTTATTTTTCTTCAGCAGATTTAAAACTACCAAGTGAAACATAAAAGCTCCTGTCCTTTTGGTAGGATGAAAACCAGATAAGACCAGGACCTGCTAGGCTGACTGAATCACCTAGCCTTTGAATTAAAATGTCATGGTCAACAGTGTCAAAGGCAGCGCTAAGATCAAGCAATACTAAAATCGAAATTCTCTGCGGGTCTCTGTTGATCTTAAGTTCTTTGATTACTCTTTTGAAAATTGTCTCTGTGCTTTGATTGGCTATGAAACCTGATTGTATGCATCGTGTATCATATACTATATTTTGAGTTGAATGATATTCATCCAGTTGTTTGTATACTACTTGTTGAAGTTGTTTGTTTTTTTTTTGCCTAGAAAAGGAAGATTGAAAATTGGTCTGCAATTACTAATTATATATTGAGCTGGTTTGTTTTTCTGCAGCAGAGGTGAGATTACAGCATACTTGAGAGAAGCAGGGAAAATTGCAGTCTGTAGGGAGCTATTAATCATGATTTCTAAGTCATTTATAAAGCAATGGGAGACATATTTGAACAGTTTAGTAGGGATGTAGTCAAGAGAACAGGTGCAAGGCTTTAGGCGCTGAATTACTTCCTCCAGATCTCAAGCGTTAACAGGCGAGAATATAGATATTGAGATCATAGCAATATGTTGATGTGAGGGTGAGATGGTCTAGATGTATTGCTGCAAGAAACTAATGTATAATCTCTGACAAAGGAAACTTTGGTTGTAGAGAGACACTCATGGGGGATGGATTTGGAGGGATTAATCAGTTTATCAATTGAAGAGAATAAGAATGGGACATTATTCTGATTATTGTTGATCAATTAAGAAATGTAGGATTGTCTGGCAGATTACATATCATTGTTACAACCGTAGATTATTTTTACAGATTTTAAAATCAGTATATAATTTGTCTTTTCTTCATATCTGTTACACATATTTATGGGAATTTATTCCATATTTGATTTTTTTCCCTTTGTCTTTTTTTATTCCAAATGACAAACTTAATTAAAAAAAACACAAAAAAAACACTTGGATGGAAATCCCAAGATGTTACAGAGTCACAAATCAAACACAAGGCCACACGTTCATTGTATTTCATTAAACACTGCCATACATAATATTGAAAGTCAGAGTATATGGTTAATACTATAAAAAAGAGATGTGGGGCATGGTGGTTTGATTTCTTGCACTCAGACAGGCAACCACAACCATCTTAATTATTGCTGTGATCAAAAAAAAAAAAAAAAAAAAACTGCTGCATTCATGAACAGCAGCAATAGATTTGCCAATAACTAGCATGGACCACACCATCAACATGATGTCTTTAAATTATTTATTAAAGAGAAAAGATAATTTATTTATCTGCATAGTTATTGTAGTTATTTCGCCCGCTTGCTGACTGCTTTGTAGGAAAGCTTTAAGAAGGGTTACATAGGGAATCCATCGTATCACCCCAGCATTGGCAGACTGCATCAGAACCCTACGGGTAGGAGGAAGGAGAGGAAGAACCAGAGATAAATAGGGTGGGGGTGGAATGCAGAATTTGAGAACAGAGGAGGAGGAGGGAAGGGTTATGTGGGTATTTATAGGAATACCAGAAGTGGCATGGTTGTGGTCCTGCTCCTCGAACTTCATTTCACTAGTCACGGCCATTTTTTGGGTTCTGCATTCGTGAGATTCGGCTTCATGAGATTGTTATTTCCTTACTCTCTCTTCTCTAGTTTTTCACTGACCTCTTCACTGCTGATTTCAATTTTTTTCTGTCCTTGGTTCACTTATTGCTAGATTCCCTAGTTTTCTTTCTCAAACTACTCTTGTGTTAGTGGGCAGCCCATCATTCCTAGTCTGTTTACTAGATTTGAGCTTAGCCTAGTGTTAACTATTTTATTGAGTTACCTCTTATTGTTTTGTTAAGGAAGCTATTGGTCACCATGAAAGTTTACTGACAATGGAAAAAAAACTGGTTTGTAAGCTGCAAACAGCTATGAGTTGTGAGGCCAGTGTTGTTGGGACAATGGTGGGAGGCTAGAGTTATCCTCATATGCAAAGGAGTTGGAGAACTGCAGAAGCAATGGAATGTTCTTGAATTCCCTTGTCTTCTCTTTGCTGATGAGGGATCTGGGCTGGGAGACCTGAAGGACTCATGAGGTGCACTGTTGGGTATAGTTTTCAAGTAGCAATGATCATGCCTTGGCTCTATTGTAGACTTGAATGTTGCAAAGAGATGAACCGGGCGGAATATGGACCATGGAAGAGACTGAGTTGGTGCTTGCTGGCAGGGTAGACTAAAACAACGATTCAGGACAGGAATCTGACTCCATCCCAGGCAATCCCTGTTCACGCAAATCACCAGACGGCTAATTTTATAGGCTAACCCTATTTGGTGATGTACTGGGTACGAGACTTGTTATAAAAGTGGCCACTATGTTCATCTGGGAGGAAATACTATATCCAGATTACAAAAATTAAAAAAAATGGAACTTACCAACAAGTAGCCTGTCTTAATACAGAGTTTTCAAGGTATGCTATGGTTATGGGTTCACCCTCAAAAACTCGCTAAGAATACATCAATCATAGCACATACAAATGTACAAGCCTTGAAAAACAAAACACTTGGCAAACATGTCACTTATCTGTGTTTAGCTGTGTCTGTGGCGAGAGTTTTTCTCTTTTGTATCCTCTCCCTCTCTGCTCCACCTTTCCTTTTCTTCTGATCATCCATTTCCCTGGGCGACTTGTCTAAAATCTTACCGGTAGAGAAGCAGGTAGACGGTTGCTATGTGCATCGCACAGAGATGCGATGATGTCATTGCTGGCATGCACCCTTGCACTGGGGACACTACACAAGAAAGAGTCGAGCCGCCTGATGTATGGGTTCTGAGAGGGCCATCATCTCATTCATCCCACATTCCTTAACAAAGTAGAATTTTGGAACTGCTTACAAGTCAGAACCAGCTCTCGGTACCAACCTTAGGTTGTATATCTCAGGCAGGTACAGTGTGATCCGGCATAGCACCCTTGCAAAATATTATCAAAGATATAGCACATGCAATTCATTGTTAACTTTCTTAAAAACTTATTTTTTTCGTTTCTTTTGGCATACATGAATTTATCTTCACCATAACCAAACTGGATTTAACAACATTAAATCCCAACAAATTCCAGCTTCCACCTGCTTTCACCCTGCCACAGAATGAGGAGACGTTCAATACCACTACAAGCAATTCAAAAGATCCATCCATCCATTATTCAGACTGTTTATCCTGGTCTCGGAGTTGCAGGAGACTATCCCAGCAGTCATTCGGCGGGGAGACACCGTGGACAGGCCGCCAGGCCATCACACAGGACCGACACACATTCACACCTAGGGACGATTTAGTATTGCTGATTCACCTGACCTACATGTGTTTGGACTATGGGAGGAAACCGGTGCAACTGGAGGAAGCCCACGCAGGGAACATGCAGACTCCACACAAAGGATGCCCCGGGACGACCCCAGAGGTTTGACTACTCTGAGGCTCGAGCCCAGGACCTTCTTGCTGTGAAGCAACCACACTAACCACTGCGCCACCGTGCCACCTCATTCAAAAGAAAAACATTAATAATTTTTGGTTTGCTTCTCCCTGATCCCTGACATGCACCAGTAGCACATCTTGGTCAACGAAGCACACTTTTTCAATACTTCCATGTTTCTATTAGTGATTGGTCCCCAACATGATGGCAGTAGTGACAGATTTATTTTTGTTCAAAAGCTAAGGGTCCCAAGATGAGACAAGACCTAATAATCAGCTCCATACCTATTCATACATATGAAAGGTCAGAAATATGAAGGCTTCTCTCTAAAGCTTCTATCTCCCGCTCTCTCCCAAATGATATATAGATTCAAGGATAAGACAGCAGGCCCTCAAGTAGTCACCATGCAGCACTGACCCTACCTCAAGGCTACCATGATTCAAGACTAAAGCCCATGTACACCTGGACACACACACACACACACACACACACACACACACACACACACACACACACACACACACACACACACACACACACACACACACATGTCATATACATACACATGCCCATGCACACACACATTTGCTAAAGATCCAATACCTCCTCATGCCGATCTCTCACCCAACAGCCTCTTATCTTGTCTCTCATTGCTCTGTCTCTTTAGCCTGGCTCTCTCCTGCTCTGACTCCCTGTATTCATCTACCTCTCTCTCTCGCTGGTGCTCACTCTCTCTCTCTCTCTCTCTCTCTCTCTCTCTCTCTCTCTCTCTCTCTCTCTCTCTCTCTCTCTCTCTCTCTCTCTCTCTCTCTCTCTCTCTCTCTCACACACTCCCCCATCCCTTGCTTCCTTTCCCTCCACAGTGGTGGGTAATTAAGGCAGCCAGGGCCATTCCATTACCCGGGGGGTGTGGGGCTTATTCAAAGGCTGCTCAGATCAAAATGAAAACCAATTAGTGCAGGGCTTCTGCTCTTTCATAAGGCAGAGGAAGCTAGCTAGCTTTTTGCTTGGCCTCTGTGTATTTATAATGCATAAGAGCCAGCTGGCAGGCCTTGGCTGGAGCAGGGTTAAAGTAGAATAGGAGAGCATCCACAGGAGAATCAAAGACCTGTCTCTATTAAGAGTTGTACAAAGGGATTTCATAGTCCATACCATGAACAACAAAGGATGTTAATCTTGGACTAAGTTGAGTTATTGCATATTGACGTCCTCTGTTAATGTAAACTGGTCCATTATCCTTGCCAAGGATGGGGAAGAGGAACACATTAAGGAAGTGTGTGTGAGGGGAGGTATGGATAAACAAATGGAAACAGGAGGAACACTGTGTTGAAAACAAAAAGAGGATGAGTTTGACCATGCAAAGCTCTTTGCACCACTTCACTTCATGTTTAGGGTTTCTGTCACAGCGGGACCTTACAACTGAGTGAACAAACACTCTTTGTTCACTTGAGCATCATTTGACCTGCTAGGTCATGGTTATCAATGGACTAGAAATACCTTCGGTGCAGGAGCTGACACCCTATACAAAATTGTCCTTTTGTCCTTGCTGGCCACAATAGCTGGTGACAGGAAGGCTGCCATTTGGGAAACACAAAATCAATGTCCTCAATTGAATGTGGTGAGCTAAAGGGGTTCCAGGTAAGTCACGACACAGATAAACAAATAGTTCTTCAAAAATGTCAACCTTGTTTTAGCAAAACAGTGAATTAATTTTGTAAAATTAATGAAAAAAGTGAATTATAAAATCAGTCAAGATACTGTTAAGGTCAAACATTTGTCGATTCCATTGTTTTCTTGTTTAAAGGCAAGTAAGCAGCAGATTACTTGTTTGTTCTGGGCTGGGCCAGCAGCGGCCTCTCCTAGCATTGACCATTTTAGTCATCATGTGGAGTGTGGGGAAGTGTGGCGAGGGTGTTTGGCTGGGAGAGCTGGCATCGGATCGGTTGGGGGATCCTGGTCTGCTGCGTCCGGTGGGCCCAAGGACCACGGCCCTGCCAGAGCTGCACCCAAGAAGGCAACACCGAGGGCGGTCTGACAGGACGTGGAAGTGGGGCAGGCTAAGCTAACTGCTAGCCCATACAGACCGGCAGTTCCGGCAGTCATCCTGGCTGGCGTTCATTCTCTGACAGTAGGATATTTGGACTGTGTTACACTGAGTGGACTGTGATGTTAACTTTCATTTATTTTTTTTACTTATTTCTCTTTTTTTGTATGTTGTTGGTATTGTTGTTTTCGGGAAATTTGGGATGGGGGTTTTTGTATTTTGTGTCGCACTGCTGTGGGCTGGGAAAAACGGAATTTTGTTTCTGTTGTGTATGCAAGTACATGAAAGAAATGACAATAAATTCTTCCTGACCCCTGATTCCTGCTCCCATATAAAATGCAAATGACTAGCACACAAGACATTGTCTCAGGTCTTAGGTTGCGTTCATCTGTTCACCTGTGAAATCCCTCATTTGATGATGAACTGGACTTAAAAGACAAAATCAATGAGGGATCTGAGTGAACTTTCACTGCATCAGTGTAATTTTTGGAAGAGTACATGGTGTCTTCCAACATATTTAGAAATGTATTATACATACTTAACTATACATATGTAGGATGGTTCTGGTTCCTACCACCCCAATGTATGGGTCAAGTAACAGTGGAAGAAAATGTGTTGTTGACTGCCTATATACATTCCAATTTCATGAAGTATTATATGTAATGCATATGTAATGTAATGCTACTTAACCTACTCAGAAATAAGAGTCATTTCATAGAACAGATAATACATTCATGACATACGTCCAACATGGTCCGTGCAGACAAAAATGATGTATTGGCAGATATATCTATATATGTTTGTAAGCTTTTGATATGAAATGTAACCCATCAATTAACTCATTTCCATCTAAAGATGTTTTCATTGATCAGATGTCATATCAATCAACAGTTTACCCTTTAATGTGCTAGTTGATTGGTTATATTTGATTTGAGTGCACACCATTGGTTGACCTTCTCAATAAAAACCCAGGCTCGGGTTGTTTCGATCCGCTCCTTTCAGCATTTCTGATCTTTCCCCATTAGAACACTATCAGAATTCCCAGCATGCAAACCTGTAAAGATCTTAATCTCGGCAAGGGGTGTGTTTACTCTCTGTAAGGAGTGTGTTAAAACTCTGCAGAGCGTGCATAAATGACGGAGCCCATTTCATCACATTGTAATATATTCATCATATATTTCATCATACAGTAATATAATGTTACTATTGACAATACAATATATTACACGGAAGGCGCCCTTCAGTATCTGTGATGTAGCATGTTAACAATGACTTCCGCATCTGTATGAGACTCTTCGGCGTACCCACAACCTAACCCTAACCACAACCTAATCTTAACCCTAACTACAACCTACTAACATTAACCTTAACCTCTATCTAATCCTTGTGTAATTCATATTCCAAAATCAGTGCAGAAATCTCACTTTGGAATATGTGGAACAGCGGCCGTGTCTCTATATAGACGCCAAACAGTACAGTCCACATAACATGTTGACATCGACATATGATGCCATGGGATGACAATGCGTTGAACTAGGACGTGAAAGTTTTGTAACACTGCAAACAAATTTTAATTGTAACCTTATGGATTCTAGCTGTGGTTTCACCCCATACAATGCCCTCCCCACATCGCCTCAATAATATACCGTTAAGGGGTGAAGCAATGAAGAGAGGACATAAAGGAATACCTTCAGTGAGACCTTTCAGAATGGAGACCGTCCCTCCTTCTAAAAACAAAAGCAGTTTAAACCTACAGTCAGTGTAAGTGTCCTGGGATTTCCCAACCCAAGGTGATCATTGAACCACCAACTTATTGAAACACCACCTGAAAAAGATGGCTCATTCTAGTCATTTCAGTGCCTACTCTTGATATAACAAAAATACATTGTGTATCATTGTGAACAGTGGATTTACATCATGCTCTGGTAAAGTCAGGCTACTCACAGGAAGACTTGTAATTGCCTGGTTTGACCTGTTACACTGACAGTGCCATCTTTCATAACTCTTCAGCATGTACATGTAGATATTGACAGATACCATGTGGTGCCGATGAAGAGTGAATTTCAGTAATAACCATGAGGTGAAGGCTGCAGTTAGCTCCTCACTTCCATCCGTCGATAGCAAACATTGATTAGCCTTAGTTTTAAAAAAAAGAAACAAAAAGATGAGGAAATGTGCACGGCAACACAATGATTAGCAGAGGGGAACCCTCTGGGCCTTCAAGGTAGTCAGTGAAGGCCTAAGAAAAATTATTGAAAGCATTTTTGTACTCCTAATAAAGATCTATGCAACTGTTATTTACTGAAATAATAGTAATAATTTCTAGATCATTGTTATAAACTTGGACTAATTCGTCTTGGCAAACAGTGTGTTAATATAATGGAACGGGAAATCGACCAATCAAAAATTTTTCTTCCGATGGTATCTGGGTAAATCAGCGACTCCTCCCTGCCTGAACCTTCAGTAGCTGTAACAAATGCCTGTGTAATTCAAGTCAATGTGGGCATAAATTTGATTTTGACAGCTGTCCAAGCCAATCATATTTTAATGAGTTGTGGGCAGGACAATATCCCATCTGCATTTTTTTTTTAAATTCTCCCAAATGGACAAAATTACTGGATGGATTTTGCGAGCGAAGGCTGTCATGAGTCTCTCAAGTGAGGTGGATTTTCAACCCCAGGTTGGTGTGCACAGTCCATGCCAAAATAATGTTGTGGCCATACATCACTGAATTTGTCAAAGTTGCACGAGTGACTTGTGAACCGTGTTGCATAAACTATGGAAAATTGTTGTTTCCGTGCCACGTGGTGTGTGTGTGTGTGTGTGTGTGTGTGTGTGTGTGTGTGTGTGTGTGTATGGGTGCAATCTGGTCACTGAGACAGAGGAAGATCTGATGGTGATGCTGTGATACCAGCTATAGTGCACAGTGGTGCGTGTTATGGTTGTTGAAGACCAACTGTCTAGTTGGTGTTGATCCAGTAGTGTGTACCGGCACCCGTATGAGCAATTTGTGTGTGCGTGTGTGTTTGTGGAGAAGGGGAAGGGGGGGGGGTGCAGATCATTACTGAAGGCCCTGACTGAAACAACAAGGTATGCTATGATGCTTAGTGACGATGAAGTCTTGTCAAACATTTGCAGGAGGGAACAGCTGAAAGCGCGCCTTTGATGCCGGAAAAGAGGTGGCACAGCACCTCTATATATATACGAGTACATGAGCAGATACCTGATTAAAGTGAGTTGAGTCACGTCATACCATTGAGTGGTATGACCTGGCGGCGATACCTCTATGTCATCGATGTCATCTACAAGATGGGGTTGTACCGTAACACGTATTCAGAATACAGACATTAAGTACCTGGATTCAGCTCAGGCTACATTTTGAAACACCAGAATCCTGTCCACAGTTACTTTATGAATTATGAGAGGAATACTGTTAGAATATTTCCCTCAAAATCAGTGCTGGTGTTACAGCCGGGACTATGTGTAAAAATCAAAACAATTGACAGTTAATTGAGTTTTTAGAGGCATGTTTAGGCTGCCGACTGCAACTCAGCAATGACAGGACACATGGAAAACATTTTTGCCACAATAGATTTACTCTGTAAATCACAGCTCATGTAGTGTGTTTTATGTGTGTGTGACTGCATGGTTCCAATGTGTAGCAACTTTTGTGTTACTCTGTTAGAGTGTCTTGATGCATGCTCAATAATAATTTTGCCGATAAACATTGTATCCAGATGAACTGACTAGACCTTCTTTGATACTTTGTAAGAGCTTATTTCTTGCTCCAACAACATAAATAACACTAGATAATAATAATAACAATAACAATAACAATAATAATAATAATAATAATAATAATAATAATAATAATAATAATAATAATAATAAAAAAGTGTGTATGTATATATACACTCACCGGCCACTTTATTAGGCACACCTGTCCAACTGCTCGTTAACGCAAATGTCTAATCAGCCAATCATATGGCAGCAACTCAATGCATATTTAGGCATGTAGACATGGTCAAGACGATCTGCTGCAGTTCAAATCGAGCATCAGAATGGGGAAGAAAGGTGATTTAAGTGACTTTGAACGTGGCATGGTTGTTGGTGCCAGACGGGCTGGTCTGAGTATTTCAGAAACTGCTGATCTACTGGGATTTTCACGCACAACCATCTCTAGGGTTTACAGAGAATGGTCCGAAAAAGAGAAAATATCCAGTGAGCGGCAGTTCTGTGGGCGAAAATGCCTTGTTGATGCCAGAGGTCAGAGGAGAATGGCCAGACTGGTTCGAGCTGATAGAAAGGCAACAGTAACAAATAACCACTCATTACGACCGAGGTATGCAGAAGAGCATCTCTGAACGCACAACACGTCGAACCTTGAGGCAGATGGGCTACAGCAGCAGAAGACTACACCGGGTGCCACTCCTGTCAGCTAAGAACAGGAAACTGAGGCTACAATTCGCACAGGCTCACCAAAATTGGACAATAGAAGATTGGAAAAACGTTGCCTGGTCTGATGAGTCTCGATTTCTGCTGCGACATTCGGATGGTAGGGTCAGAATTTGGCGTCAACAACATGAAAGCATGGATCCATCCTGCCTTGTATCAACGGTTCAGGCTGGTGGTGGTGGTGTAATGGTGTGGGGGATATTTTCTTGGCACACTTTGGGCCCCTTAGTACCAATTGAGCATCGTGTCAACGCCACAGCCTACCTGAGTATTGTTGCTGACCATGTCCATCCCTTTATGACTACAGTGTTCCCATCTTCTGATGGCTACTTCCAGCAGGATAACGTGCCATGTCATAAAGCTCGAATCATCTCAGACTGGTTTCTTGAACATGACAATGAGTTCACTGTACTCAAATGGCCTCCACAGTCACCAGATCTCAATCCAATAGAGCACCTTTGGGATGTGGTGGACCGGGAGATTCGCATCATGGATGTGCAGCCGACAAATCTGCAGCAACTGCGTGATGCTATCATGTCAATATGGACCAAACTCTCTGAGGAATGTTTCCATTACCTTGTTGAATCTATGCCACGAAGGATTAAGGCAGTTCTGAAGGCAAAAGGGGGTCCAACCCGGTACTAGCAAGGTGTACCTAATAAAGTGGCCAGTGAGTATATATATATATATATATATATATATACACTACCGTTCAAAAGTTTGGGATCACATTGAAATGTCCATATTTTTGAAGGAAAAGCACTGTACTTTTCAATGAAGATAACTTTAAACTAGTCTTAACTTTAAAGAAATACACTCTATACATTGCTAATGTGGTAAATGACTATTCTAGCTGCAAATGTCTGGTTTTTGGTGCAATATCTACATAGGTGTATAGAGGCCCATTTCAAGCAACTATCACTCCAGTGTTCTAATGGTACAATGTGTTTGCTCATTGGCTCAGAAGGCTAATTGATGATTAGAAAACCCTTGTGCAATCATGTTCACACATCTGAAAACAGTTTAGCTCGTTACAGAAGCTACAAAACTGACCTTCCTTTGAGCAGATTGAGTTTCTGGAGCATCACATTTGTGGGGTCAATTAAACGCTCAAAATGGCCAGAAAAAGATAACTTTCATCTGAAACTCGACAGTCTATTCTTGTTCTTAGAAATGAAGGCTATTCCATGTGAGAAATTGCTAAGAAATTGAAGATTTCCTACACCGGTGTGTACTACTCCCTTCAGAGGACAGCACAAACAGGCTCTAACCAGAGTAGAAAAAGAAGTGGGAGGCCGCGTTGCACAACTGAGCAAGAAGATAAGTACATTAGAGTCTCTAGTTTGAGAAACAGACGCCTCACAGGTCCCCAACTGGCATCTTCATTAAATAGTACCCGCAAAAAACCAGTGTCAACATCTACAGTGAAGAGGCGGCTGCGGGATTCTGGGCTTCAGGGCAGAGTGGCAAAGAAAAAGCCATATCTGAGATTGACCAATAAAAAAAAAAGATTAAGATGGGCAAAAGAACACAGACATTGGACAGAGGAAGACTGGAAAAAGGTGTTGTGGACGGATGAATCCAAGTTTGAGGTGTTTGGATCACAAAGAAGAACGTTTGTGAGACGCAGAACAAATGAAAAGATGCTGGAAGAATGCCTGACGCCATCTGTTAAGCATGGTGGAGGTAATGTGATGGTCTGGGGTTGCTTTGGTGCTGGTAAGGTGGGAGATTTGTACAGGGTAAAAGGGATTCTGAATAAGGAAGGCTATCACTCCATTTTGCAACGCCATGCCATACCCAGTGGACAGCGCTTGATTGGAGCCAATTTCATCCTACAACAGGACAATGACCCTAAACACACCTCCAAATTGTGCAAGAACTATTTAGAGCAGAAGCAGGCAGCTGGTATTCTATCGATAATGGAGTGGCCAGCGCAGTCACCAGATCTGAACCCCATTGAGCTGTTGTGGGAGCAGCTTGACCGTATGGTACGCAAGAAGTGCCCATCCAACCAATCCAACTTGTGGGAGCTGCTTCTGGAAGCGTGGGGTGCAATTTCTCCAGATTACCTCAACAAATTAACAGCTAGAATGCCAAAGGTCTGCAATGCTGTAATTGCTGCAAATGGAGGATTCTTTGACGAAAGCAAAGTTTGATGTAAAAAAAATCTTATTTCAAATACAAATCATTATTTCTAACCTTGTCAATGTCTTGACACTATTTTCTATTCATTTCACAACATATGGTGGTGAATAAGTGTGACTTTTCATGGAAAACACAAAATTGTTTGGGTGATCCCAAACTTTTGAACGGTAGTGTATATATTAAGTTGAATCAGTTCACCTGGACACAACATTTACTGAGAGAAATGTTTAATCACTCATCGAAGTGACTTCAGTCTCAACTGACTGCCCACACTTATGTACCCTTTTAAACAATACAGTGGCATAAAGATGGATTATGCCACTGTATTGGTGTGACAGAAGAAGATGCAGAAGACAGGAAGAAATGGAAACGGATGATCCACTGCGACCCCTAACGGGAGCAGCTGAAAGTAGCTGAAAGTAAAATTAGTAGTAGTAGGAGTAGTAGTAGTAGTAGTAGTGGCATAATGATGGAAACCAACAACCAGTTTCATATGCAAATTGATGTGACCATTAGCTATAACACACCTCTTTGCACTCCAGATGACGGTAACCACAACACTACAGTCAACGCCAGGCGAGGCCACATCCAGACCGCACTCGGTGTTATCGGAACTGCCGGTCTGCATGGGCTAGCAGTTAGCATAGCCTGCCCCGCTTCTGCATCCTGTCAGACCGCCCTCGGTGTTACCTACTCGGTCGCAGCCACAGGCAAGGCCGTGGTCCCTGGGTCCACAGGACGCAGCAGACCAAGACGTCCCAGCCGATCCAGCACCAGCTCCCCCAGCCATCAAATGAAGGCAAAACTTACACGAACATTAACAAAGACACTGCATGGACAGTATTGGGTGAAGCTGCCACAAATGTGCATTTGCGCCGTCATCTTCCTACACCTGTACTGGGTGAGGCTGCTGCCAATGTGAATTCGCACCGCCATCTTCCCACACTGGAAGCGGGAAAAGGGTATGGTATCTCCACGCCATGAAAACGCCAGTAACACCAGCTAATAAACAACAATAAGCAACAATGTGACAAATACTGTTCAAGACACAGCACAACTGATTCACGGGTGCATTTTGAAGATGTATTCTAAACATTATCTGAATAAGTTACTCTTTTGGAGTATTGTAACTGAATATATTACTAATTACATCATAAACAGTGTAGTCAGTATTGAGGCTCTAAATAGTTTTTCAAAGTATTCTGTCCAAACCCGATCATCTATGCCAAGTGCCACAGTGCTTTTCAGTTCATGAAAAGCCAGAAAAATATAGCATGCAGATAAAATACAACAGAGCTGAACCTTCAACCAATCATCTCCTTGTTTAAGAGCTGATCATAGGGAACGTTTGCCGCTATTATGCTATTATGTGGGAGGTAAAAGCATTTTAACAAGTGAACATTTTGTTGTTGTGCAGGAAATTATCCTTTGATGCCCATCTCAATACCTGCATAGTAGATAACAACTGAAATATATCCTTTTGGGGATAATCATCCTATCAAAAGGAAATAAATAACTTTTATTTTGCAAAATGACTTGAAGGGGGTCAATTTTAAATTGCAATGTACAAATGAGAATAAAAAGGAAACCAATGAATAAAAAAAGAAATGTTTCATGAGGCAATCTGTCTATTTATGCTTAGAGTTGCATCTAACAAACCTGGCTTTTCTTCCTTTTAGTTATTTTCAACAAAGGTTTTATCACTTTTGCTGCAACGTTAATGTTTCCTTTACCCATATAACTGGCTTGTCTGTCAATATTGCTATCTTAAAGCAGCAACATTCCTCAGCATCAATCAGACAGGCTGCTATTAATATACGTGTTTATTTGTATTCCAATCAAATGTTGAGGTAGATTTACTTTCCTCAGAAGCTTTTGATTGATTCCAAAGGCAGTCACATGTTGTGGTTCGTTGCAAAATAAATAAATAAATAAATTAAAATATATATATATATATATATATATATATACACTGTATATATATATATATACTATATACTATATATATATTATATATATATACTATATATACAGTATATATACTATATACTATATATAGTATATATATAGTGTATATATATAGTGTATATATATATACATATACATATATACATACATACATACATACATACAGTGTATATATATATATATATATATATATATATATATATATATATATATATATATATATATATTCGCAAAGTAATTTTACTTTGAAAATCCAATACAGTCAACATGACGGGCTTGGTTTAAGGAGCTCACATACTTGGACGGACAGCCAGCAATTCTTTACTTTTCATACTCCATGCATACCAGCATGCACTAAAACCTTACATTTCAGACAGTCTTACTGAGCCAAATTTTTTAGTCACATGAAAAGTGACCAGAAAATGTATGTGATGCCCATTCATCCTATTCCGATTCTTGCTGTGGTCTACTTCTATCTTGGTTTTGTTGACATGGACCTTAGCAGATGTCCATCTGCATGGTTTATGTCTGGGCTATGAACTTGCCTTTAGGCTTCATAGTCTCTTAAACCAGCCTATCTCTTCCACAACGTCCTGATGCTCCAGAGACGGTCTGTCATTAAGCACGTTAAAAATTGAGAAGGAGACGTGGAGAACCTCATCCAGAAACTGTCACAGTCTACAGAAAAGCTCATCAGACCGGAGAGTATTTCGAACAATCACGACACAGTGTTAATGAAAATATATTCATGAAACATAACCAAGGCAGGTGATTGTTATGCCTCTTGGATTGTAATGCTACAAGTATGCTAGCTGTGCATGGGACATACATTGCTGCAACTAAATTGGTAAAAGTAGATGCCAATAACGTCAGGCACAATTTGACGTACTAATTTGTTTCCCAGTAGGAGTTTTATATCCAGCTGCATTGGAGAAATGGATGCGAGGGGATCAACATATGTCTGCTGCAGTGATGGCTCATTTTTGAAAGGAGCTGCAGAGAATCTGAATCACAGACTGAGGTAGGCGAAGCCAGCCCCATCTGGCATGAGACACTTCCTACAGATCAATTGTTTAAAGGGTCAGGTGATGATGGAAGCATCTATTCTACCAAACTGTTTTTCAGCAGTATCGGTTTTAGACCAACGCAAAAGTGGACTTTTGGAAAATCCAGGCCAAGAAAAATGCAAATATCCCATTTCTCCAAAACTGACTCTTGAGCTGATTGTGATGGAGAGTGGATAATTTGACTGGTGTGTCTTCAATTGCTGTCTCCTCTGTCGCCCAGCCTTAAGAGCCACGAATTCAGTGAACAGGGATAGAGAGCAACATAGACTGTGTGGATGGATTAAACTGATTAAATTACAAAAGTGGCAACAGTAATCTGTTAAAGTAAATTAATGCAACACACACACATTTAGATTGCATATAAAAAATAAATAAAATAAACAGTATTAATCAAAAGGAAATAAGGTGAAGGTTATGTTTGTATTTTCTATATAAAATATCAGATTCACCAACACAAGACTGAAATTTAATAAGAAGATAAAGGGATGATTTACACATGGCACTTATTAATCTGTAATGATTAAATTACCAATGGAAATTTCTGAATCCTTTATCTCAGCATGCAGCGAGAGGGCCAGGTGCTGAATGTTCAGTGAATTACTGCCTGCTGTGTCCCTCAGGCGTTCTACAAATCAATTGTATGGACACTTAGGCAGTGATGAAGAAGTCTTCTCTGGTCCAATCTGCTTTGCCGGTATGAGTTGTGATGCATAGCCAAGCCAGACTCTGACAAACACCCAGTCAAATGCAGCAACGGGCCCTCCACTTCCATTCCATGTTGTGATCTGGGTTTCACCCTATCATTCATTCGGCAATGACAGAACCTTCATTTTGTGAATTGGTCGGGGTTTGGCGGCCTCTTTCTCTAAAACATTTGTTTTAAGTATCTGAGTTCTGGTGGAAACCCACTGACTTAAAAGAGACCAAATTGATTAAAGTCAGAATAAATTGAGCCAAATCCTGGTGATTATGGAGATGAGCCATCGGTCTCTTCTGTCTCCAGGGTTTCATGCAAATAGGCCTAATGCAGAGGTGGTCTGCACTGGGAAATGGAGCAAACCATATATTTAACAGACTGAAAGCGAGAGTAGCCTTAAAAAGGTCATGATGAGGGGGATGATTCTTTCACGGTGTCTAGGGAACTATCTCAGGTCTCATACACATGGACACAGTGGAATCTGAGCTGATGATGGTACTTAAGCTTGATGGACAGCTGACCTGTGTGTGGATACCCAAATGACAGATAGGGTTTATGTGCATCTGGGGCAAAGGGCATACTACAAAGTGTACATTATAATCGGTACATTAGATTGCATTAAAATTAATATAATTACATTTAAGTATATATTATTGTGCATGCATGTAGTTGAATGTTTGTGAGTATTTAAAGGTGCATCAACCTATCAATCTGCAGTTTTCTTTCATTTTCAGCTCTTTTTATTTTTTTGGACACACACACACACACACACACACACACACACACACACACACACACACACACACACACACACACACACACACACACACACACACACACACACACACACACACAATTAAATGTGGATCAGATTGAATATGCCAGTTTGAAAAGATGCATTTTGAGATGGGATTTGAAGGTTGAAAGAGAGTCAATGTTGTGAATGTATTGTGGGAGAGAGTTCCATATGTGGGGGGCAGAATGACTGAATGCTCTACACACCATGGTAGTCAAGTAAACCAATGGTGTAGTGAGCTGGAGAGCAGAAGAGGATCTGAGAATGCAGGAGGGTGTGTGGCTATGAAGGAGTTCGGGGAAGACCAAAGAGGATAGAATATCAGTAGTTAATACGGGATGTATCCAGGTTGTGAATGAGTATGGTGGTGCTGTTAGGTGTAAGTGATGGGCAAAGACGATTAATATTGCATAGGTGGAAGCAGGTAGACCGAGTAACATTGTTGACGTGAGCTTCAAACCATAATATGCTGCCCAAGATGATACCCAATCTCTTAACCTAAGGCAATGGAGTAACTATGGGATTGTCAATTGTCAGATAAAAACTCAGGTTTAACCAAAATAGATTTAGTAGCAACTAGGAGGACCTCGGTTTTATCACTGTTAAGTTTGAGGAGGTGTTATGAAAACCAGGATTTAATCTAGTAAGTAGTCAGAAAGGCAAGTGGGAAAAGAGTGGAGGTAGGCTTGGCGGAGAGATAGAGCTGGCTGTCATCCACATACCAGTGAAATTGAATGCCAAATTTCCTGAAAATGTGGCCGAGAGGTAATAGGTAAATAGTAAATAGGAGGGGGCCCAGTACAGAGCCCTGTGGAACACCGATAGTAACAGGAAATAACTGTGATCACATTTGTTTTTTTTTTAGGGGGGTTACCCTATTTTCCCCCCCAATTATACCCAGCCAATTACCACACTCTTCCGAGCCATCCTGGTCACTGCTCCACCCCCTCCTCTGATCCGCGGAGGGGTGCAGACTACCACATGCCTCCTCCAATACATCTGAAGTCACCAGCCACTTGTTTTCACCTGACAGTGAGGAGTTTTGCCAGGGGGAAATAGCACAAAGGAGGATCACTCTATTACCCCCAGTTCCCCCTCCACCCCAAACAGGTGCCCCAACCGACCAGAGGAGGCGCTAGTGCAGCGACCAGGACACATACCTGTTTTGTGCTTCACACCCGCAGACACTGTCAATTGTGTCTGTAGGGGATGCCCAACCAAGCCCGAGGTAACACGGGGAAACAAACCAACTATCCCCGTGTTGGTAGGCAACAATATAGACCACTACGCTACCTGGATGCCCTGTGATCTCAAATGATTAAGTTGGACAAACTGAGTGGAGCAAGAGAGATATGATCTAAACGAGTCAAGGGCGTTTGTTTATTCTCTGTTTGTTCTGTTATTCAAATTTATTTCTTTCACTAGAGAATAACTGCTTAACATTAGGCAGTCAACTCCAGATAGTTTTTCACCAATTTTCATAAACCTGGAACATTTTTTTGGAGCTCTTAGTTGGAGGAAGAGAGGCTCTGTGAGACACAGAGGTGATGCAGATGGGGGAGGCGTGCCGGTGCGCTTGTCTGCTCCGACAGCAAGGATTTTGATCTTCGCCCTCAGCGGATGAGCTGCTTCTCCTCAACATGAAGAACAAGGTCTTTGCACATTCTGCTGCTCTTTGTTTCACAGAAACTTGGCTCAGAGAATCCATCCCTGAGAGTGGATTACATCTGCCGGACTACCGCCTACACCAAGCGGATCGTGTTATGGTACTATTGAGGAAAGCAAAGGGTGGAGGAATTTGCAAGGTTGGTTTACAGATGTAAGAGTGTTAAGTAAATACTGCAGCCTAAACTTGGAGTCATTGTTCATAAAATGCAAGTCATTTTATTCACCACAGGATTTTTCATCCTTCATCTTGGTAGGTGTTTACATCCCACCTCAGACCAAGCATGAATGGCACACTGCAAACCCTGGCTAAATAGATTACGGGCTTGGAACAAAAACATACGGCTGTTAAGAGGAAATGACTGTCCCTGAGGGTGTGGGGTGGGGCAGGGATCTAAACGCATATCTGTTGCCATCTTAAAATGCTGTGTTTGCAAACATTCCCCAATCCTCTGTGAATAGTACACATGGCCATTGAACCTCTAGTTAATGGTCACACCCATATTTGCATATAAAACTGGTCGTTGGTTTCGGTCGTTATGCAACTGTATTGTTTATAAGGGTGGGGATACCTGCAGTCAGTTTAGACCGAATAGGCCACTTAGTGTTTCTGTCAATAAATGTTATATCCAGATGAACTGATTCAACCTTCTCTGAAAAACATATAGACTCACTTTGCATAATACTTTGGGGCTTTAATAGAGCAAAATTAAATCACTAACTACCAAAATACAGACAACATACTACCTGTTCCACCAGGGAAATAACACACAGGACCACTGCTACACAATTCTTAAATGTGTCGCTCTGTCCCCCGGGCAGCTTTGGGGCACTATGATCACTGCTTGGTTCATCTCATTCTAACCTACAGGCAGAAACTAAAATCTACAAAGCCTGTGGTTGAAACCGTGAAGAAAAGGACCAGCAAAGCAAGCTCCAAGACTGCTTTGACTGCACCAGTGTATTTAAAGCTACAACTGGCAAACTGGATGAACTAACTGACACTGTGAAATCTTACATCAGCTTTTGTGTAGACATGTGTGTGCCTCCCGAGACCTTCTGCACATGCAAACATAACAAGCCATGGATCACAGCCAAACTAAGACAACTTCAGCATGTCAAGCAGGATGCCTACAGCAGTGGGGATAGAGCCATGTACGAGCAGGCCTGAAATTCACTGACAAAGGATATGAGAGTGGTTAAAATAAGCTACACTGAAAAGCTAAAAAAAAAGGTTTTCAGCCAACAATGCTGTGTCAGTTTTGGAGGGGCCTGAAAGGCATCACAAACTACAGAAGACCATCCTCATACTGAGGCAAACAAAGACCTGGCTGATGACCTGAATGTCTTCTGCTGCAGTCTTAGAAAGGTGAATCAGTTCATCTGTACACAACGTTTATTGATAGAAACTTTTCATCACTCATCTATGTGACCCTTTCGGTTTCAACTGACTGCAGGTATTCCCCACCCTTATAAACAATACAGTGGCATAACAACCAAAACCCGATGGATCAATTTCACATGCAAATCACCATTAGCCTTAATTAGAGTTTCAATGGCCGTGTGTACTATTCACAGAGGACTGGGGAATAGTTGCCATCACAGCATTGTAAAATGGTGACAGATGTACTTTTAGGTCCCCCCGCGGTTCAGGCATGGTCGTTCCCTCTTAACGTAAATGGCCTCTGACTCCCCGTTCAAATCAGTGTTCTTCCCTATCAAGGATGTGCACATCCTCATCCTTGAAATAGTGGTGACAGTCACAGTCTGTTTGAACTCCTACCCTATGTTAAGCACTACAGAGCAATGGGCGCCAAAACCACCAGACATAGGAACAGTTTGTTTGTTTGTTTGTTTGTTTTTTTGTGAATCATATCTGCAAGTGCTAGATGATGCTGTGTACCAGAGTCAAATTCCTTGTGTGCACAGACACACTTGGCCAATAAAGTTGATTCTAATTCTAATTCTGATTATGTGATGGTAGCAGCTAGAATGCCAATATACTGTGGGCAATAGATAGAAATTCAACACTTTAAACAAATGCTGTTGTGAGAAATTATGCCCCTTTTGGCCCTGCAACATACACACACGTGCACTGTACTGCATGCACAGGCACACAAAACAGTCAGACATGTAGAACAGCATGCACTGACATCAATGATAGATGCACACACACACACACACACACATACACACACATACAGGCACACACACATACATAGCGGCAGAGAGCAATGAAATGTTGAGAGCTCTCCGCGGTTGTGCTACTTCCATTAGCTTGCAGAAATATAATTGCGAGAGCTGGATTTAAATAAGTCACACTATGGGATGTTTGCATCTGTGTGTGTGTGCATATGTGTCAGCGTATTAACAGCCCTCTATCTACTTTTGTCTATTTTTATGTGTGTATTTGCTTACTTGCAAGTTTCCGTGCTTGCATACATGCATGCATGGATGAGGAAGAGGACGTGTGTACAATTATGCAAGAGGCCAAGTAATAGACTGTGAGAGAAATACATATGGATGTTTGTGAGTGTATTTGAGTATGTTTTTGTGTGACAGAGAGAGAGAGAGAGAGAGAGAGAGAGAGACAAGAGGTAGAAAGGGATAGAGAGAGAGATAAGATAGAGATAGGGAGAGGTACAGAAAGAAAGTGGTAGAGAGAGAAAGAGAGAGAGAGACAGAGAGAGACGTAGAGAGGCAGTGTGAGAGAGAGAGGTAGATAAAGAAAAGTAGATAGAGAGATATAGGGAGACAGAGAGACAGAGAAAGAGAGAGGTACAGGTAGAGAGAGGGAGGGGGGTAGAAAGAGAGAGAGTGGTAGAGAGAGGTAGAAAAAGAAAGGTAGAGATATACTATATAGAGAGAAACAGACAGAGAGAGAGGTAGAGAAAGCGAGGGAGGGAGGTAACGAGAGCGAGGTAGAGAGAGGTAGAAAGAGAGAGAGCGGTAGATAAAGAAGTAGAGAGAGAGGTAGAAAGAGATAGAGAGGTAGAGAGAGCGAGAGTGAGAGGTAAAGAGAGGTAGAGAGAGAAAGAGACAGAGAGACGTAGAGAGGCAGTGTGAGAGAGAGAGGTAGATGAAGAAAGAGGTAGATAAAGAAAGGTAGATAGAGAGATATAGAGAGAAAGAGACAGAGAAATAGAGAGGTACAGGAAGAGAGAGCGAGGGAGGTAGAAAGAGAGAGAGCGTGAGAGAGAGCGGTAGATAAAGAAGTAGAGAGAGAGGTAGAAAGAGATAGAGAGGTAGAGAGAGTGAGATGTAAAGAGAGCAAGAAAGAGAGGTAGAGAGAGAAAGAGACAGAGAGAAACGTAGAGAGGCAGTGTGAGAGAGAGAGAGGTAGATAAAGAAAGGTAGATAGAGAGATATAGAGAGACAGAGAAAGAGAGAGGTACAGGTAGAGAGAGCGAGGGAGGTAGAAAGAGAGAGAGTGGTAGAGAGAGGTGGAAAAAGAAAGGTAGATATATACTATATGGAGAGAAACAGAGAGAGAGAGAGAGAGAGAGAGAGAGAGAGAGAGAGAGGTAGAGAAAGCGAGAGAGGGAGGTAACGAGAGCGAGGTAGAGAGAGGTAGAAAGAGATAGAGAGGTAGAGAGGTAAAGAGAGCAAGAAAGAGAGGTAGAGAGAGAGAGAGAGAGAGAGAGAGAGAGAGAGAGAGAGAGAGAGAGAGAGAGAGAGAGAGGGAGAGAGAAAGAGGGTGAGAGAGAGAGAGGTAGAAAGAGATAGAGAGGTAACGAGAGCAAGAAAGGGAGGTAGAGAGGTAGAGAGGTAAAGAGAGCAAGAAAGGGAGGTAGAGAGGTAGAGAGGTAAAGAGAGCAAGAAAGAGAGGTAGAGAGAGAGAAAGAGAGAGAGAGAAAGAGAGAGGGTGAGAGAGAGAGAGAGAGAGGTAGAAAGAGAAAGGGTGAGAGAGAGAGAGGGAGAGAGAGAGAGAGGTAGAAAGAGATAGAGAGGTAGAGAGGTAAAGAGAGCAAGAAAGAGAGGTAGAGAGAGAGAAAGAGAGAGAGAGAGAGAGAGAGAGAGAGAGAGAGAGAGAGAGAGAGAGGTAAAGAGAGCAAGAAAGGGAGGTAGAGAGGTAGAGAGGTAAAGAGAGCAAGAAAGAGAGTAGAGAGAGAGAGAGAGAGAGCGTGAGAGAGACGGTAGATAAAGAAGTAGAGAGAGAGGTAGAAAGAGATAGAGAGGTAGAGTGGTAGAGAGGTAAAGAGAGCAAGAAAGAGAGGTAGATAGATAGAAAGAGAGAGAGAGAGAGAGATGGACAAACATATGTGTAGCGTTTGTTCAAAATACTATGTCGGGGGGCAATTGGGGTTGATGGATGGACAACACATGTGATAGATGTGTGTTTGTGAGGGTGGCATGTCTGTATGTGTGTTTGTTAGAATGAGACTGTGGCAGAGTGGGGTGTGGACCAGCTGTCCTCAGTTAGTCTAATGAAGCCAGGACAGATGAACCGCTTCCACTACCCCTACCGAGGACCCCAGGGCTCCCCCTCTGAAAGGACTTTAAGTGGAGGCTTGGGCTTTAGGCTTGTTCATACGGTTTGAACTCTGATGTTATTAAAGGTCGTTTTGATAAACGAGCTGTTGTGCCCCAATTTACAACCTGTGCCCCGGGTCTCTGTGCCGCACAGCCCAGGTACTGAGGTACTGGAAGCAACCTCACAGTTTTGTTTTTTTCTTCTTCTACTTAGAAAAGTGTGTTGAAGTGTACAGATATTTCATCTGTGTGTGTGTGTGTGTGTGTGTGTGTGTGTGTGTGTGTGTGTGTGTGTGTGTGTGTGTGTGTGTGTGTGTGTGTTGGAGTACAGGTTTTTCCTATGTGGGAGTGTGAATGTGTGTGTGTGTTGGGGTGTACAGGTATTTCCTGTGTGTGTGTGTGTGTGTGTGTGTGTGTGTGTGTGTGTGTGTGTGTGTGTGTGTGTGTGTGTGTGTGTGTGTGTGTGTGTGTGTGTGTGTGTGTGTGTGTGTGAATTGGTTCCTACTACTGCTAAAGTAGTGTTTTTTATCAGTCTTAGTGAATGAATTTCTGCTTTAGCTTGAGGCAGCTCAAGTAAATTTCTTTGTGTGTTTGTGTGTTTGTTTGTGTGTGTGTGTGTGCGTGCACATTCGTTTTTGTGTTTTCGGGGAGTCCAGCTGTCTTTTCCAATTCAGTAGTGGAGTGAAATTGTGTCTCGTCATGAGGTAAAGGTTACCTCTCCCTGGAAAAGCCCACTGTCAGACTGGCCTTTAGACAAACACAAGGCAAGAAACACAACAAAAAGACAGGGGAAAAAAAAGCAGGCAAGACAGAAAGCAGGAAACATACCAAGAAATTTAGTCAGAAAAAAAAGAGAAAAAGAAAGAAAGAGAGGACGAGCATGGGGAAAAGGAGAGAAAGTGGAAGAGAGATGTGAACACATACACGTGTGTACACAATAAAACAATACACATCTCCCAGTAACACACATGCAGGTGTATTCTGGTTGCTGTGCCTGATATAAAAAGAAGCTACCTGACATTTGGAAGGAATGGCCCTTTATTTATGGGAGATTTGTCTCTAAACTCTGCCAATAATGTCAGTCCTCATCATCATCATCACCATCATCATCATCATCATCATCAGTTCCGTAACCGTTTTTAAGGTCGTAGGAGCACAGCTCATGCCTCAACAAGTTGTCATAATTGTGTTTCAATAGGGGGGGGGGGGGTACCTGGTGGTCCCTATCTCCTCTCTTCCAGTAGGGGGAGTACAGGGTGGTCCCTATCTCCTCTCCAGGTATGGATGGCCGTTGGTTCACAGAGGAACTCACCCGCTCTTTGACAGGTTTTGGTTTTAGTCCTGCTCTTCCTCTTCACAACAACCCAAGGGTTGAAGTGGGGGTGCCGGTTTAGTCGCCGATGACCTGATGCTTGCAGTTTAACGTCGTACCCAGGACAGAACTCATTATGGATGTTCATAATGTCTATTTTTGTGCTTTTTTTGTGAATATTCTGTCACTTTCTCTGGCTTTTCTTTCCATCTGGTCTGTACCTTAACAATATTAGCCTTCTACTTATTTTAATGCCTTACCTGAAGTGAGGTTAATAGCTTCTTCTTCTTCTTCTTCTTCTTCTTCTTCTTCTTCTTCTTCTTCTTCTTCTTCTTCTTCTTCTTCTTCTTCTTCTTCTTCTTCTTCTTCTTCTTCTTCTTCTTATTATTATTATTATTATTATCATTAATTATTGTTTTTTTATTTCCCCCACCATTTTTCTCCCAATGAATACTGGGATGGCATCCAGCGTTTTACCTGTGCCCCTGCCCATAGGATTAGTGGTTGTCACAGGAAGGGCATCCGATGGGAAATTGTGCCAAATCAGTATGCAGATTGACAAGAACATATCATATTAGTCAGGCCTCCATACTGGATCGGACGTGGCCAGCGTTGACGGCAGCCGCCATTGGTGTTGTGCCTTCACAGGGTACTGGAAAATGTGGTATCTGCTGTGGTGACCCCTGAGAAAGAGGGAATTAGCCAAAAGATTAAGAAGAAGTACTTTGGCCAACTACCCCACTCTTCGGAGCCGTCCCATTCGCTGCTCCACCCTCTCTGCCGATTCAGGGAGGGCTGCAGACTACCACATGCCTCCTTTGATACACGTGGAGTCGCCAGCTACTTCTTTGCACTTGACTCCGAGGACTTTTGCCACAGGGACATAGCGCGTGGGAGGATCATGCCATTGCCCCCAGTTCCCCCTCCCTCCTGAAAAGGTGCCCCGACCAATCAGAGGAGGTGCTAGTGCAGCAACCAGGACACATAACACATCCGGATCCGGTCACGGCCAATTGCATCTCTAGGGACACTTGACCAAGCTGAAGGTAAAACCGGGATTCGAACCGGCGATCCCTGTGTTGGTAAGCAACAATATAGACATTGTCACTACCCAGAAGCCCCCACTAAAGCCAATTCTGATACATGCTTTATTTGTTTTTTTTTTTTTCTTAAGGTAGTTATTGAACTTGTTCTTTTCCTGGATCGCCAATTTGCTGTGATGGACAAGCTTGCATGCACTAATGATCCCAAGAGCTATGCCGTCCAGAACGTGGCTCCTGGTAGGGTCACCCAAGGTAGATAGGTCAAGGGGAAGGTTACATAAGAAGTGTGAGCCAACAAAGACCTCAACGGCAGAACTGGCGGAAGACAATGCCAGTGAAGGTGGATGAAGGCTGCAACAGAGGGTGGTCCGCAATCGTCTTGGTTCTCCATGCCATTGGACTCTGGCCACCCCCTGCCAAGCACCGTGTGGTGGCTGCAGGCGCATCAGCCACTCCACGTAAAAAAAGAAAAGCTGTCAACCACAGACATCGTCCCGCAAGGATACCTTCAAGGACCTAGAAGGTGGATAGTCATACTCGATGAGTTATTGAACAAAGGGAATCAAACGGAAACAGAACCCTTAAAAGAAACTCCCCACCAAACGAACATCACCCCTCCAAAACAGTGATAATCTGGTATTCAGTACCCATTATTCATTCATCAAAACCAATTCAACTGAGGAGCATAAATTATAGGTTTACGTTACATCACAGCTGTAGCCATATGTTGCATCATCCATATGCAATGACATGGTCGACGCTGAAGTAGATTGGAAATTATCTCTCCACACACACACACACACACACACACACACACACTCACGCAGAAGATTTGGTCAGAGCACCTCTGAAATGGCAAGGCTTGCCGAGTGCTCCAAGGAGGGACAAACCACGAACCAGCGACAGGATGTTGGGCACCAAAGCACATCAGCGCACGAGGGCAATGAAGGCTACCCCGCCTGTTCCGAGCCGGCACAAGGTCTACCGTGGCACAAGTCACAGAAGGTTTTAATGATGGTTAAGGGAGGAATGAGTGACAACACACAGTTCATTGTGTCCTGCTGTGTATTGGGCTGTGTAGCGACACACCGATCAGAGGGAATAAGATGACCCTTGTCCACCGACGTAAACACCTACACTGGGCATTTGAACATCAGAAAAGGACCTTGGAGCAGAGGAAGAAGGTCGCCTGGTTCGATGAGTCCCGTATACTTTGAGATGACATGGTACGGGCTTATTTTCCTGGGGAAGTGATGGCACCAGGATGTACTGTGGGAAGACGACAAGCCAGTGGACGGGGTGTGATGCTCTGGGCAATGTTCTGCTGGTAATCCCTGGGCCCGACCATCCATGTGGACATCAATTAGACACATGCCACCGACCCCAAATATCCTTGCACACCAGGTACACCCGTTCATGGCAATGGAATTCCCTGACAGCAGGGCCGTCCTTCAGCATGATATTGTGCCTTGCCACACTGCAAAACTAGTTCGGGAATGGTTTGAGGAACAAGATGAAAACATTTTTCAAGATGTTGTCCCAGCCTCCAAATTATCTTAATTTCAATCCCATGGAGCGTCTGTTGGCTGTGCTGGACCAACAAATCAGGTCCACGACGGCTCCACCTCACAACTTACATGACTTGAAGGCTCTGCTGCTAACATGTTGGTGTCAGATACCAAAGGATACCTTCAGCAGTCTTGTGGAGTCCATGCCTCGGTGGGTCGACGCTGTTTGGTGAACACTCAGGAACCAGCAGAATATTAAGCAGGTGGTCCTAATGTTTTGGCTCATTGGTGAGAGAGAGAGAGAGAGAGAGAGAGAGAGAGAGAGATAGAGAGAGAGAGAGAGAGAGAGAGTGTATGTGTGTGTGTGTGTGTATGTATATATATATATATATATATATATATATATATATATATATATTTAAATAATCCAGTGAGTCAAGTAAATTCTTTATGAGACAGTACAAGCCTGTTTCATGCCATAAGCAATCATCAGCTGTCAATGAGATCATATTGGCAGCTGATGAATGTGCGAAGCACGAAACAAGCTTATACTGAAATGCATTAAAGTTTTTTCCTACATCTATCATATATATATATATATATTCACAACAAAAAAGTCCCCAGATCCCAGAGCTTATTAAATTTGTCAGACATGCCTCTTAACGATATATCTAATTTCCTCTTCTTTTCTTTTTTCTGTTTTTTAAATCTTCTTTTCTTTTAAAACATATTGGATCCATAACAAGTGCAGGGTGATTTCCATCCAGGCGGAATTAGGCATCTTGCCAGAAGAGTTACAAAAGCAATGCAGTCAGCTTAGTGACAAGAAAATCAACAGAAGGAACACCCAAAAGAGCTGCAATAGCCAAAGGCTCTAACACAATATGAGTGATTTCAGATATTGTGCCCAAGATCTTGGTACAACAACTGATGCAGCAATGGGTATGATCAACACATACACAAATGTGGCAGGAGCTTCTCAACATTCTTACAAGATTCTGGTGTTTTTTTTTTTTTTTTTTAGATCTCAGATGGGGCCAGATGGGGTCTATCTAAAGTGAGCTGTTTGTTGACCTTTAAGGCACTTCCACATTTATTGCCGCACATTCCGCAAATCAGCTTTCAGATACAATCAGAACCAATGTGTCATCATGTTGCCCTTCCCCACTGCTGGAACCCAAAGACCTGCAATTACCAGGCTCGTTAAGGTCTGGGGTCTTACTTTGTTTCCATTTGCAACACCCCTTTTCAGAGATAGTTCTCGGGCCCTAATTACTATGGAAGGTTAAAGGTGACTTTATTGAATGGAATTACTATAGTAAGACATAGGGAAATCTAATATTCTGCATTTCTGTTCCTTTAATAGCATTTATCATGTCATAAAGAGATAGTGAAATGCATGTTGCATTTGTTTGCAATAAATGACACACATTTATCACACTGTAAAGAAAAATAAACCTATATTGCATTGTATTTTTGTTGAGTGTTTTGTCTAAAACAATTTAATGCTGAAATACAATATGATTATATTATGATTTTTCAATAGAGGCACACAGCATGTATGCCACATTTTTGTCACACTATTGTGATTGTGTTTAATTAAGTCTCCTATAATCCACCATTATAATCTTCCACAGAAATTAGGATCTGGGAACAATCTCCAAAACTGGTTGTCGCCAATGGAAATGAAATAAAAACCTGAAACTTAATGAGCCCGTTAAGTTCTGGCTCATTAAGTTCTGACGGTGAGTAAGGGCGACATGATGATAAAGTGTTTCTGATCATATCTGAAATTCCTTCCCTTTGACCTGTGAGCTGTGTCGTGATTGCCCAGGAGGGAGTTCAGTTACATCCAGGCTCATTTGCTCTTTCTGAATACCTCAGTGTTTCTCCTGAATATCCACTCAAATATGAGGTACAAAATATTCTGCTACTTGATTTTTTTTTTTTTGTTGAGAATTTCATGAAGGTGAAGGAGACCAAATATGACCTGTATATTTTGGGTGGAGAGTGTACCCAAGGAAGAGATAGTAGTGATTGGAGGGGACTTAAATGGTCATGTTGGTGAAGAGAATAGAGGCGATGAGGAGGTGATGGGCAAGTATGGTGCCAAGGAGAGGGATGTGGAGGGGCAGATGGTGGTAGATTTTGAGAAAAGGATGGAAATGGGTGTGGTGAATACATATTCTAAGAAGAGGGAGGAACACAGGGTGACATTTAGAGTGGAGGAAGGTGCACACAGGTGGACTATATCATATATAGGAGGCACAATCTGAAAGGGGTTGGAGACTGCAAGGTGGTGACAGGGGAGAATGTAGCTAGGCAGCATCATATGGTGGTCTGTAGGATGACTGGCGATCAAGAAGAGGAAGAGATTGAAGGCAGAGCCAAGTATCAAATGGTAGAAGTTGAAGAAGCAAGACTGTTGTGTGGAGTTAAGGGAGGAGTAAAAACAGGCACTGAGTGGTAGTGAAAAGTTGCTGGATGGCTGGGCAAACACTGCAGAAATAGTGAGGGAGACAGCTAGGAAGGTACTTGGTGTGTCATCTGGACAGAGGAAGGAAGACAAGGAGAGTTGGTGGTGAACTGAGTAAGTATAGCATAGTATACAGAGGAAGAGGTTGGCAAAGAAGGAGTGGGATAGTCAGAGAGATGAAGAACGTAGACATGAGTAAAAGGAGATGGGGCATAAAGCAAAGAGAGAGGTGGTGAAGGCACATGATGAGTAATATGAGAGGTTGGACACTAAGGAAGGAGGAAAGGACTTGTACCGATTGGCTAGATAGAGGGACTGAGCTGGGAAGGGCAGCAGGTTAGGGTGATGAAAGAGATGGAAATGTTCTGACAAGCGTTGGGAGTGTGTTGAGAAGGTGGAAGGAGTACTTTGAGGGGCTGATGAATGAAGAAAATGAGAGAGAGAAATTCCTTGACTAAACATATTAACTAAACTAGTTGACTCCACAGCCACCCTCTGTTTAATTCTAGCAGGCTGTCTAATCACTTGTGAAGTCCCTAGTTTCAAAGTAAACATAAACAGCTATCTATATTGCTAGGAAAAAAGAAGCTGCACCGTCCCCAGTAGGGTGAATGCCGTCTGCTTTCAGCAGGCAAGCATGGCCACAGAAAGAAGGCCAGTTATCAACAAAGCCGAATTCCTGCTCATTATAGTAATGAGCCAGCCAGCAGTTCATTGAGGTGAACCTACCATACATCTCATCATTACCCCTCATGGGTAAGGAACCAGAGACAATTAATTGATGCCGACACATTTTTTTCTGACTAGGCTGGCTTTTGTGATCTTTGATTGTTTCATCCTGGCATTATTGGTGCTGACATGAATAACAGGGTTGCTGAAAGTAGTGGTTCTGTGTGCCTCATTTTCCTGATTCTCCATCCATGGTGCCAGCATCCTAAGATTAACCTCTATGCCGGAGTCTCTGGCCCCAAGAAAAAGGGGAACCAAGGCTGGCGAAGCTAATCTAATATTGTGGGTAATAGAGTCTGCTGTCACTATCATGTGTCACTTTACTCTGTCGACAGGAGCGGGACAGGTACGCTGGCCAGTAGAAGTACCAACAGGGCTGGTAAGGGATGAAAATCGGTTAGCAGTCGGGAGAGGTGACTGAAGACCAGGCCACACGACCGGTGGCTTGCTCTTGCAAGCCTTCCCATGCAGATATACAGAGACAAACTTCAGCAGCATATGAGGCGTGCGACTAAGCTTACTAGCAAGTTTGAACTTCTAAGATAACAGACGATGTTCAACCTTGTTTTGCTCAGGTAGGCCAGTCTATTACCTACATATCTGCCCTAGGGCTGGGCGCCACTGACAAAATCAAATATTACAATATGCTTGTATCGACAACGGGATGACATTTGGGGGCTGAATTGGTGCTGTTCATAAGATAATTTACACACAAGAACATTTTGAGAAATGATGACTAGTGATGTGAATATAATGACCAAACAGGTCATTATATTCAGACAGTCAGTCATTGTTCATTTCACTCAGATATAATAGTCAACTCACTTAATTGCAATTCAGCCTTTAAGACCAGGCAATGACAACATGTAAGCCATATGAGGATATTAAATTAACCAATATCCCAGACTCTCTCTCTCTCTCTCTCTCTCTCTCTCTCTCTCTCTCTCTCTCTCTCTCTCTCTCTCTCTCTCTCTCTCTCTCTCTCTCTCTCTCTCTCTCTCTCTCTCTCTCTCTCTCTCTCTCTCTCTCTCCCTCTCTCTCTTTATATATACATTCACCGGCCACTTAATTAGGCACACCCGTCCAACTGCTCGATAACGCAAATTTCTAATCAGCCAATCACATGGCAGCAACTCAATGCATTTAGGCATGTAGACATGGTCAAGACGATCTGCTGCAGTTCAAACCGAGCATCAGAATGGGGAAGAAAGGTGATTTAAGTGACTTTGAACGTGGCATGGTTGTTGGTGCCAGACGGGCTGGTCTGAGTATTTCAGAAACTGCTGATCTACTGGGATTTTCACGCACAACCATCTCTAGGGTTTACAGAGAATGGTCCGAAAAAGAGAAAATATCCAGTGAGCGGCAGTTCTGTGGGCGAAAATGCCTTGTTGATGCCAGAGGTCAGAGGAGAATGGCTAGACTGGTTCGAGCTGACAGAAAGGCAACAGTAACTCAAATAACCACTCATTACAACCGAGGTATGCAGATGAGCATCTCTGAACGCACAACACGTCGAACCTTGAGGCAGATGGGCTACAGCAGCAGAAGACCACACCGGGTGCCACTCCTGTCAGCTAAGAACAGGAAACTGAGGCTACAATTCGCACAGGCTCACCAAAATTGGACAATAGAAGATTGGAAAAAACGTTGCCTGGTCTGATGAGTCTCGATTTCTGCTGCGACATTCAGATGGCAGGGTCAGAATTTGGCATCAACAACATGAAAGCATGGATCCATCCTGCCTTGTATCAACGGTTCAGGCTGGTGGTGGTGGTGTAATGGTGTGGGGGATATTTTCTTGGCACACTTTGGGCCCCTTAGTACCAATTGAGCATCGTGTCAATGCCACAGCCTACCTGAGTATTGTTGCTGACCATGTCCATCCCTTTATGACCACAGTGTTCCCATCTTCTGATGGCTACTTCCAGCAGGATAACGTGCCATGTCATAAAGCTCGAATCATCTCAGACTGGTTTCTTGAACATGACAATGAGTTCACTGTACTCAAATGGCCTCCACAGTCACCAGATCTCTATCCAATAGAGCACCTTTGGGATGTGGTGGACCGGGAGATTCGCATCATGGATGTGCAGCCAACAAATCTGCAGCAACTGCGTGATGCTATCATGTCAATATGGACCAAACTCCCTGAGGAATGTTTCCAGTACCTTGTTGAATCTATGCCACGAAGGATTAAGGCAGTTCTGAAGGCAAAAGGGGGTCCAACCCGGTACTAGCAAGGTGTACCTAATAAAGTGGCCAGTGAGTGTATATATATGATGCAATCAACACTGATTCAGAGGGTTCAGATTTGAAGCCAAAAGAGATAGAGCCAGAACATGCATTATGCATTCCAGCTTGTTTACATGTATATCAGGGTTTTTGTGTTTGCATACAGTAAAAGTGTTTACTGTGTGACATTTCGTAAACATCTATTTGTGTGCCTGGTATAGCACATGGCTTTGTGCATACAGTCTTAAAGTGTCCGATAATGCATCATTAAAATTAGGTTTAGGACATATTTCTGCAAAACACGACAAATAAAAACAAATAAGTTCATGTTGTTTCTCATTCTTGATACAGGATGTTTTTGTGCAATTCAAATTAATTATTTTTTGGGATTATTAGCTTATTATACAGCTGTATTTGAGAGACATAGTTGCTGTTTATTACACCCAGTAATCTACGCCAACACAAAACAGTCACTTAAATTAGAAAACACACATGTGCTTTTCTGGGATCGCTTTAGCCTCCCTGCCTTTGTGTGTCAGGTCAGAACTCACATTCAGGTTTACTGCAAGCTGGCATAGTTATAACTTAACTGTTGATGTTGTTAACATCTTGCAGAGCGGCTACTGACCAGCAATGAAACACGACTCTGCTCTGTCAACAAACAACATTTTTTTACCATTGCTCACCTCCACACATGTTTTTACCAGTTAGTTTTCTAGTTTATTTTACTATATTTTAAAGTTGGAGGCACAGTGGTTAGCGCAGTCGCCTCACAGCAAGAAGGCCCTGGGATCGAGCCCTGGGGTAGTCCAACCTTGGAGGGTGTCCCGGGTCGTCCTCTGTGTGGAGTTTGCATGTTCTCCCCGTGTCTGTGTGGGTTTCCTTCGGGTGCTCCGGTTTCCTCCCACAGTCCAAAAACATGTAGGTCAGGTGATCGGCCGTACTAAATCGTCCCTAGGTATGAATGTGTGTATGTCGACCCTGTGTGACGGCCTGGTGGGCTGTCCGGGGTGTCTCCCCGCCTGCCGCTCAATGACTGCTGGGATAGGCTCCAGCATCCCCCTGACCCTGAGAGCAGGATAAGCGGTATGGATAATGGATGGATATTTTTAAAGTCTTCCACGGACTTCCTGCTGGATTTTTCACAACATCCTCTCTGTAATTTTCTGTTAGAGTCAACAGATCAATTGACTTTATTTATTTATTTATTTATTTTATTGGCTTCTCAATGCATAGATATAACATATTGTCTATGCGTTTTTGTATTTAGGATCTCCTTTAGCTCTTATGGGCCTAGCAGCCTTCCGTTTGATCCAAAGGCAACAATAATGGTTGACATTTTAAAACGTACCTTTTCAGTCTTACTGTATAACCTGATAATTATTGCTCATTGCCATTTATCCCTTTTTTAAGTCATTTTGCTCAATTTCATATTATATATTTATATATGTATATGCTTTTTCAATGCAATTTTAACTGTTTTATCCTTTGTCTTGCACATACATTTAACATACATAATATACATATACTTGCTCATATAGAAAGCACGTTTCATCCTAATGCACACAATGTGCTATGCTGAGGTAAAAAGCAAAGCTGAGACAGTGGCCTACGCATTATTCAAACAACGATAAAGAAAGAGCCCACTCACCAACCTCCATCCATACGCTTTTATTCCAAAACCGAACCAACATGGTCTTATTCAGACAGCAGCATTCAGTCACTGTGAATGGCAGGTAAATGGACATTGATTGCCAATAATTGTGACAGTGCTTCATGGATTTGTGCCGGCCTCTAGAAAAGGGCAGATGCTATCTCGGATTCAACCATGGCTGAAGCTAAACAGGGAGATGCCGATATCTCGCTCTCGCCCTGTTAGACGGAGAAAAGCA
Source organism: Lampris incognitus (assembly GCF_029633865.1). Lineage (NCBI taxonomy): Eukaryota > Metazoa > Chordata > Actinopteri > Lampriformes > Lampridae > Lampris > Lampris incognitus. The sequence goes on along the minus strand of NC_079211.1, from coordinate 46,896,543 downwards.
GAGATAGACAAATGTCTTGTATTTTTTTGTGTGTGTGAGGGTGTGTGTGTGTGTGTGGGTGCCTTTGTGTGTCTCGGTCAATCTCTCAGTCACACACAGGGGGGCGGATATGGATAATTTGCTGAGTAGGATGCAGGGTTTTATTTTTTTTTTTCCATAATGCTCGGTACGTGTGCGAGTGTCGCTCGTACACAGGACTCCCTATTTGCACGCCATTTCACCGCTTAAACCATTTCCAGCCTTATCATTTTTAACCTTAACCTTTTTAACCTTTAACCTTTTAACCTTTACCTTAATTTTTAACCTTTTCACCTTAACCCCCAACCCCAATCCCAACCCTGGCACCAACCGTAAAGGTGCTGTATATGACATTTAGCACCAGCACCCCAGACCAAAACAAAACAAACCTTCCCCCTCCCTTTGTGTCTTCCCCCCCTCCCTTTGCATTCATAGCTATTATTTCAGAGAAAGCCACTTTATTTTGTCATTGTACAGGTTACAATGAATGTGTCCTCTGAATTTAACCCACACTATTGTATAGCAGCAGTGGGCAGCTGCAGTGCCCAGGGACCAACTCCAGTTCTTCTTTCCACCTCATTGCTCAGGGGCACAGGTAGGAGTATTGTAAACTACTAATAAGACACGTTAGCCCCTAGCTAATGGGTCTGACCCTTTAGCCGAGCGGTTAGTGATGTCGCCTTGTGGTGCAGTACACCCCGTACCGAATCCCGCACCGGGCAAGCAAACAACCGGTTACAGTATTAACCTTAACCTGTTCATTGGCTGGAATATTGATTTTAAAACACACGCAAAGGAAGTGTGACTTAATCCTCTGCTCAGGACGCCATTACTCCATTACCTCTTTAAATAGGTGGGAAGGAGCTTGACATGACTCATTCAGTATGTAAGATTTGCAAAATGAAATTTAAGTATTTCGGGAACACTGCAAATGTTAGGTCTCACATCATATGCCGCCGCCCAGAGTTGAAAGAAGTGCAACAACGACCTCCTGCAACGTTAACAAACAACCAACATACACTGCACCACTTTACCAAACTCCCAGTCAATTCGGGTTAATTAATTAATTATTTATACAGGCAACAAACAAAAAAAAGACACATCGCCCATTTCGTTTCAAAAGACCTGCGTCCCTACAGCAAAGTCGGCAATGAAGGCTTTAGATTTATGATCCAGACAATTGAGCCAAAGTACGACAAACCGTCACGTCACTGGAAGGTTAGGTTTGCCTTCGTGCGTTCACATTATTGAAATTAATTGATATACATTTTTCAAATATAAAAACTACATAATGTTATACACACTTTAGTCTGCTTTCGTGCTATAATTTGCCACACCACCTTTCTTAGCGCACAGTGGGCTGAAGTACATCCTGAAATTAGCTCTCCTATGTACCAAATCTAGAATCTATTTCGAATCGGGGATCCATTTGAATTGAAAATCGATTTTGAATCGAATCATGATCCCAAGAATCGAAATCGAATCGAATTGTGAGATCTTGAAGGATTCCCAACCCTACCTCCAGTCCCTGTTTTTAAATATGGGAACCACTAACCCGGTCTGCCACTCAACAGGTACTGGCCCCGATCCCACATGACCCTGAAGAGGCGCGTCAGCCAAGTCAGCCCAACAATGTCGACAGCTTTCAGCATCTGAGGGAGAATCTCATCCACACCCGGTGCCTTGCCACCAAGGGGCTTCTTAACTACCTCAGAGACCTCTGCCAGGGATATGGGTGGTGCTTCCCCTGAGTCTTCATACTCTACCTCCTCCACTGAGGTCATGCTAGCCGTGTACAGGAGCTCTTCAAAGTGTGCTTTCCACCACCCAACAACATGCCCAGTTTGGTTCAGCAGTTCCCTTCCCCGACTGAACACAGCCTGAGTCAAGCCCAGCTTCCCCTTCCTAAGTAGCCGGATGGTTTGCCAGAACTTCCTTGAGGCCAACCAAAAGTCCTCCTCCATAGCCTCACCGAACTCCTCCCACACCCGAGTTTTTGCTTCCGCGACCGCTGAAGCCACAGATCTTCTGGCCTCCCAGTACCTGTCCGCTGTTTCAAGAGACCCCTGGGCCAGCCATGCATCTGCAATAGAGAATATGAACATGGCTCACTCAGACTCCATGTCCCCAGCCTCCCTCAGGATACATGAGAACTTCTTCTGGAGGTGAGAGTTGAAGACCTCATGGGCAGGGGCCTCCACCAGACGTTCCCAGTTCACCCTCACTATACGTTTGGGTTTGCCAGGTCTGTCCGGCAGCCTTTCCTGCCATCTGATCCAACTCACCACCAAGGTGGTGATTAGTTGACAGCTCTGCTCCTCTCTTCACCAGACTGTCCAAAACATACAGCTGCAGATCTCATGATATGACCACAAAGTATATCATCAATCTTCGGCCTAAAGTGTTCTAGTACCAAGTACACTTATGAACTGCCTTATTTTCGAACATGGTGTTTGTTATGGTCAATCCATGACTTGCACATAAGTCCAATAACAGGACACCATTTGAGTTCTGATTGGGTAGGCTATTCGTCCCAATCACACCCCTCCAGGTTTCTCCATCGTTGTCCACATGGGCATTGAAGTCCCTCAGCAGAATTATAGAGTCCCCAGGTGGAACCCTATCCAGGATACCACCCAGAGACTTCAAGAAGGCCTGATGCTCCAAACTGCTATTCGGTGCATAAGTACACACAACAGTCAGAGCCATCCCTCCAGCCACCACATGGCCCTTGGCATGGGGTGGCCAGAGTCCAATGGCATGGAAAACCAAGACGATAGGGGACCACCCTCTTTTGCAGCCTTCATCCACCTTCACTGCCATTGTGACCTGGGGACATCTTCCGCCAGTTCTGCCGTTGAGGTCTTTGTTGGATCGCCCTTCATCCGGAACCTTCCCCTTGACTAACCCACCTTGGGTGACCCTACCAGGAGCCAAGCTCCAGACGCCATAACTCTTGGGATCATTAGTACATGCATGCTTCTCCACCATGGCAAAGTGGCGATCCAGGAGAAGACTTCCCATATACCGGGCTGGGAAAAAGTGACATAGTCACAGACAGTGATAGACCAAGAAAGAAGCCATATTCTGATCCAGATGTTAAGGATTTTAGCTAATGTTTGAAAACTGAAAGAAAGAAAAAAATAACCCTGACATATATAATTTTTATTTCAATTAGCTGGTTTTATAATAAGTAGGGGTGTAACGGTACACAAAAGTCATAGTTCAGTTTACACCACAGTTTGGACATCACAGTTCAGTACGAGTTTGGTAAAAGGGGAAAAAAGTAACAAAAAAACAAAACTAAATGCATAAGGCTAGGTTTTGTTTCATTTATTTTGAACAGATAGTGCTATTGCTAACTTGAAAACGGTTTACAGTCACAATTATTAAAAAGGACAATGTAGCCTATAAATCTATAGGCTACATTGTCCTTCTTAATAACTTTGTGACTGTGTGGACATTAAAGCAGCTGTCAGGTGTGCTGTGCCAAGGTAAATTGCCCCCCCCCCAAAAAAAAAAAGTTAGCACCAGCCACCACTGGTTCACAGCATGAGATAATCTTATGTCCCTTCACTACAAACTTTCAGACAAATCTTTGAGCTCCTCCAGAGCATCAAGCATAAGGCCCATATTCTTTATGAAGTCATTGAAGACAGCTTTGTAGCCAATCCCTCAACCATGCATCTGTCATTTTGAATTGCATTCAGTATCTTCAATAGCCCTGCACAAATGAGAATAAAGAGCACCACGTATTGTCCAAAAAGCGTTCACTGCTCTTCATGATGAGACTATCCATCTCACACCTAAAACTCGACCAATCATTTAAATTAGAATAACTATTTCTGAGCTCAGTTCTCAGATTTTTGGTGGCCTGGTGGTATAGACAGTATAATTTGTCCATAAAACTTGAGAAATTATTATTTTCACTGCAGTGCTTGACAGCGTCCCTGGAGTTGGTGGTTCAGTTACTGCCGGTGTTCCACCAAAGTCCGTGACCCATCAGATTATGTGACCCTACCCTTGAAATGCGCTATTTCGACCATCCTCCCAGATGCTAATCCAAATCCTAACCACACCAAGACCACATCAACATTTAACCATCTCAAACAGAATGCCTAATCTTAACCATTTCTAATGGTATGCCTAATGGTATAACTGCATCAATCTGGCTGCTGTATCCTGTCTGAAATGAAAAACATGGACGCATAATTTGACAGGTTACAGATTTCGGTATAACACCTGTCCAGTCTCATTGCAAACTATTGATCTGTACTGGTCAGAGATATATACAACAAAGTTGATATTTCTGGTGAAGTAGAGATGACATTCTCAGAAGTGCTTTTAACATTATACCTCCTATTCATGTGAATTAGTAGTAAACAGTCACGTTTGCACGCGAAATACACTAAGCTATTAATAGCAAAACTCCAGGGAGAGTGTGTATTTTCAGGACAACAGACTTTCAAAGTGGTGGACTTTTGTTTTCAGGCTAACGGGCTGTCAGACAAATGGCCTTTCATCTAATGGGACATTTTTCGGACTATTGGGGTTTCCGAATAATGGGCAGTCCCCAGAAGGAGTGCCAGGCTGCAGCACAAGAAAAATTAACTCACTTTTGCATGAAACTGCACATCAGATTTATTTACTTATTAACTCAACATCTGTGATGTACTTTGTATGTATGTATGTATGTATGTATGTATGTATGTATGTATGTATGTATGTATGTATGTATGTATGTATGTATGTATGTATGTATGTATGTATGTATGTATGTATGTATGTATGTATGTATGTATGTATGTATGTATGTTTGTATGTACTTTGTATGATTGTACATTCTTTGATGGACTGGCGCCTTGTCCAGGGTGTTTACCCACATTCTACCCAGTGAATGATGGGATAGGCACCAGTATCCTATGACCATAAATAGAATATGTGGCTTGGAAAATGAATGAATGAATGAATAATTGAACGTCCGGCCCACTTTAACCCCTGTTTACTCCCCTAGCAATAATACTAATAATAATAATGAAACTTACATACACCGATCGCTTACCTTTGCAGAAATGTAAAAAAAAAAAATCAATGCTCATCGATCTTTCGCGAATGTTCAGTGAAAAACTTTCTTATCAACATGTCAGCTATTTTACCTCAAGGGAGACTAAAAAAAAATAAATGAAAAAAACTCTTTCAATAAACTTGCATTCTTTTTTTTTTCATTTTTCAACATTGTTTGGACCTTTTATACCACTCCCAATTTTAAAAATTCACATACAATGCCAGCAGGAGCGAACAAAGACAGGCACACACAGGCAGAGAGGTGAATAGTATGTCTGTTTTCCATTGTGCATGTCAGGGGGATAGGTCAGCGTGATGAAGGCCAAAACCCCGCGAGCGAGACAACATAATGTGTGGAGACAGGCAAGAGAAATAACGAGAAGTGGATTGAGACGACGCATGACAGAGAATAAAGAGGGAGATGTACAGTGGGAAAATAATAAATAAAAAAATAAAATAAAAAAAAAGATTACATGAGTTTTATTTACCAGCTAGGATTTCAGACAGATACACATTTTTTTTTCTATTTTTATTTTTTTTTTATTTTTTATTTTTTTGGTTGGGGAGGGGGTTCTCCCCAATTCGCTGCTCCACCCCCCTCTGCCGATCCGGTGAGGGCTGCAGACTACCATATGCCTCCTGGGATACGTGTAGAGTCATCAGCCGCTTCTTTTCGCCTGCCAGTGAGGAGATTCACCAGGGGAAGTAGCACATGGGAGGATCATGCTACCCCCCCCCCAGTTCCCGCTATTCCCCGACTGACCAGAGGAGGCGCTAGTGCAGTGACCAGGACACACACCCAAATTCGGCTTCCCACCCGCAGACATGGCCAATTGTGTCTGTAGGCACACCTGACCAAGCCAGAGGTAACAGGACACAAGTTTAAAAGGGGGAGAAAGAGTGAAACCAGGTGGGGGCAGAATGAGAGTAAATGAAGTTAAGGGGGTGAGCTTAGAGAGGAAAGATTAGGTATGAACAGAGCAGAGCAGAAAAAAGATGATGATGAGGCCAAAGGGAGAGATGGTAACTGAGAAATACTGGATGGCAGTGAAATGAGTATGTGTAGGACAGAGAGAGAGAGAGAGAGAGAGAGAGAGAGAGAGAGAGAGAGAGAGAGAGAGAGAGAGAGAGAGAGAGAGAGAGAGAGAGAGAGAAAAAAAGAAAGAAAGAAAGAAAGAAAGAAAGAAAGAAAGAAAGAAAGAAAGAAAGAAAGAAAGAAAGAAAGAAAGAAAGAAAGGAAGGAAGGAAGAGAACGAGGGATAGAGCCACACAGAGGGTGCATGGCCTGACTTCCCTCAAACACACTTCTGGTCCCTTTGTGGATTAAAACATGTGGTTAAAAAAAAGTGTACATATACATTTAAACATTTATCCACACAAATGCAGATATATTTGGTGCCAAACACTGTTATTCCCTTTAGGGGTCATGTAAACATACACAAGAGGAAGGTTTCTGCAGCGCTCCCTTGTGATTTTCTGCACATGAATATTTCAAACCAGATGTGCTCTCAAGCACAAACACACACATGTGCACACACACACACGCACACACACACACACACACACACACAGAGGGACAAACAGAGTAAGAGAAGGTAAGGAGAAAAAAAAACATACACACTTTCACTCTCTCCCGCACACCGGGGGGAATGGCTCATCTTTAAAACATGACTTTTCCTATTCACCTGAAGCAGACCTGCTGTGGCTCTTCTTTGCGCAGCTGTGGAGCATTATTAACATAGTGTGTACACACATATACACACACTCACACACACACACACACACACACAAACACACACACACACACACACACACACACATGGGGGAATTAATGCACTAAAATCATCCATAGAACAAATATATGGGTTTTAGCTCACCGCTAACAGATCCAAAGAGGGCACTTGCGCTAGGCTAATGCTGCAGACTCTGCCTGTCTGCATTGTCACGTTTTACTCTTGCTGTCATTTTGCTGTGACTGCGTTTACAGGGTAACATGTTCTGATCCATTAATCCAATGGATAAACTCGCTGAATCCAATGCAGGGTAGTGGGAGGCTGGAGTCTATCCCAGCATGCATTGGGCATAAGGACAGGGAGACACCACGGAAAGGTCATCAATCCATCACAGGACCCACCCACACACGCAGTCATCCATACACCATTAACAACAATGAACGACTCAGAGACTCCATTTCACCTACCAGGCATGTCAGAAGCCCGCACGTCAGGTGAGAATATGCAAATTCTATGCAAATGGACGAGAATTGAACCCAGGACCCTCTTGCTGTCAGGTGGCAGTAACTATAAACTGCCTTGACGCCCCTCGTTTCATATAAACTACTTCATTATCATGGACCTTGAAACAAGTTCTGACTCGTGAAAATGTTGGTTGGAAAGACCCAAACACATCAACCTTTACTCCAACATGGCGGTGCTCAACCGGAATTTGTGTGTATCCCCACACCCGCCCGGCATCTGTCACCTTGGCCAACTCTGGAAAAGTAAAGAGTACAGCGCCTCTCCAGGAATTTGGTACCTGAGCCCATGCTATGTGTTGCGGTGAGCCCACCTATATCTAGTCGGTACCGCTACACCTCCCGCACCAGCTCAGGCTCCTTCCCTGCCAGAGAGGTGACATTCCACATCCCGAGGAACAATCTGCGATGCTGAAAGTAGCCACATCCCGGTCCCCACCTTTGTCTAGTGCCTGGGCTGCATTGCACTCTACCCCAATGCTCATCTCCACATGTGGTGGCTCCATGGGGTGGTGGCTCCATGTTGCTTTTTAAGGCTGGGCCCGAACGGGCCCCATAGGCAAAGGCCCGGCCACCAGATGCTCGCCAGCGAGCTCCCACCCCAGGTCTGGCTCCGGGAGGGGGCCCCGGTTTCCCTTTTCTGGGTGAGAAAAGCATGTAGTTATTGACGTAGTTCTTAATTACTGTCCTTCATTGAGACTACCTGAGATCATTTCTGATACCGGAGATCATTTCCATCATGGGAAAAATATTCTTTATTTTTTGTTTTTGTAGTACTGTTATTATACAAAAACCTTTTCTGTAAAAAACAGGTCAATTATCATAATTTAAGAATAATTTTCTAAATTATTTTAACCCCGTTTTTGAATTGATTTCAATGACATTTAGATGTGTTTCCTTTTCCCCAAGGTACTTATTTTTTATTTTTATTTTTATTTTTTGCTTTAAAGCCAAGTGAAGAAGTGAATAGTTTCCCGGCGTAGATAGAGTCCCACCATTCCAACAGGGGAAACTTATCAGATTCTACAGAGTCCCAGAGTTGCACAAACTGACAGCAACATTGTTACTCTGTCAAGTTCAACAGCATGCTGATCCATCTGCAGAACTGTACCAGGGAGCTGTTATTCATTTTATCTGTGTAAGTAAATGTCGGCAGCATTTGGCTGATAACAGAAGGTGAAGATAGGGTTATCTTCAAAATACAGGAACTCAAAAGAAGTAGTAGTTTAAAAAAATGGAAATGAAGTGCAGAAAGTGACATTGTTTTCATTTATTTATTTACTTATTTATCAGTATATTCAAATGAACTGAATTTGTTTAATGTGTTTATTCACATCTTCTTATTTTGTTTTCTTCTTTTATATTTATTTGTATTGCCAAACAGGGCTTGAGTCAAGTCGCCTCTCATAAGTTCATGTATAATTTAAAGTTAAACTCATAAGCTAACTAACCTTACTCATTCCAGCTCTATATTTTTATTCTGAGGCTCCACTAATCAAGCTTTACATGATTCACAGTATACCAGCCCCTTTATGCAGCCCCTAAATTCATCTTCTGTCTGAAACAAGCCATTTTATCTTGTTTCAGCTGACTCTTTAAGGCCCCCCTCCCTAGAAGCTCACTGCTTTCTTCTGATTGGTCAACTTCTGGAAGCCCGCTGAGGGGGTAGCACTCAGCCTGTGTGAGCATCACCTCATCCTCTTGCCTGTGTTGAGGTGTTGAAGGTGGTAGGGATTATGAAAATGTGTTACACAATGGCGTAGATAAGTAATGGAAGAGACCGCTGGACTACAATCGAGATGTTTCAGACAGTGTTTTCTGTTGGAGAGAATAAATCCCTTTGACGTGGATTTTGGGCTTTGTAGCTCTGCAGACGTTTTACATGCACCACACAGCTATATAACACAGTAAAGGAAAGATATAACCCACAAAGCATGATATGGCCGCTTTAAAAAAACAACTTCCTGGTCAATTATACACAGTACATATTCAGTTCTTTTAAGAATATTACTCCAGCCGTGGCCAGATAATGATTAATAGGCTATTAAATTGCAGTTGAAGGAAAACTGTGGGGGTGGATAACCACCTTCCTCCAGCTTAGAAACAATTTTAAGTGTAATTAAAACACACTGTGTGCCTTCCTTCCCCATAAAGTTCATCAGGAAAGTCTATACTGACTGAGGATATACATCTATAGGAACTACCAGTTTCCTCAACAGCTACCATTTAGATTGTGCACCTCCTATCTCAGTGCTGAGTTCCCCAAAACGTATGTTTGCTTAATGGAAATTCCTGCCTCATTAGCACACGGATGACAGCAATGAGAATGATGGGGGGGGGGGGGGGCTGCGCAGTGGTTAGCATGGTCGCCTCACAGCAAGAAGGTTCTGGGTCCGAGCCCCAGGGTAGTCAACCTTGGTGGGTCATCCCGGGTCGTCCTCTGTGTGGAGTTTGCATGTTCTCCCCGTGTCTGTGTGGGTTTCCTCCGGGGTCTCCGGTTTCCTCCCACAGTCCAGGCCCTGTGATGGCCTGGTGGTCTCTCCAGGGTGTCTCCCCACCTGCCACCCAATGACTGCTGGAATAGGTTCCAGTATCCCTGCCACCCTGAGAGCAGGATGAGCGGTTACGATAATGGAGGGATGGATGGTTGGATGGATAATGATGGGAAAACCGGAAGAGTTGTGATGGGTGAAGAAGGTGAGGAACGAGACTTGGAAGTCATGGGAGCACGGTGTGCAGCCCATGAGGCCAACAGAGTGCACCAATAAGAAAGAAAGCCCTGATTGACGCTGCCTGGGCCATTTTAATCACACTCCCCGTGGCGGTGAAGTGGACAGGCAGAGTGTGAATTGCATTTAAAAGAGTCCCTGTTGTCTCCCATTGTCTTTTGACGTTTCAGAAGGGGTTTGTAATTAGCACGCCCCCACGACGTGGTGTATCCTTTACACCACGTCTGTCTCTCTGTTTTCTCCCTCCTTCACTCTCCCTTTATTTATTCAGTGACAGCATCTCGCCTTTTTTTTTCTGTTCTCTTGCCAATTAGCTTCTTCTTTTTTTTTCTTTTTTTTTTTTGGTCTCTCAATATCAACAAGTAGCATTCTCTTTCACTCTCTCCCCTCATCCATGCTCTGCAGCTTTATGTCATGGTAACTATAGGCTCCAGTCTCTTCTTCCATCTTTTAGGCCATGTTCCTTTTCTCTCTTACACGTTGCCTCCCCCTCTCTTTGTGTTAATTCACAGGCAGCAATCTACACCACCATCTCTGCGTTTCATCCATCGCTCGGCCTTTCCCCTTTGCCCTGCCCTCACGTCGTTTCCCCCCCCTCCATCTCTTATTCCCCTACTTTCCTCTCTCAACTCGACACTTAAGTTCGACCTCTCATCTTCATCCTCAGCCGTCCTCCCTCCCTCTTCATAGGCTGTGCTTGCCCTCTCTCATAGACGCCGATCAACGTGTCGTGCTCGCAGGGCTCCATGTAATTCATCAACACATGGGAAATTACTGCCTATTGTTGAGGAATGAACAGGGGCGGGGGCTGTAAAAGCGTGTAAGAGAATTATCAGCCAAGCCTTCTAATTCTATACTCCATTTCCCATCTGTGGACACATGTATAGTTTCTTCTTTTTTTCTGTGTCTCACCCTTTTGTCTCAGTTGTGGCCTCTCTCTGCCTCTTTTACTTTAGAGCCATTGTTTGAGGCAGTGTGGCTCTTATGCTTACAGCCCACACTGTTGGTTGAGTAGGTTCATCTTGGTTTGACGAGGGATATGAATGTCTAGGCGCCTCACAATGACATTGGATTATGATTTAGCGGGCCGCAATGGAATTATAAAACAATAATCAAAGAACAGTTATTGATCTCACATTTCAGTTTCTCTTCAAGACCAATTCTTCTCACTCTCCGACTGCTAGCTCTTTCTAAATTGGCACATTGGTTATGACCCATTATTAGAATAATAATACAACTTCACCATTATATTTTATGCATATGACATAGCAATGGTAACTGAAGAGGTCTTCGAACTGGCAAGTTACATGCGCCTGCAAGCACTGAGAGGAGCAAACATGAAAACAAAAAAAGAAATGTGCCTTTAGTAGCATCTTTGTTGTATGCTATCATTGATTTCAGCATGCTCTGAATCACATTAAATCCTCCTCTCTTCACTCACAAATAAGCTTTATTTTTGAAACAAACCCTCCCAGCGACATTCTGGGTAATGGACATGGAGGCCTTCAAACAAAAATGAAATTTTTTGTGTTGAGTATCAAAAGATTTTGTTGCATATCAAAACCAAAGGACGGCTTCAATGCAAAGCATTTTAAATTCATAAAGCAGCTTTCTGTGAAACATTTAATGACACGGGAAATGAATGAAATGAAAATAACTGGTAACAATGACGTCATGATGATGCATGGAAGTGCAAGATAGCAAGTGTGCTGAGCCGAGGAATGCTGGTATATTTAAATGCTGCTGTAAGAACAGGATCTGGCCTACATTGTCTTTTCTATGTGTGCACCACTTTGCTGTAAATATATATCCTGCAGTGGAGAAAGCTCTCTGCAGAGACAACAGTACCTGGAATACATAAACATCTCTTAGTCACTGTAGAAAGCAGAGGAAACATAATTTTGTGGACAATCCACCAGCTGAGGGGTTCCTCAGAGCTCTAGTGTAGGCTACTTTGGGCTGAATTCAGCCCAGTCACGTAGACATTTATAACGTAGTTGCGTGTCCCATCATGAGCGTGTCAGATGCTGAGATCTAATTTAACCCCTACTTTCCAGTTGCCATTAAATAACTCTCAACTAAACACAAACAGACTTTCTCTAATCAATATGAAAAGCAAAACCTTATAGCTTACTCATTGGAAGGATTGCCCAAATAATTTCCTCACTTGGATATGTCAAACGGAAACATCTAGAGACTAAAGTGACATTTTCCTTCTTATTTCACATTTATTTTGACTTTAAATAACACGGCAGAATTGCTTCTAGTTATGCAGACTTTGCCATCACTCCTCCATTTCATCTCCAATCTCCCCTTCTCAGAGAGAAGAGACGGTCCCTTAAAATACAGGTCAAGGGCAGAGGATTTTTAAAGTGTGTTTCTCTCCTTCTCGCTGATCCACCTCTTGCCAAGGTCCACCTTGATGGCCTGTTTTATGTTCTGGACCATTGATGAATCTGCCATACCTGTCCTTTCTGTCCTTTAGAAGCTGAATATGCAATGGAGTGATCAAACACACAAGGGGGCTGCTCTTCACTGAAGTGATGGTAGTGGACTCTTTCATCAGCTTTCACCCCTTATCAACATCCTCTGCATTTGAGACAAAGGCCTTGCTAGGAATCCAGAGGTCCGCCTCCCCTCCACTCGTCTAGGGGAAATAATAAAGTGGTGCAGATAGCAGGCTGCTGCTTCAGAAATGTGTCCGCCATTACAGAACCACTGTTTCATCTGCAGCAGACGTCTGTTTTCAGCGTTTGATACGACAGCTTACGTAAGGACCTGCTTCTCCTCAAGGAACTTTCCAAATGTGCTATGCAGTGGTTGGAAAAAAAGTGGCGATGTACCTGACTCTACCAGGTAACCTTGATAATAGAGAGCACTTTGTTTGCTCACTGAGACGCCACGTTCAGCAAGCGGACATCACATACCACATGTGAGAATGTCCCTAGCTGAGCTTCAACGGCCTTGTACGAGATGTTGTCAGCCAATAAAAACATGTGACTCTCATATATTGTTGTTGTTTGGCATACAAAAGACACAAACCGCCAGCCATGAGTGGTTACAGTGACTTAAAATGCTTATATATAAGTGCCGCCCTACCCGCTTCCCTCTGGAACTTAGTAACTTTTGTTTTCTCAGAGAGAGTTGGAATTGTGGTGTCCTTAAAGAAGCATCGAGATGGAATTTTGGACTTTGGCTCCAACGTGCACTTTTAAGCCCTGTTCGAGCTGGATGAGATACACCGGAGGAGGTCCCGCAACTTTAGTGATGACCAATAGGAGAAACGATTTGAACCTAGAACAAATTTGGGTAACACTTTAGTATGGGGAACGTAGTCACCATTAATTAGGTGCTTATTAGCATGCAAATTAGCAACATATTGGCTCTTAATTGGTAATTATTACGTACTCATTAATGCCTTATTCTGCATGGCCTTATTGTACAACCAGTAAGCCATTAACTATGAGTTTTCCCTCTATAACCTCAGAATTATTGCTTATTAGTAGTACCATCTCAATATGCTTTGCTTAGTATGGACTTTATAAGGTGGTAGTACCACAAGAAGAGTTATTCTCCCTTACCAACACTTAATGAATATGGTCTGTTCTTACATAACAAAACACAAAACTACAAGTGTTCATAGTGTTAAATTACTGTAAATTAAGTTTTTGTTACTTAGAATATGTTCCCCATACTAAAGTGACAAATTGATCATTACTAATTCACTAGTAATTAAGTTTTTTATGTTCCCCATACTAAAGTGTTACCCAGGATTTGTAAGTTATTTAAATGTGTTCCGACATACTGAATGTAAACACTACGGCAGCGTGTTTTGCATCATTTTTACTCATCTTAACACACAACTGATTAATAACTGTTACGGCCCATGATATAGCCATTTTACAAAAATGTTCTCACCAAATTAAAACTGGGTTTAAAAAACAAATCTGATAATTGATTTTTCTGCGTTGACGCAGAACCGTTAGAGATAACTGTGATGCAATTTAGAGATTACCCACCCCCCTTTCCCTCTTACCATCTAATGTTCTGTCTTTCAAATTTATTTTGGTACATCTTTTTGTCGTTGACTGTCTATCTCCCCTCTATTGCTATCTTTATAGCCTCATCTATTTCAGTAAAATACATTTCACCTGACACAAGAAAAAGTAAAATTGTATCTTGACTCTCCTTTCTGCTCACTCTCTCTTATCCTCCTTAAGATAGAGACATGGAAGCATCCTCCCACTCTTGCTCTTCACCCCCCCCCCCTTCTGTCTTCCCTTCACTCTACTGATAGCACCTTGGGGTGATCTTTATCACTGAGGCCAGTTTTAAACTTTGCCAGTGAGTCTTTTTATAATCTTCTCAACCCTCTGTCATCTCTCTAAGATTATTGAAGTACTCTAACTCTGTGTGTGTGTGTGTGTGTGTGTGTGTGTGTGTGTGTGTGTGTGTGTGTGTGTGTGTGTGTGAGAGAGAGAGAGAGAGAGAGAGAGAGAGAGAGAGAGCAATTGCTTTCTGAAATGCACCTACACAGCATTCCAAGACAGTCTGTGTGTGTGTGTGTGTGTGTGTGTGTGTGTGTGTGTGTGTGTGTGTGTGTGTGTGTGTGTGTGTGTGTGTGTGTGTGTGTGTGTGTGTGTGTGTGTGTGTGTGTGTGAGAGAGACAGAGAGAGAGAGAGAGAGAGAGCATATCTCATGTGCATCGATTTGATCATATGTTGTGATATTTTAAGCAAATACAGAAGTCTTTCCCTTTTTTTCTAACAGTACTAACAAATGTCTAAATGGAAGATTATGATCTACAGCATACACATTAGCCTTTTATCAAACAAGTATTTGTTTGATAATCATTTTGTTTGATTTGACTCACAGTCGTAAACATATAATGATTCCCCTGTGGCTGTTGCTATGAAACTTGGCCCAGCTGATAACACCAGCTGGTGGTTACAATTGTGGCCAATTTTGTCATGTAATAGTGGCTATTGTTTCATATATGCAGTAGACAGAGGGCTACTATTTGATGCCAAACATGTCAGGGGCTGCTAGTGGAAGATGTCAGGAGATTCAGCTGGGAGGGGTGAGTGGTCCAGATACCCCCTAGACAGGAAATTGTACATACGCATAGGTCAGAGAGGCTTACATACTCAAGTTCAAATTATTTGACTTGAGGGAAAAACTCACTGTTGTAGACACTTATGTCTAAGGTCTAGCTGGATGGAGGTTAGTGCTAGTTTCAGACTTAGCTAACCGAACATCTTTATAGTCTTGTAACAATTGGGGGCTCGTCCGGGATCTTCAGTGATTGTTTACCCTTGGGAAGGTGTCATGGTTTGTGTATTGTGCGGTGTGCAGTGTGTTTTGTCCAGTTAAGGTCGGGCATGGCAATCCTGGTTGTATTGTTGGTTTGGTTAAGCTAGGTAACTAGTAGGTCGTGTTGGTTGGGGGTCGGCTGTAGCCAAGGCTATATAGTTAGTGAAACCCATCATATTAAGGTAAATTATCAGCAAGCCTTATGCGAAGCTGGGTGTTAGCAGCCCCCCCCTTTTATTTTTTATTTCATTTATTTATTTATCTATTTGGCTGCTGACATGGCTAAGCTAATGTATAGCTAGAATGTGGGTTGTCTGTTTGATACTGTTTTTCTTGTTGGTTCCGATGCTATGTTTGTTAGCTGTCATCCAGTTGGTTTGCTCGGTTATCTCGCTCATGCTTGGCATTTAAATTGGCTAAATAGTAGCTTGTGTTGAGTTGGTGTGTGTTGGGGTGCCAGTGTTGTGTGCATTTCAACTAAAGTATATTGCTCTGTCATTTGGTAATTGTGTTAGCCCTTAGCCGGTTTATATAGTGTATTCTTTTACCTCCTGTTGTGTTTCAAGTATTTATAGCAGTGAAAATTGCACAGTTTGTACCAGAAGAGTTTGTGGAGACATAAGTCATGTGGGCATGGTCTGCTAAGCTAGATAAAGCTAAACTTTGTCAGCTGATGGAATATCTAGACCTAGACACTCCGGAGGAGGCTAGGAGGTCAGAATTTGTGCAAGCTATATTGTTGGACTGTAATGATCAAGGAAGGAGGAACGAGAAAGACATGGTGGCTAGGGAGTTGGAGGCACAGGATAAAAGAAAAGAGAAGGCATTTGAGTGGGAAAACATGGCACAGGAGAAAGACAAGCTTGCTGTTGAGAACACAATGATTGCTCTAACTCACATAGATCAGGAGGCCCAAGAATGCTTTGAGGAAAATAAATGTTTTTCCTTGGTACCAAAATTCGACCGTGAGAAGGTTGAATTTTTTTTTTAAATGTTTGGAAAGGTCGTGCAGTGAACCTGACTCCAAGAACACTGGAATATGCTTATATAAGGTTCATTTACAGGAAAGGCTCAGGAAGCTTATGTTGCTCGAGACCTGAGTGACTGTGATAACCATGATCAGGTCTGACGGGCAGTCCTGAGGGCATACGAGTTTGACCCTATATTTCTTCTGGAGGTTTGGTTTACCTAAACAAGTCCAAAATGATCAGGGGACTAATTTTGTGTCTTGTGTCTTTCAAGATGTCATGGATGAGTTGGGCATTTTCCAGGCGGTGTCCTCTGCATATCATCTGCAGTCTCAGGGGGTGCTGGAATGAGCTCACCAGACTTTAAAAACTATGTTGAAGACTTAAAACATTCAGTTTCCTGAGGACGGTGATGTAGTGCTCCCATTTCTGCTGTACTCTGTGAGACATTCATTGAGTCGACAGGTTTCACCCCCTTTGAGCTGGTGCGTGGTAGCGAAGTGAGTGGCCCCCCTGAAGTTGCTCAAGGATCACTTACTTCAGCATAAACTTGGGGAAACTACACTACACTATGTCTCTGACTTTAAGGATTCATTATGGGCTGCATGTCAGGTGGCAAGGGATAGCCTTCATAAAGCCAATTATGACCGGAAGGCTGTGGATCATAGCTTTGCTGTTGGTGATCAGGTTCTGGCCTTGGTGCTGCAACACGTGTCCAGTTTAAAGGCATTTTTGATTGATTGATTGTTGTTGGTTTTTTTTGATTGATTGATTTTTTATTTCGAAAATACTAAAATAATAAAATAAAATACACAGGCATGAGTGCAAGAACAAATGGAAATAATAGTGAACATATTTTGCAAACTATCTGTAACAACACAAGTAATAACTAGACCATGTTCGAAAAGGGCGTGGGATGAAGTAAAGAACTAATCTTTTTGTGGCCTGTATACAGTGGTTAAGAAAGTGAGCGACAATAATTATGTCATTGGTATCCCTGAAGGCAAGCGAAAGAGCAGGCTGTGTCACATTAATTTACAGAAAAGTTATCATGGGGCAGCCGATCATTTGCATCACTATGGGGCAGGTGCCTGAGGAAGACGGTAGCGGGGAGGTTGAGGCTGTCAGTTTTTGTTTGGGGAGTAATGAGGCTACCAAGTTGCTTAAGTTGCATAATTGCAGACTGCAGTAAAGGAACTGATAGTGGAGTCCCCCCCCCCCCCCCGTTCAAGATGTCCTGGGGTGCACTTCTTGGGTTGTCCATGATGTGGACGCAGTTACGTCGCCCCCTATAAAGCAACATACGTATAGGCTATCCCCCTCTAAGTTGCAGAGTTTTAGGGAGGCGTTGTCTTACATGTTGAGAATAGAGGCTATAGAATGAGGGCAGAGTGAATGGAGTTCTCCCATGGTGCTTGTTTTGAAGCCAGACCCTACTTTGAGACAATGTATTGATTACTGGAAGGTAAACCGTGTAACCAAAGCTCTTACTATTGCTCTGTTAGAGGACTTTATAGATATGATTAGGAGAGCTGAAGTCGTATCCAAATTAGATCTATTGAAAATGTATTGGCAGGTGCCATTGACCCCTTAGGCCAAATAAATATCAGCTTTTGTTACTCCCAAAGTTCTAATATCTATGTAACTTTCTCCCATTTGGGATGAAGTATGCACCAGCCACATTCCAGCGGCTTATGAGAAACCTTACTGACAGGATGAGTGTGGTAGCCACGTATATGGATGATGCTGTCATATTTAGTAGTTTAACCTTCAGGAGGCTGGACTGGTAGAAAACTTGCCTACGTGTGAGTTTGGCTTGGGGCAAGTGACATACTTGACACATCAGGTGGGGCATGGGAAGGTCATGCCATGTCAGGCCAAGGCGGAAGCCATTTTGGACCACCCCCTGCCGAGAAACCGCTGTATGGTGCTGTGGGTGTTGGGTATGTGCGGGTTTTACAGATTTTTTTTTTGCCTAATTTTGCAACTTCTCTTTCACTGCAACTTTTACCGAACTCCTAAAGAAGGATATAACATTTGTTTGGATGAATGCTTGTAAGTGGGCTTTTGCAGGCCATTTTGGCTTGCGAGCCTGTGCTAATCACCACAGACTTTGAGGCCCTATTTAAGTTGGCAGTGGATGCTTGTCATGTTGGAATGGGGGCCGTGCTTCTGCAGTCTGATGCGGCTGGGCCGGATAGGCTCATGGCTTGCTTTTCTACAAAGTTCAATAAACATCAGAGAGCCTAACCCAACACAAAGAAAGAAGCTTTGGATCTGGTTCTGGCTGTTAAACATTTTGATGGTTATGTGTCCCATGCCAGCTGAGAGGTTTAAGTCTACATGGATCCTAATCCCCTTGCTTTTCTTGCTTGGATTCAGACCTCGAACCAGAGGGTTTTCAGGTTGGCCTATTGCAGCCCTATAGTCCAGCAGTGTGACATGTGGCAGGGAAGGATAACAGCTTGGCAGCTTTCTTGCATGGCTGTGAAGGGGCCTACCTGAATAACTTTTTTTTTTCTCGACTCACTTGTAAGCTTTCCTCATGTTTATTCTCCTGAGAAAAATAGTTTAGTTTGCCTTCTCTGGTGGTGTTTGTGTGCCCTACTGAGAGAAAGATTGGGAGATTTTTGTCCACAGAGGTTTCAAAAATCCAGTATTGTATCTGTAAATACTATGAAGGGTAAAAAGAGAAAACCCAGCCACTGAGGATGCACAAGCCAGTGCATGTTTAGTGCACTGGCCACTGGCTTCATTGGGAGTGATGAAGAAGGACATGATTCGGATTGAGTATATTAGAGGGACTGCTCAGGTTGGACGGTTTGGAGACAAGGCAAGAGAGGTGAGAATGAGATGGTTTGGACATGTGTGGAGGAGAGACGCGGGGTATATTGGGAGAAGGAGGCTGAATAAGGAGCTGCCAGGGAAGAGGAAAAGAGGAAGGACAAACAGGAGGTTTATGGATGTGGTGAGGGAGGACATGCAGGTGGCTGACATGACAGAGGAAGATGCAGAGGACAGGAAGAGATGGAAACGGATGATCCACTGTGGCGACCCCTAACGAGAGCAGCTGGAAGAAGAGGAAGAAGAAGAAGACCACACACACACACCCATACATATATACATACACACACACACACACACACACACACACACATATGTATATATATATATATATATATATATATATATATATATATGGCTTTTGGCCAAGGAAACAGTCAAAAAATGGTAAAAATGTAGCCAATCAGATTGTCTAGCAGAAAGAGATTGCATTGAAAAAGTATGCATGTTATTTCATAAAATAATGAAATGTATTGTTGTTGTTGTTATTATTGTTTTTGTCATTTTTTTTTATAATGTCGATGTCAAATACAGTACTTCAGCTGTAGTACTGCCTACGACAGCTTTACTAAAGGCATGCAGAGAATTACATTTCAGTACAGCTTGCAACATCCTCATGCACAACTTTGGCAAAGTATACCCAGAGTGGAAAAAAAAATGCTCAAGATATTTGTTATCATCCCTTTTTCCAGTGCACCAGCTGAGAGAAGACACTTTCTCCAAAACAGAATAAGGATATCATCAAAACATATCACAAGCTGCTCCGAGGAGTTGGACAATTGGATTTTTCAGCACATGCGGATTACTTTCATCAGCCAAGCGCCAGTCAATATAAAGTAGACTAAATTAGAGACGTCTAGCCTAAATCATATTAATTAATTATCTGTTTTGTCATTGGTTATTTAAATGTTCTTAGGTCTGTTGTTTGTGAAACTTTTTTTTCCCTTAAAAATCCTCTGTGCCTGAGTTTTCTTTGTTTTTTTGTCCTTTTAAAAATATTAATTCATTAGTATGCCTCAGCAGCAACACAGGGTGCAGTGTTTTGTTTTTCAACAAAACATCACTTGCGGAACAATGTTTGATTTTGTTTTATTGCAAATTTAAAGGCTAATTTGTATTCTATTCAGATCAAGAGTAGATCCGAATGATCTAAATGTGACCGTGTTTTGGTTTTTCTTTTCTTCTCTCCGAGCTCTGTCGACGGATGCCCTAATGGGTTTTGCACCCAATGCACACGGATGGCCGGTAAATTTATCAGTGTTCATTAAATTAAAATGTTGGCAGGTGTCAAAAACTCCCAACGATAACCATTTTCGTAAGATATCACGGCGCTACTAAAATATTAACCCTCGGTAGATCCCCTATGAGGCGCAGTATGGGCCTGCCAGGCCGCATTTCACAGTTGGTTGCAGCACATTTACGGCAATACTACTTATAGGCTCCCAACATATAGTAGCTAAACCTCCAAGGTATGTCTCTTATACAGCAGAAGACACTCCCAGCACCCCAAAGAAAAACAAAATTGAATGTGTGATGCTCTAAAAGAAAGCCTAAACGATGCCAGACAATGGCACGTGGCTGACATGAAGCGGCTAAATACCGAAGCAGTCAGTCAGGCGGCTAAGTATACCTTTAGCCAACCGGACAACCAAGTCACAGTAAATTGCTGAGTAGGTATCTTAGGCTTGCCAGGTACCTGACAAAAGCAAAGTGCAAAGAGACAGCCTGATAGGCAGCCAGCCCGATATTTAGTGGATCAGTAGTTTCCCATTCGTGCCTGTGTAGGCGTAGCCATAGTCTAACTTGGCTAAATGCTCTTTGTACTGTTCAATTACATACTTGTCAGAGTTTCATCTGAGACCAGTCATTTGGGTCATTTTGCATCCATCCAACTCTCCACAATGACACAGTTTGAATTGTGATGGCTTAAAGGAAATGTGCTTGTGGCTGGAAGGTCACTGTCATAAAACTCCTAGCTGACGTGGAAAATGTGAGCAAGGGGGAATAAATTGTTCAAAATCTAGAAAATGACCATGATGCCCCAAAGCATTGTAATTAACCTGTAGCTACTCCAGTGGAGCAAACAGTAACAGTCACCGTAGTCGGCTCCCTGGTGTGCGATTATATTTGAGTACAAGGTGGGGCATGGCAATGCATGTAAAAAGCTAGAGTCCTTAGACTGTTTAAGATAAGATTAGTTGAAATGTAGGCAGCACAGTGGCATAGTGGTTAGTATAGTCGCCTCACAGCAAGAAGGTCCTGGGTTCAAGCCCCGGGGTAATCCAAATTTGGGGGTCGTCCTGGGTCATCCTCTTTGTGGAGTTTGCATGTTCTCCCCGTGTCTGCGTGGGTTTCCTCCGGGGGCTCCGGTTTCCTCCCGCAGTCAAAAGACATGTAGGTCAGGTGAATTGGCCGTGCTAAATTGTCTCTAGGTGTGAATGTGTGTGTGGGCCCTGTGATGGCCTGGCGGCCTGTCCAGGGTGTCTCCCTGCCTGCTGCCCAATGACTGCTGGGATAGGCTCCAGCATCCTCGTGACCCTGAGAGCAGGATAAGCAGTTTGGATAATGAATGGATGGATGGATGGATAGCTGAAATTTAAAACATATCTGTTGGGTACAGGACTCATTGCCTTAGCAAAGCATTGCTGCGAATATAGCAATGAGACAATAGAGAAATTAGAAGAAAACAATCAGCACCTTCACTGAGAGCTTCATCAGTGATAATATAAATACACACTGTTAGCTATTATCCTTGTTAGATACAGAGCAAAAAAAAAAAACTAAAACAGGATTTCCTGGCAGGAAATTTTGGATTATTGCACAACATTGCACTAAAACACAACAAACCCTGCACATAAATATAAACAGAACATGTAAATGGGCTTTGATGACTCTGGCTTTGTAAAATGTTTCCCTGGCTACTACTATCAAGGTTAATATTAAAGACAGAGACTGACAATTATCCTGCATTGATCGAGACAACAACATGGCAACACAATAAATTCTACAACTGCAACCATTATGACTGCCACTAATAATAAAAAATCCCCACTTTATTATGTCGTTGTATGGTTGTACAGTTACAATGAAATACATCCTCTGCATGTAACCCATTCTAGTGTATAGGAGCAGTGGGCAGCTGCAGCGCCTGGGGACCAACTCCAGTTCTTATTTCCATTGCCTTGCTCAGGGGCAAAGGCAGGAGTATTAACCCTAACATGCATGTCTTTTTGATGGTGGGAGGAAACTGGAGCACCTGGAAGAAACCCATGCAGACATGGAGAGAACATGCAAACTCCCCACAGGAAAGACTTGGGACGGCCTGGAGTTCGAACCCAGGACCTTCTTGCTGTGAGGCAACAGTGTTAACCACTGGGCCACTGTGCTGTTGTGTCATGTTTGATATGAATCCTCAATAAAAGCCCTGATGATTAGCTCTGAAGATAAATGTATGCCTCAGACTTGGTCATGGTTCTCTACCAGAAAATAGTGGATTGTTTCCTCTGGGTTGGGGATGAGTTGTTGCCTCAAGTGAGGGAGTTCAAATATCTCTGGGTCTTGTTCACGAGTGAGGGTAGGATGGAGCGGGAGATTGACAGGGGGGTTGGTGCAGCATCAGCAGTAATGCGGACGTTGTACTGGACCGTTGAGGTGAAGAAGGAGCCGAACCGGGAGGCAAAGCTCTGAATTTACCAGTCAGTCTTCATTCCAACCCTCACTTATCATCATGAGCTTTTGGTAGTTACCAAAAGGGTGAGATCACAGATACAACCGGCTGAAATGAGTTTCCTCTATAGGGTTACTGGGCTCAGCCTTAGAGATGGGTGAGGAGCTTGGACATCTGCTCCTTCACATCGAAATAAGCCAGTTGAGATGGTTCGGGCATCAGATCAGGATGCCCCCTGGGCGCCTTCCTTTGGAGGTTTTCCGGGCACGGTCAGCTGGGAGGAGACCCCTGGGTAGACTAAGAACTCGCTGGAGGGACTACATGTCCAATTTGGCCTGGGAATGCCTTGGGATCCCCCCAGGAGGAGCTGGAGGGCGTTACTGGGTCGAGGAATGTCTGCAGTGCCCTACTTGGCTTGCTGCCACCGCGACCCAACCCCGGAGAAGTGGCTGAAGATCTAAACTGACCTGCAATGTCTTGCATATAGTGATTCATGGTAACACTGATTATGTGGAGTGATTTAAGTTGGTGCTTTCTTTTGCTTGATTTTCTTAATCAACCTCCCCCGGTTAGAAAATTCACACACAACACCAACAACAAATGATTTTGTATGCTAAAAGACTCTCGAGGCAGGTGGTTGTGGATCAGGTCTGCCACGTTTGCTCGGTTGTGTTTACTGTTTTGGAAAAAATGCAGCGTGGCACATCTGCCCTGACATCCTGAGAGTCGTGTTTCATATCTAACCAAGGCAGCTGAAGGATCAACACCTCTTATGAGTTTACCGAGTCCACATGAGGAGACCCAGGGTACCATGGTTACCTGCTCGTGTGCTGTATGCCGACATCGATTAACAAATAACACATCAACACATTACTCAGGATCAAAGCATCACTTTGAATTAAATGGCCAGAATGTTTCTGCTTTCACAGTTCTAATGAAGTAACATATTAACTGTAATGGAATGACTGTAATCCCTCCACGTTTACTGCATTAACTGTAGCAAAACTAAAAACATAATGTTTTACCTTAAAATGTGTTTGTGAGATTATTATGTTGATTTCTGAAATCCCATGATTACCATTTTTTTCCTTTTTGATTTTTTCCCCTCCCTCAGGGCCACACACACTTCAATACATAGTCATCGATTATATTTTTTGAAATCATAGAGCAACTGAGTGGTATCCAACAAAGAATGAAATGAAGTCCTTTTGTTATGAGTTATAATTGCCTGGCCAAATGGATGTGAGAAACTCTGAGAGTGTCCTGATTTCTGCCAACCACACCTGGTTGGACATGTCCAGCCCTTTCTCTCCCCCCCCCACCCTTTTTCTCCCCAATTATACTTAGCTAATTACAGCACTCTTCCGAGCTGTCCCGGTCGCTGCTCCACCCCCTCTGCCGATCTGGGGAGGGCTGCTTTGGACCCCTTGTGTTACAGATTTCATGTTCCCCCTAGCAACGCTAGAGCCTGTTCAACATGGCTAAACTACTAATAGAAAACTGATTCTGCTCTATTCAAGGCACGTTTGACTCATTCCTTCAACAAAATCACAGATTTGCAAAGAATATATGTTGTACACGCAGTTTTGAAGAGCGATGTCGATGCTTATTTACCAAAAGGCCACAGTGAGATACTCTCATGGGCCCAGCCAGCTCTTCCAGATCTACATCTAGATGTACTTTTCTTTTTATGAAAACTTTTACAAATGTTTGATATTCGTTTTTTTTATTTTTACGCTTACTTTTTTTACTCTTACTTATTTGATATTACTCCTATTTTTACCTTGTCTGGTTTTATCCTTTTTTATGAAGCACTTTGTAACATTTTAGAAAAGTGCTATACAATAAAATTATTTTTATTATTATTATTATTATTATTATTATATAAATTATTATTATTATTATTGTTATTATTATTGTTGCTGTTGTTATTATTGTTATTATTATTTATATCATCATCATCATCATCATCATCATTATTATTATTATTATTATTATTATTATTACAGCATATTGCACTTTTATGATCCATTGAATGGATTGTGCTTGCTTCTCTTTATAATTAAAATCACAAAGTTGACAGGCATCAACATTTTATGAGTTAGTCAGGAGACTTTTCCATGGCTCACTTCCCCAAATCATAGATGCATTTGTGACTCGACACAGTTTTAGCAGAGCACCGTCACCTACAGTCCCACACATAAGAACAGCAAATTATTTCTTCAAAATGAAGGGGAAAAAACAAAAACACCATCTGTTTCTCTTATTATTCGACTTTGTAATGCGTTAAGCCAGACGCCACAGCGTGATGTAGGGTCTGACTATTAAGACTGGGATTATGCTAAAATAACCTTTTGTTTTTCCCCTTTGTAATTCTTTTCAGTTTTATCCCAGTGTCTCTAACCGTGGAAACCACTGTGATTATCAAATATTGAGACCGGCCGCCTTAATGAGGTTTGTGCAATGTTCTGCTTCAGTTATCACATGTTTTCTTGCAAACTACTCTTTGCTCCCCACAGAGTAGATTTATAGTGCAAAATCAATTAGGGACCATGGCCTTCACCTGGATTTATCTACATCATGCACAGATTGATCTAATACGGCTCTGTTAGTCAAGAGGGTTTATTATATTATTGACAACAGAAAAGCGTTTAAAAACAGTTGTTTATTAATTGTAGGTAAGTCACTATACTCATCTGAACTGCTCCTTGTTATTGGTCAGCCCTGCCTGCGGCGTGACTGATGACAGTGCAGCACCGAGTAAAGCTACTGCTTCCTCGTTTATCAGCCCAGCACTGGCCCCCTCTGCCTGTTTCTCTTTATTTTCAGGTGGACAGCTAATTATGGAATAATATAGAGACTTAATTATCAACCAAAACCCAGACCGAACAGCAGCAGAGCTCTCTCTCGCATGCACACATGCACACACACACACACCTCCAAACTGGCCAGACTTTTTTACACACATTGACACACACACACACACACACACACACACACACACACACACACACACACACACACACACACACACACACACACACACACACACTTGAGTTGGCACATCTATGCAGGCAGGTGGAAACCTACTCAATTACTGACTCATATGTCTGCATCTTATTAAAACACAAATTATGCCTTTGTGTGTGTGTGCGTGTGTGTGTATGTGTGTGTGTGTGCGTGTGTGTGTGTGTGTGTGTGTGTGTGTGTGTTAGAGAGAGAGAGCGAGATTACCTTTTAAGAACTAAACTTGCAAATGACTAACAGGTAAATGCAACTCTGTACTTGTATAGGTGAGGAATTTGCATAATTCTACCATCATTAATTATTGGCCATGGAGAGGAAATTAAAAATGTACCTAAACAATTTTATAACGCTTGCAGAAATGTAAATGTGGAAACACTTAAATGCACGCACACGCACAAATGGCATAATCCAGTTGATTACAAAAAAAACATTTAATCTGAATTTATTATTTTGCAGGTGGCCGTTCAAAACAATCAGGGTAAATAATGAATAAGGATGAATCATTTTTGTTCGCCTTTTCAACACTTGTTCATCTGTCATTCCGGTTGTGTACTGAGGTGGGCTCTGATAGGGGGATCTGTCTGAGATGTTTAAAGGACTTTGTTCATGGACACTAAAGCAAGCCTGTCTTTTTCTTTGAAATATACTTTGACAGAAGGTTGAGGTTAAACCCTCGTCGATCCATTATCCAGCCATCATCTGAACCACTTATCCTGCTCTCAGGGTCGCAAGGATGCTGGAGCCTATCCCAGCAGTCATTGGGCGGCAGGCGGGGAGACACCTTGGACTGGCCGCTAGGCCATCACAGGGCCCACACACACACACACACACACACACACACACACACACACACACACACACACACACACACACACACACACACACACACACACACACACACACACACACACACACACTTACACCTAGGGACAATTTAGTATGGCTGATTCACCTGTCCCACATGTCTTTGGACTGTGGGAGGAAACCGGAGCACCTGGAGGAAACCCACTCCCAAGGCCGGACCACCCCGGGGCTCGAACCCAGGACCCCTCGCTGTGAGGCGAAACCTCATTAGCTTGTTAATTTTCTTTCGCCACACATGTAGTTGGTGACTCTTAGAGGAAAACTTCACAGATGGTTTTGTGCATATGTAATCAGTACTGATGGGTAATGTTGTTGACTGGAGCCATTAAGTCCTCACTGTGTACTATATTGATGGAGAAATCGGTGTTCTTCTGCTGACAGTCTTTCCCACAGCGCCTACATATACCACAATGCATTGCACAAAAGCTTCTGTATCGTCGTTGTGGGTAGGCTATCGGTATACCAGACGATTCGTATGCCCTTAGGGTTAGGGTCTCAGTTGCGTATGACGTCACGAACTACAGATGGAGGGCAGGAAGTGATTTGGTACCTAGGAAGCACTATCACAAACTTTTGAAATGCCCATGTTTGACGTGATTAACCGAGAGGAGTTTTTATTGAGCACCAAAAGTTGTTGTTCATGAGGGGGGGGGGGTGCAAGAAATTGACCAAAAACGCTGGAAAAAATGGCTTGCAAACCGCCGGCTGAGGTCGGGAGGAGCGGAGTCGGATAACGCGCGTGTGTGCAGTGAGCACTCTGTCAAAAAAAAAAATCCCTCTTCATAGCATAAGGATCATTTCCAACATATTGTAGCAAATTTTTGGGGGGCAACCCAGGACCGCCACAGTCGGGACGCGAACTCGTGGCTCCCACTCCGCAAGCAACAACGTTAACCAGTCGACTAAAAGGTCCGACCTGTTAGTCAAGGACCAACGTGTCTACTTATCCATGCACGTTACAATATCTTACTTTCTATTTATACCTTTCTCTCGTTATATCGTCTAAACTAGCAAAGTTCGGGGCTAAACTAGCTCCATCTCGTCCATTCTGCTTTTCACTTCCTGCCCTCCATCTGAATCTCGCGCGTCATCAGAATCACGTGACTGCAAACAATCTATTGCGCTTTCTCGTTATTAATAGCGTCACACGATTGTTATGACCCTTTAGTCGAGCGGTTAGCGATGTCTCCTGCGGTGCGGGTTCGCTTCCCGGCCGCGGCAGTTGCTGTGGTTGCGTTGTCCCCCGAATTCGCTACAATACTATCAATGTGCCGTTGGCTACTATTACTACTACCACTACTTTGCCGCCAACTTGACAGTTTAAACACAGGCAATGACCGTTCAAAATAGGCTGGAAGGCCCCTTTAACCGACTGACCAACAGAATTGCTTCGTACCGACTTCCGGGGTATACGGTGGTCTACCTACAGTCGTCCATAAAGCCCCCTGCGTTAGTGTTGTTGGACATCGTTTCCACTACTGGAAACGGAGCTTAGCCAAGAGAACGAGGGCATGCTTTTTTTTCTGAATAGTGTCTTTAAAGTAGATTCTTAGAAACCCTGCCGGGCTGTAGTTATCTGTTCATCAACCAACGCCATGATACATAATTTGTTGGACCAAAAAAAATAAAAATAAAAAAAAAATAACTCGGTGTCACTGCCAGCCCAGATATGCAGAAACGATTACAGATAGATGGAGACACGTTTGAAAACCTGCAAATTTCCCCTTCAAAGATGCATATCTGCTTGTACTAAAGGTGTGTAAGGTTCATGGATAAGAAGACACGCTGGCCGCCGGCTGCCGGGTCTGACCCTTTAGTCGAGCGGTTAGCGACGTCTCCTGCGGTGCGAGCGATACGGGTTCGCCTCCCGGCCGCGGCAGTTCCTGTGGTTGCGTTGTCCCCCCGAATTCGTTACAGGTGTTACGTTACTGCTTTGCCACCTCTAATGGACTTCGGCTGCAGATGTCATGACACCTTTCATCATCACTCAAAGGAGTAACTAGCATGGTGTGCCCATTAGCGACGACACAAAAGACATGGGTTTGGGTCACAGGACTCACACGGCATCATCTCTAAGCTGCCGTGTATTGACTAAGCTGCTCCTTTACCAGTCTACCCACAGACGATCCCTATATGGTGGAGCCTGGACCCCGAAGAGCCACACCACTGTCTGATGAAACAGCTTCACAAAATCGACGTGTTAGTTGTCAAAGTTGCCATAGCTTAATAAATAAATCAATTTTATTTGTACAGCCCAACATCACAAAGTACAATTTTGCCTCAGTGGGTTTTACAGCAACACAACATCCTGTCCCTAGACTCTCACATTGGATAAAGAACAGCTCCCTAAAAAAAAAAAAAAAATTTACCAGAGGAAAAATAAGAGGAAACCTCAGGGAGAGCAACAGAGGAGGGATCTCTCTCCCAAGACAGACAGACGTGCAGTGGATGTCGTGTTTCCACAATTGACACAATACAGCATTGAAAGAGGATAACAAAATTATAATGGAATTATAAAATATATGACAAATATGATGAGGAGGATGCCGAGCAGCGTCCAGACGCCACTGGACCACCCCAGGACCCGAGCCATGCAACCACCATCACCATGTAAAAAATCAATAAATGAATAAAAAATACATAAAAAAGTAAAATGAGTCACAAATATTAGTGAGAGAAGGATATAACATTAAAACAGCATGACAAAATGTGATGAGGAGGATGCCAAGCAGTGTCCAGGTGGTGACCACCATCGCCATGGAGACCTGGGAGGAAGACAGACTACACATGCACACAAGGGAGACTCACGTCACACCATTGACACACAGAAGAAGAGAAACGAGAAGACCTTCAGAGAGAGAGAAAAGACATGTGAGAGAAGAGAACAGTTGGCAATAGTCAATAATCTATATGCTATAATCTCACGGGCAGAACAGTGTTTGGTAAATTCATACATTAATCCATCCATTATCCAAACCGCTCATCCTGCTCTCAGGCTCGCGGGGATGCTGGAGCCTATCCCAGCAGTCATTGGTAAATTCACTGAGACAGAAACTGACCTGCTATGCAGTACATGTTGTGAAGTAATCAATTTAAAGGCAGCTCATTGTAGGTTGAGGCAAATAGATAAGTTTTAAGTTTGGATTTAAAGGACTAAACAGAGTCTGATTGTCTGATGGCAGCAGGCAGGTTATTCCACAAGAAGGGGGCCCAATAGGAAAAGGCCCTGCCAACAGCTGACTTCCTTGCTTTTAACTTTAGGTACTCACAGGAGCCCTGTATTTTGAGAGCGAAGAGCTCGAGACTGAATATCTGGTTTAAGGAGATCAGACAGGTCAGATGGGGCAAGCCCATTTAGGATTTTATAAGTCAGCAGAAGCACCCTGAAGTCTGATCTAACATGCGTAGGAAGGCAATGAAGGGAGGCAAGAATTGGTAAAATATGATCAGATTTCCAAGATTTAGTTACTTTAATGTCATCTTCTTTTAATAAATCATCAAATGTATTATTCAGTCTTTGGGGGCTTCAAAATTGGAGTTTAACAGCTGCTTGCTGAGGTAAAAAAGTCATATCTACCCAATTAAGAGCCAAAGAGATGTTGCACCCCAAACATGTCTTCACTCTGAATAACCAGTTTTTGTCCCCCCCCCCTCCATTTTAGCTGCAGTGTGGATCCTCTACTGCTCTCCTCATGGAGGAGGATGGCTGCAGTTAACAGAGCTGGAACCTTCTGTCCTCCACGTTGGATCTGGAGACCACTTCACTAAAGCACAATGGCCACTTGACTGCCTCTGCATTTTGGTTAAAACCAGCATAGCAACAAGCCAAATGTTCAGCGGTCATTCGAGTTAACAAACCTGCGCCGCAGGAACAAGGCTGAAGCTTCCCCCCGAGCTTAATGTGGCAGCTATGGTCTCGGCTTTTTACATTTTGGTTTCTGTGGTATTCAGTGACTCCTCATGAAACAAACAATGTTATCGTCTGAAGCTGTTAGAGGGCCTGTTCTTTTTTAAGCATATTGAAGATATGAATACTCATTGAATACAAGTTACTCGCGTATGATCCTGTATAAAAAAAAACATGGTGAGATTTAGCAGAACATTTGCAGACATGTACCAAGTGGATGGTGTGCAGAGAAACGATGCTCTGCTACAGAGGAGGTTTAACTTCGTGTCTTAGGGGGGAAGAGTTTTTCCATTCTGAGATATTGATGATGTGGAAAGTGATTTGCTTTTTGTGTTGTTGTACATTATTACATCAGGATTTAGGGACACATTTATACTGTAGAAATGTGGAGTTAGAAAAAAAAGTTATGTTGACTTTGTCCAGTATAAAGTATTCTAAATTACTACCTTTACTGTCAGAGCCTGAGAAGACATGCAAACTAAGCTGTTTGTCGAAATTATATAGCTTCGTGTGTCTCTATCAGGAACCAGGAATCAGTATCACTTTACTTGTCATTCCACCTCATGCACCCGCTCATATGGAATGAAACAAAACATCGTCTCCCCCAGCCCATAGCAGCGCCACACAAAGACCAAAACCCACACCCAAAAACTACAAGAACCACAAGAACACACACATCCAAATCAACACTCACATCCAAACCAAAAAAAAAAAAAAAAAAAAACCTGTCCAGGAGAATGAATGCCAGGCAATGACTGTCAGAACTGCCGGTCTGCATGGGCTAACAGTTAGCTTAGCCTGCCCCGCTTCCCCATCCTGTCAGACCAATCTCGGTGTTTCCTCCTTGGGGTTCAGCTCCAGGCAGGGTCGTGGTCCTTGGGCCAACCGAATGCAGCAGACCAGGCTCCCTCAGCCAATCCAACACCAGCTCTCCCAGCCAGAAACCTTCGACACACCTCTCCACACGACAACATCAAAACACCACAGTCAACGCCAAGGCAAGGCCGCCGCCAGACCGCCCTCAGTGTTATCAGAACTAACAGTCTGCATGGGCTAACAGTTAGCTTAGCTCTGGCTAAGCTCCGGGCAGGGCCCTGATCCCTGGGCCTACAGGACGCGTCAGACCAAGCTCTCCCAGCTAATCCAGCACCAGCTCTCCCAGCCATCAAACAAAGGCAAAACTTGGGCGCAGATGTGGACAAAGACACTGCAAACGTGAACTTGCACCGCCATCTTCATCTTCATATGTGCTAATTGGATTGTGTACCTGTGATTTCTTCCCTGTGGTGAGATTCCAGTATCACCACTGTCGTGTCTTTAAGTCCCATGGGTTTGACATCTTCTCGTGTTATTATGTTTCTGATGTAACCCTGAAATAAATCCAAAGGAGTTGAATCAAGTGCAACTGTACTTGGTATATATCCGTGAAGATGTTTCGCCTCTCATCCAAGGGGCTTCCTCAGTTCGTGCCTTTCTGACTAGACCAAGCTAGTCAGACTGGTCTACGCTGGGAAAGACCAAGCTAGTCAGTCTGGTCTACACTGGGAAAGACCAAGCTAGTCAGTCTGGTCTAGTCAGAAAGGCACAAACTGAGGAAGCCTCTTGGACGAGAGGCGAAACGTCTTCACGGATATATTCCAAGTCCAGTTGCACTTGATTCAACTCCTTTGGATAACCTGGATGAATGAGAACATTCACAAACCCCTGAAATAAATGGTTCAGTTCAATTAATTAATTAATCAATTGACTGATTGATTCATTCATATAAGTCATTAGGATTGTCTCTTTGTCTTACATTGTAATTGCCTTTAATAAATTAACACTATTGGTGGTTCCAAAACATTTTGGTATTCTAACTTTGTCACTTTTTATCCTGTAGACGGACATGTTTGTAGGTTAACGGATCGGTGTTACCAGTTGTTGCTTGTTTCCTTTTACAAACCATGTTTTGTAATATGAGGATGAGAATGAATCTTGTTCCCTGACTTTTTGGGGGCTTTGTCTTTTCCTTCCCTGTCTTGTTGTTACTTTGTCTAAAAGACCCACTTACTTCCGCTACATCCATCCATCCTTGTTATAACGCGCTGCAGGCTTTGTTCTTCAGTGTGGGTGACTTATTTTGGAACCAGAATCCCTTTTAACTGCTACAATATTATTATACCATTGTATCATAACGGAGTAATGACTGAAATAATATAGCTTTTCTTTTTCAATACATTTGGAAAATTTGGGGAACAAGGGACCAATGCTGAGACATCATTTCTAAGAATAGAGTAAAATGATGTCATGCATTTGGTAATAAAGCTAGTATAATGTTGTTCATTCATTTAACTGATAAATCTGAGTGTGTAAGATTTCTGAATTTCTTTTCCCCCTTTTTCTCCCCAATCATACCCAGCCAATTACGCCACTCTTCCAAGCCGTCCACGGCCTCCACCCCCTCTGATGATCCAGAGAAGGCTGCAGACTACCACACGCCTCCTCCGATACATGTGGAGTTGCCAGCTGCTTCTTTTCACCTGACAGTGAGGAGTTTCGCCAGGGGGACGTAGCACGTGGGAGGATCAAGCTATTCCCCAAAGTCCCCCCCACCCCGCGAACAAGCGCCCCGGCCAACCAGAGGAGGCGCTAGTGCAGCGAGCAGGACACATACCCACATCTGGCTTCCCACCCGCAGACATGGTCAATTCTGTATGGGGTAGTGTTGTAGTCAAGACCGCACCAACCAAGACCAAGACATTATTGAGACTAGAGAGTATCGAGACCGAGACAAGACCAAGACATTTGGAGGTCGAGACCAAGACAAGACCAAGACATTTGGAGGTCGAGACCGAGACAAGACCAAGACTGTATATATCAAAGAAAAATCACAACAAAACAGAACAAATGACCAGTATCTTTTTCTTTAATCAAGTTTGCTTTTACATAAATGCAACAGCAACATTTCTTTTCAGCAAGGTATTTTTTAATAATTTTCTTGAACATTTTGCCTTTTGGTGCTTTGCCAGCTATTTTGACTCATTTTCAAGCAATTAAGTCTTTTTTTGTTTATATCTTGCAAGAAGATGTTAATCTGGATTTGTTGAATTATTGTCCCTAAGTGTAAACAGATAAATACATCATCTGAAATAAGATACACTTTCTTTTAGTTTTTGCACGAGTCTTATAAAAGACATGTAGATTTCCAAAGAAGCAAAAAAGTGAGCACACTCACATAGAAAAAGAAAAAACAACTTAGGTGCACGGCTATGAAGAACTTTCACAACAACAGAGAAGGCCAGACAATGTCCTTTTTATAAGTATTAATTCTCCTAGGCAGCCATAACAACTTTGCTTCATAAAATTAAAGCATAAATTAACTAGGAATAATTTAACTGAAAATTGTGGCATGCCAAGCATGAACAACATGTGTAAAACCCTTAAAAGTCTGAGCTCAACACTAAGAATACACTCACAAAGGGGTGGTTGTGAAAGACCTCAAAGGTCCCATTTCTGGGCCAGGGTTAGGGTGAGATGGGAGGATCCTGCATGGCTCTAGGGATGAGGAGGTTAAACAAAAGCTTGGTTGCACTTCAGAAAAATTAGAGCCTGAAGCATTTTGTGACCTAAACGGGCTCGGTGGGGCCTCATGATGATGCCTCCTCTACTAAATACCCTCTCAACTGGTGCAGAGGACGCTGGAACTGACAACACCTTCAGTGCCAAGTTGTGGGGTTGTGAGAATCTGTCATGGTTTTTGTCCCAGAAGACAAGTGCATCATCAGTTTCAGTATTCTGTATGGCATCAAAGTATTTACTTATCTGTGCCCTGATACTTGTATCTTGGCCTGTGCTGCGCTTTTTGTGAGCCTTGTAACGAGAAAGAAGGCGTGAGCATTTGACTGGAGGTGAATCACCAGGTGACTCTTCATTTCTGGCTCCGTAGTCCATTGCTCTACCTTCACAGTCCATCAAGTTTTCAACCTCAGTGATCAAAGTGTCTGAAAAACACAAGCAAATGGAAAAAAAACAAAAAACAAAAACAGGTTAGATTAAAGGATATACAGTGTCTGCAGGTATCAAATAAAACTGCTCTCACAATATTTTTCTCTTGATGTAAAATGTATGTGTGTATACCTGTCAGTGTTTTCTTCAGCTCATCTCTAAACTTCATGAGTGGCATTGCATTTAGCCGATTAGTAACATCCAGATCCACCCAGCTTAATCCAAACTGTGGATCAAGCATTGTAGCTAAAAAATACACATTATGGCTGGAAGGTTCCTGTCCCCCACTGTCTTTAGTCATATTTGTTTTGCCAAAGATTCCACTGAATCTTTTAATCAGAGACTGATGGAGGGCCTTTACTAATGGCCAACACTGTACTCGTGTCTCTCCCATCTTCACAAGGTGTGTATGCAGGTTCAGAACAGTCAGAACAACCATGCTAATGGTAACGGATTTCTCTACCTCTGTCAGGTCTGTTGCCTCTGAGAATTGTGCGAGAACTGAAGTCAGCTCTTTAAGCTGGTTCCACTCACGAGTGCTGAATACCACTTCTTCATAGTCCTTGCTGCACATTTCAGTCAGAGCTTTATGGTCCAGAGCTGTGAGGGCCTGCACTTGTTTGAAAGTGCTGTTCCAGCGAGTGTTGTTTGCAGCAGGAATAGTCTTCGTAGAGTCAAATGCAGCCTCAAATTTGTCTTTGAACTGTGAGCTGCTGTGTAACAGAGTTAAGAAGTGTGATGTTTTGGCAATGCTGCGAGAGATGGCTTTAACTTCCTTCATGCCGTCATTCACAACTAACTGCAGGGAGTGAGCAAAACAAGAAAGACGCTCACCTGATGACCAGAGTAGCTCTGTGTCCTCCACAGAATTAATGTCCTCCCACAGGTGCTCATCATCTAGATTCTCCTCCTCACTCTCACTGTCATCTTACTGCTGTTGTGGCATCTGAACTTTAAAAGCACACTTCATATTGGCAGCATTGTCTGTGACAATATAACTTATCTTCTGACGGATACCACATTCGTCGGTGATCTCCTCAAAGGCAGAAGAAATTCGCTCTCCACTATGTTTGCCTGTGAAACGTCTACAGTCCAGCAAGTAGGATTCAAGGGCATAGGATTCATTTGACTTGTTGCACACATGAGCAGTTACTCCGAGGAAGGAAAGCAGTCTACGATCAGACCAGATATCAGTAGTTAAGGACACTGTTGAGCTTTTCTCCAGCTTCTCAAGAACAGTCTCCTTAACTTTCTTTACCAAAACTGGTATGTGTTTCTCACAAATTGTTCTCCTAGAGATTGGTGTGTACTTGTTATCTACAATCTCAAGAAAGTGTTTAAAATGTTCATTTTCCACAAGGGACAGTGGCAGGCAACACCCAATTATCAAATCTTTGACAATGGCATCGCTGATGGCTCGCTGCCTTGGGGAATGGAGACTGTAGATCTGCACTTTCTGGGCAAAGGATGCCATAGTTGGCTGTGTAGCATCTGCCTGTTGTCCAGCCTTGTACTCCAGGAATCTGAAATTGAGGAGGAATTAAAATGATTAAGTCCCACCAATACCAAGAGAGAATTCTCAGAAGATTCAAACGTTACATCTCTAACAGGCATGTGCTTAGTGCAAACAAGCAACAAATTATAGAAGCCAGAGAGACATCATGCATCACTATATAGTCAATATATATTCACTTTTTTAAAATGAATGAAATCAAATGTCACTTTAAATTACTGCTTTTAAACAAGCTTTTACATTTTTTAGCATTACCCTTACTGAGTTTTTATTGTCTTAAAATGTGCTTTTTAATGTTTTTTTACAATATTTTTTATCAAACAAATTAGATTAACCGTACTCATTCAGTGTTATTGACTTTGAACTAGCTAGCACAGCGTTAGCTTTCTGTCTCATTGTTGAGCCAAACGATCTAATTTCTGCAGCCGAAGCACCAACATGGAGGACGCTGTAGACTAGAAATATCTCCCGATGGTCGCATCTAAAGTTCAACCCATTTACTGGTGTAGTGAAAAACGTTTGCATTGCATAAGAACCTCCCAAGTAACGCCTGGGGGCTCGACTAATACCTCGTGCCTGGGGGCTCGAATAATACCTGGCGCCTGGGGGCTCGACTAATACCTGGCGGGTTCATTGTTTGTTATTCTGTTATCTTGCGTTTGACAATGCTATGCAAGCTAACTTGGCTGTAATATACACTCGGTGCTCTGAAAGTTAGCAAAAAAATGATCGTGGGAAGAAAAGAGCTCATTTTGGCTCAATGTCTTAGGATGGGGTGTTGAAATTTTCAGATTTTAACTTTACCAGTGTAGCTAATTTAACGGTTAATTTACCTGTCTTTATGCTTCCTCTCAATGTGCCGATAAAAGCTTGACGTTGTCCCGGCGGTTTCTGTGAGTTGTGCACCGCAGAATTTGCACACTGCAGAGTGTTTTCGCTTGCATGTCCTTTTACAGATAAAGTCCTTATGGTTTTGGAAACCAAACTTAATGATGGTTGAGTTTGCCGACATATTTCATGGCGGGTTTCCCGGGGGCGCAGCGTCTCCAGTCGTCTTGATCCACTCTGTACGGGGGGCGTGTCACTCCGGATGTCACAAAGAGTGCGTGACACCGGGAAGGCAGCAGCTGCATTCTTCTTTTCTCTGTTATCACAGTGCTAGCCCGGTCTCGACCGGTCTTGATCAAAAATCCCGAGTTCGCCCAGTCCGAGACCGAGACAAGACCGAGTAAAAATGCCTTCGATTCCGAGACGAGACCCTTAAAAAGTGGTCTCGAGACCAAGACCGATCTCGAGTACTACAACACTAGTATGGGGGACGCCTAGCCAAGCCGGAGGTAACACAGGGATTCAAACCAGCGATCCCCGTGTCGGTAGGCAACATAATAGACCGCTACGTTACCTGGATGCCCCAGATTTGAGTGTTTGAAAATTGATATGACTGTAAAAAAAATGGATTTTATGATTAGCCATGCAGTTTGTACTCTTTAGAAACCAAGAAAGTAATGCTGAACAATATACTGCACTCACAAAGACACACAACCATACTCAGACACACACACACGCACACCCATGGTGTAAAAATCCCAACTACACTCACTATACTGTCCCTGTATAGTTATAGACGAGGCCCCGTGGTGCAGTGGAGCCCCCAGACATTTTTCGTAGGGGTGGCCAAACGGGCCCACTAAAAATCTTGGGGTGGCACACCAAAACCAAAAGCCGTGACTGAATTTGGGGAATTCTATGCTGCTGTTGTAGTATACTGTATAGCCTAGTGGAAAACTGCCAATATGAGAGTTAAGAAAAATATACATTATCGATTTTAAATGATCAGCACCTAATGTAAGATATCAGATAGAAGCATATTCTGCATAATCAGAAGCATATTCTGCATATGCGACTCGTGGCTGGGGGGGGCAGCGGTGGGGGAGGCAGGGATAGTATCAGGGTGGCCGTGGCCACCCCTGGCCACCCCTTGGGGGCGCCGCTGCCGTGGTGGTCTGGCGGCCTGTCCAGGGCGCCTCCCCGCCTGCCGCCCATTAAAATACCCTATCTGAATAGTTGTGTTAGTTGTAACGCGACATCCTCTGAATTGTGGCTTTTGAATAATACGCCACGCGGTTCACCGTTTTGCAGGGTTAATGAGGGGGGTGGGGGGTGGCTCCCCTCGCCAGCGCCTTGCGAGGTGAAGATGCATTTCCCAGCGAGAGGAAGCGGAGATGAGAAACTGGTCTCGCTGCAACTTGGCCCTGCGAAAAGCGGGATGGCACACAACACTGATTTCCCAGTGTAATGCGCTGCACTCTCTCACTCCCCCTATTGTGCATTTGCATAGAAGCGTGTGTCTGCGTTTGTGCAGCGTCTGCGTTTTGGCATATCTTCCCACACACCTCTGCATTTGGTGGAATGGGCCTGGCTTAATTGCGCGCCTCCTGCCATGTTGACAAGGAAGTGAATGCTATCAGGGGGGAAATGCGCGAGTCTCACAATCTGGCAAGTTAACAAGGTATGCCGTCCATCAGCAGCAGCATTAGTCACCGGGCGGAGGCCACCGAAAACATTTATTTTCAGATCAGACACCCCCGGTGAACAAAGTAGTGCGGTCAATTAGTTTTTCATTTTCCTGCAAGTCAACACAGAAGGACGACAAGAGAAAGAGAAAGCTATAGTACACCTCGTGTTTCTATATCCTGCTCTCATTAAGATGTGTGACTATTTTTTTAGTTTTTTTACATGGTGATGGAGGTCGCGTGGCTCAGGTCCTGGGCTGTCCTAGGTGAGGTCTGGACACTGCTTGGCATCCTCCTCATCATATTCTTCATCTACTCCTGTATTTTCACAATGTGTGTGTGTGGTGTGTGGTGTGTGTCTGTGTGAGAGTCTATAAACGGCCAAACTAAAGCACTTGGGGCCTTGATTCTTTTTGGAGGTTATTGGGGATGATCAGGGGCACCTATAAAAAATTGCAGAAAATTAAAATTATGCATAATTATGCATAAATATGCATAAATATGAATTTTTCTGAAAATGGCCAAAAACCACTTTTCTCGGCATTCCAGATGATTCTGAGCATCTTTGATTTTTTTCGCCTATATAAAAAAAAAATTTCTGGGACTTGGAAATGTTTTGGCATTATGCAAAATATATGCATTTTTGCAAAAATGCACTTATGATCCTCATTTTTTTTGGAGGTGGTAGGTATTGTTCCAGAGAGGACCAGAAAAATAGCAGAAATTTAAAATAATTATGCATAATTATGCAAAATATGCATTTTCTACAAATAGCTAAAAACCACTTTTCTCGGCATTTCAGATGATTCTGAGCATTTGGGGGGAGGGAGTTGGAGTTGGGGGGGGGTAGGAGCAGGGGGAAGGCGGTTAGCTGGCAAGATGAAGAGGAGGGAGATTTAGACGGGTGGATAACCAAACCGCTACATTGTAGCGGGGTTCTTCTAGTATGTCTTATAATTCCAACATAATTGTGTTGTCCTCTTTCAATTATTGTGTTGTGCAAATTGTGTAAACACAACATCCATTGCACGTTGTCCGTCTTGGGAGAGAGAGCCCTCCTCTGTTGCTCTCCCTGAGGGTTCTTCCTATCTTTTTCTTTCTGTTAAAGTTTTTTTTTTGGTGTTTTTTGTTGTTTTTTTAGGGCGCTGTTCCTTACCTTCCTTATCCGACGCGAGGGTCTAAGGCCAGGATGTTGTGTTGCTGTAAATCCCCGTGAGGCAATTCTGTAATTTGCAATATTGGGCTACACAAATAAAACTGACTTGACTTATCCCCCTCATTGTGTATTGTGTACATGCATATAGACTTTGTGTGTGTGTGTGTGCGTGTACACAGTGTTTGCAGTTGTGTTTTGAGAAGGTCCCATTGCACTCCACACTAAACATTCAAAATGACTTATTCTTTTGAATGGTTATGGTAAAAAAAAGGAATACAAACATAGCAAACATACTTCTCATTTTCTTCTCCATCGCCAAAGCGATGCAGACCACATTCAATGCTGCGCCTGTAAAATCAAAACAAAATTCCTGACTGAGAAATGCTGCGCCATGCTGGAGTCTGCAGCTAGAAACCGAATGCCATCCCACATCTTGCTTTTTAATGCACAGCAAAACAGAGATTCCGCTTATGGGCCCACTGAGGCAGAGGCAGAGCCATCCGTTAGCAACTTCAAATCTCGGTAGCTGTGAGTTCAGATTGTTAGGATT
Source organism: Lampris incognitus (assembly GCF_029633865.1). NCBI lineage: Eukaryota > Metazoa > Chordata > Actinopteri > Lampriformes > Lampridae > Lampris > Lampris incognitus. The sequence goes on along the minus strand of NC_079211.1, from coordinate 46,856,172 downwards.
AGATGCTTTAATCTTGGTGCTGCTTTCTATCGGACTCTTTCTTTTGACATACACCTTAGAAAAATCCCCAAAAACTGCGTTATTATTCCCTTTGAAACTGCTAGAAAACATATCTTTTTGATGCCGAAACCCTCATACCGGCATTCATCAAGTCTAGACAGAATACTGCAATGCATTTTTCCTCTGGTCTGCCACAGTCCACCATCAAGGACCTCCAGACGGTGCAGAATGCAGCTGGCCTCCCCTATCCCTGTTGTGTGGAACTTTAAAGAGCTACTGCTAACATACGTATATAGCCATTGTCAAGGAGGGAGCAGGAACTGAGGACCCAAATGCAGACAGGTGAAACAAAAGGTCCACTGGTAGGAAACGTGATGGTATCAGGAACTCACATGACGAGAACATGACAGTGGCCTGGTACAGACGTGGTAGCATGGGGGTGACATGGCACGCTCTGACGTTGAATAAAATACACATAAACTATTTTTTCATTGGCACTTGGCCAATTACCCCACTCTTCCGAGCTTTCCCGGTCACTGCTCCACCCCCTCTGCTGCTCCGGGGAGGGCTGCAGACTACCACATGCTTCCCCGGATACATGTGGAGTTACCAGCCACTTCTTTTCACCTGACAGTGAGGAGTTTTGCCAGGGAGACGTAGTGCTTAGGAGGATCACGCCACCCCCCACCCTGAACAGGTGCCCTGAATGACCAGAGGAGGCGCTAGTGCAGTGATCAGGGCACATACCCATATCCAGTTTCCTACACGCAGATACGGCCAATTGTGTCTGTAGGGACGCCCGGCCAAGCCGGAGGTAACACGGGAATTCAAACTGGCAATCCCCATGTTGGTAGGTAACGAAACACTGCTACACCACCCGGACGCCTCAAATACACAGGGACTTTATTGAACAACCAACAACAGTTTTGGGACAAATGGGTAACGGAGGACAACTGGACAGGACTCAGGACTGGGATGGTGTTGTCAGAGCAGTGCAAAACATGAGCCAGAACCAGAGCTGGGTTGGCTGGAAGCACAGTACCTCCCTCCCACGGAAGCTACCTGACACCCTAGCAGGTCGTCAGGGGTTCAGCAGTCCAGCCTTGCCATGGCGGAGATATATATATATATAAAAAAGGCAACTGTGGTCAAAGCTCAAGACAAGGAAAGATGAATAGATGTGAGCAGAGCTGGGAATGACGAAAGAAACATGAGCCAGACGTGGCAAGAGAAACTTCAGCCAGACATGACAAGAGCAACTTGGAAAACAGGACTGGAGTGGCCAGAAGTGGGAGGGGTCATAACAAGATGCCCCCCCCCAAAAAAAAAGCAGACATAGTGGTGGTTGACAAGAAGCAGAGGAAATCAGTAATGATGTGGCGATACCGGCTTACAGCAACATCAGAAAGAAGGAGCATGGAAGAGTAGAGCTGTACAAAGGGTTGAAGGAAGAGCCGGAATGGATGTGGAAGGTGAAGTCCAAAGTGGTCCCTGTGGTAATAGGAGCACTAGGGGCTGTGACAACCCCCACTCCCCCAAATCTGGGAGAGTGGCTCCGGCAGATTTCAGGAACAACATCTCAGGTCTCTGTCCAGAAGAGTGTGGTCCTAGGAGGAGCTAATATACTGTGCAGAACCCTCAGACTCCCAGAGAAAAAAAATAAAAACCCTCTCACCAGGTGGGGTGGGTGAGAGGGGTTTTCTTTTTCCTTTTTATACAAATAAGAGACTTTTTAAGAGAACCGAATCCTCAACTCCTCCTGGTAGTCCATAAACACAACTTATTTAATGTGCTTAAAATGGATAAAAAAGAGCTCCAGTCTTACTTTCCAATAAGGCATCCTACATCATAAAGGTTTTTAAGCGGTTACTGGTTACTTTATTAATGCTAAATAACTATATATTGATGTGTTATATCTCAGTATTGCGTTGTTACAACATTAATAAAATACTTTTTTTTGGGGGGGGGGTTTCCTTGTTGGGAACCCACATTTTATCAATACGAGAGTCTCCATAGACATTCTCTCAGAAATCACCTGACCACGAAGCCTGCTGAATCCACCTTCACAGTTAACAGTGTACAAATAACATGAATTGAACATGTTTGCAAAAATCACACAATAGTGTCAGCAACTACATTTCCAGTGGTTAAGGTTAGGGTTAAGTATTGGTTGTAAATGTTAATGTTTAAACTGTCGTGTGCATTATTCTCATTCATAATTGCCTTTTTCATCATTTTGTTTTGCCTAGGACTAATTTGCACCCCTTCTCTCTTCTTCTTCCTCCCTCCGTGCAGATGTGGTGTTGGAGGCTGCCTGATGTGTGCATGGGAAGTATATTGTCTCTGCAGGGCTCCACTGAGCTGGGCCGGTTTTGAGGCGTGGGGTCCCGCTGGCTCTTGAATTCAGCTGTGGGGTTGCCTGACATGGTTTTGGATGTTTACAGAGTCACTAAATACAGTTTACACTCTCTCCTTCCATTTTTTTTCATTTCCTGATACAGTTAAATTTGCTACATCTATCTGTATATACTCTACGTAACCTCACTGTGTGTAATTTCTAGTTGTACATTATAAATCTGTCACTCATGCATTCAAAACCTATTGCACATTTGTTGATCTAGAGGAGGGGTCCCTCCTTGGTTCTCTTCCTGAGGTTACCACCACTTTTTTTTCCCTGATAAGGTTTTTCTTGTGAAGTTTTTCCTCATTCGAGTTGAGAGTCTGATGATAGCCGGTTTCATGCTTTATAAGTTCCATTGATTGTAAAGTTCTTCGGGACTACTTTGTGATTTTGAACTATACAAATAAACTTGATTTGACTTGAATGTGGTTTGGGAATTACAAATGAGGGTTTGGAGTGGGGTAGAATTTTTGCTGCTGACCTTTCCCTACAGTCTGAAAGGTAACCGCTACAGTAAATGGATTTCTAGAGTGTTGAGGTCAAATTTGACTGATTTCCAGTGCTTGCCCCTGCGTACCCTGACACGTCAGCTATCCCATCATGCCCCATGCAAACAGCTGTTATGTCCCGTCAATTTGTCCTCACTTGCTGAAATGTCCTACCGTAGCGCAGGTTTATAGTAACCATAACTTTAACCCTAACCCATGCATGTGAAATGGCATCTGGTAGGACCACTTCACAGGTAGGATGAGATAGATCATCATCATTTTAGTGGTCACGACAGGTTGAGTATGACCGTTCTTCTTCTGGGTCTTCAGGTGGGTGTAGAGGCCGATCCTGGAGCCATATATTGGGAGGACACCTGCGCGTGACAGCTTTTCACATTGTAGTGGATGATGAACGTGCAGCCATCACACTGTCCTTGGTAGGGGTTGGCCAGAATCCAATAGCATGGAGAACCAAGATGACTGGGGACCACCCTCTGTTGCAGCCTTCATCCACCTTCAATGCCATTGTGACCTGGAGACATCTCCCACCAGTTCCACTGTTGAGGTCTTTGTTGGATCACGCTTCGTCTGAAACCTCCCCCTTGACCTATATGCCTTGGGTGAGCCTACCAGGAGCCAAGCTCCTGACGGCATAGCTCTTGGGATCATTGGTACACACAATTTTTTCCACCGTGGCAAGGTGGCGAAGCAGGAGAGAAGACTAGGTAGAGAAATCTCTTACGTCAGTAGGTTTTTGCAAGTCAAGTCAATTTTATTTGTATAGCACATTATCACAAATTACAAATTTGCCTCGGTCGGCTTTACAGCAACCCAACATCCTGTCCTTAGATCATTGCATCAGACAATGAACAACTCTCTAAAAAAAACTTTTAACAGGGAGAAGAAAAAAAAATAGGAAGAAACCTCAGGGAAAGCAACGGAGGAGGGATCTCTCTCCCAAGACGGACTGACTGGCAATGGTTGTTGTCTGTACAGAATAAAACACAGTTTACAGAATACAACACTGAAAGAGGATAAAATAATTAAAATGGAATTACACAATATATGAAGAATTTGATGAGGAGGATGGCAAGCAGTGTCAAGATGCCACCGGAACAGCCCAGGACCTGAGCCACACGACCACCATCACCATGAAGACCTGACAAGAGGACAGACTACATATGAAGAAGAGGCAAGAAACACACACACATTACAGTGAGAGGAGGATTTAACATTGAAATAGCATTACAAAATTATATGGATTTAAAATATACACTACCGTTCAAAAGTTTGGGATCACCCAAACAATTTTGTGTTTTCCATGAAAAGTCACACTTATTCACCACCATATGTTGTGAAATGAATAGAAAATAGAGTCAAGACATTGACAAGGTTAGAAATAATGATTTGTATTTGAAATACGATTTTTTTTACATCAAACTTTGCTTTCGTCAAAGAATCCTCCATTTGCAGCAATTACAGCATTGCAGACCTTTGGCATTCTAGCTGTTAATTTGTTGAGGTAATCTGGAGAAATTGCACCCCACGCTTCCAGAAGCAGCTCCCACAAGTTGGATTGGTTGGATGGGCACTTCTTGCGTACCATACGGTCAAGCTGCTCCCACAACAGCTCAATGGGGTTCAGATCTGGTGACTGCGCTGGCCACTCCATTACCGATAGAATACCAGCTGCCTGCTTCTGCTCTAAATAGTTCTTGCACAATTTGGAGGTGTGTTTAGGGTCATTGTCCTGTTGTAGGATGAAATTGGCGCCAATCAAGCGCTGTCCACTGGGTATGGCATGGCGTTGCAAAATGGAGTGATAGCCTTCCTTATTCAGAATCCCTTTTACCCTGTACAAATCTCCCACCTTACCAGCACCAAAGCAACCCCAGACCATCACATTACCTCCACCATGCTTAACAGATGGCGTCAGGCATTCTTCCAGCATCTTTTCATTTGTTCTGCGTCTCACAAACGTTCTTCTTTGTGATCCAAACACCTAAAACTTGGATTCATCCGTCCACAACACTTTTTTCCAGTCTTCCTCTGTCCAATGTCTGTGTTCTTTTGCCCATCTTAATCTTTTTCTTTTATTGGTCAGTCTCAGATATGGCTTTTTCTTTGCCACTCTGCCCTGAAGCCCAGAATCCTGCAGCCGCCTCTTCACTGTAGATGTTGACACTGGTGTTTTGCGGGTACTATTTAATGAAGATGCCAGTTGGGGACCTGTGAGGCGTCTGTTTCTCAAACTAGAGACTCTAATGTACTTATCTTCTTGCTCAGTTGTGCAACGCGGCCTCCCACTTCTTTTTCTACTCTGGTTAGAGCCTGTTTGTGCTGTCCTCTGAAGGGAGTAGTACACACTCAGCAGAAGAATCTTGTAGTTTGATCTAACATGGATAGGAAGCCAATGGAGGGAGGCAAGAATTGGTGTAATATGGTCAAATTGTCTAGTTTTAGTTGGTATTCTAGCTGCAGCATTTCTGAACCATCTCAAGACTTTTAGTACTAGCATGTGGCAGATCTGAAAACACAACATTACAGTAACCCAGTCTGGATGAAACACATGCATATATTAGAGTCTCTGCATCAACAATAGACAGGAAACGCCAAATTTTACCTGTTATGTAAGCGAAAAAAGGCGGTCTTGGTGATTGGTTTAATGTGATTATCAAATGAAAGACTGGGACCAAACGTAAAACCAAGATTTTTCACTGCCACACTTGATGAAATCACAGTTTTCCATTGCTATTGTTACTTGATCAAACTGTTGGCTGGGTCTAGCAGGGTCAACGATCAGCATCTGAGTTTTATCTGATTTTAAAAGCAGGAAATTTAGTGACATCCCATTTTCAACAGCAGCCAAGCAGGCCTCTAAATTAGTCAAGGACATGATATATTAACTTGTGAAGAAATCAATGTATCACCGATGTAATTCAAACACTGTATTGTGAAACAAGACATCAAAATGTCATCAACTTGGGGTGTCTGGGTGGGGTAGCGGCCGTCCAACACGGGGATCGCTGGATCGAATCGCTCTTTTGCAGGAACTGAGAGGTGCAATTTGAGCGAGCAAAACAGGACCAAAGGCAGCGGGAGTTCAATGCGGTCCCCAAGCAATGACAGCATAACAGAGGAGTTCATACTGGGTGGCTTCATTTTTCCAACAATGCTAACATCAAGAGAAAACCAGAAATGGAGGGTAGAATCATAAATGTAAATGTGATGCTTGAGGGGGGGGAAGTTGCACAGATAAAGAAAGGGGTAAATTAGCATTTTTTCTTTCAAAAAAGGTCTCTGAATTATAGGGCCAACAGTAGATTTGTCTTTGGTTTACATTTAAAAGGTTTAATGTTGACAAACACATATCAGTAATTTATTTATTTTGATTTGTCTCCCTGTTTTTTTCTCTTCTCCCCAATTGTACCTGTCCAATTACTCCACTCTTCCAAGCCGTCCCGGTCACTGCTCCACCACCTCTGCCGATCCGGGGAGGGCTGCAGACTACCACATGCCTCCTCCCATAAACGTGGAGTCGTCGGTCACTTCTTTTCACCTGAGAGTGAGGAGTTTTGCCTGGGGACGTAGCGCGTGGGATGATCAAGCTACCCCCCCCCAACCGACCAGAGGAGGCGCTAGTGCAGCGACCAGGACACATACCAACATCTGGCTTCCCACCCGCAGACACGGCCAATTGTGTCTGTAAGGATGACCGACCAAGCCTGAGGGAACACAGGGATTCGAACTGGCGATCCTTGTGTTGGTAGGCAACATAATAGGCCGCTATGTTACCCGGACCTATCAATAATTTTAGTCATGATGAGTTATGAGAGCTAGAACAGTCTGAGATTCCATCCACAACTTAAACTCTTTAAATAGATATTCAAAAACTAAAATTGTTCTTGCAGAGAAATTACAGGTTGGACCTTAACTTAAAAAAAAAACCCTTATCCACAAAGTTGAAAAAATTCTACATCCCTCATTTCATGATTGCTAGCTGTACAGCACAGAATCAACTTAATTAGTCTACTATATATATAATCCAGGAGGCTAGAGACTATCCCAGCAGTCATTGGGCAGCAGGCGGGGAGACACCCCTGGACAGGCTGCCAGACCATCACAGGGCTGGCTCACGCACACACACACACACACACACACACACACACACACACACACACACACACACACACACACACACACACACACACACACACACACACACACAGATTCACACTTAGTGACAATTTAGCATGGCCGATTCACCTGACCTACATGTCTTTGGACTATGGGAGGAAACCAGAGCACCCAGAGGAAACCCACGCAGACACAGGGAGAACATGCAAACTCCACACAGAGGACAACCCAGGATGACCCCCATGGTTGGACTACCCCAGGTCTCAAACCCATGACCTTCTTGCTGTGGGACAACCGCGCTAACCACTGTGCTACCGTGCCGCCCAATATAATGTAATAATAATAATGTAATATATTATCGCACAATAAGACAAGGATGTCCAATTTGCCGATTTTTATTTCTTCTTGTCACACAAATTATGGCCGTACATATTAAAAAGGTCAGTTCCAAGGTATTATGGCTTTATCTGTAATAAAATAAAATAAAATTTCTTTTTTTTTTGTAAGTTAAGGACCTTGGTCAGTTGGAGTGCAATTGTCAGGCCTTTCAACAAGGCTCTTGCGTACCAACAGATAGTGCCTCACATACCACCAGCAGTATACGTACCACATTTTGGGAATTACTGGCCTAATACATGCTCCCTCGATGCTCTACTCCAGTGTTTCCCAACCCAGTCCTTAAGGACCCCCTATGCTGCAGATTTTCTTTGCAACCCTGAATAGATACCAGTTTGTAGTTATTCAGCCAATCAGCAATGAATTGTGTCAGATGTTGCACACCTTGCATAAGTAAGTGCTGTGAGATAATTGGTTGAGTAAGTACAAGCAGGGCTACCTATGCAGGGTTACAACGAAAGTCTGCAGGATAGGGGGTGCTCGAGGACTGGGTTGGGAAATGCTGCTCTACTCCTATACCAGTTAAGACATCAGACCATTTAATGCCATGTCACTATTTGACCCCAGCAGCATTAGGCTATGGAAGCTGCCAGGACCTTTATTTCCCAATGTTACACCCTTATTATACTTTCTTAGAGGTCATTTGTGACACATTACAACAGAACTGTAGTGAAAACTAAAGCAGGGTTCCTTCAGCTTAAGGCAAGTTAGATTTTAGCATTAGTTTTGTGTTTGATTTTTTTTTCTTCATGTACCGGTTTTAGCTATGCCACAAAATCTTGGTTGAATAGCCAAGTTCATTGCATTTGCACTTCCCTATGTCATCAAGGGTACAGTGACAGCTAGCTAGCGACAGTGGAGCCTCTGTTCTGAGCATCCCAGTTCTAATATGGCATTATATGTGGTTTCTAACAAAAGCATCATTTAGACATATGGTGCGTAATTAGGGTATGTGTTTGTTTACTAGCTAATAAAGAACATATTATTTCTTATTTTTTGTCTAATTGGATACAAAGTATACATTGGGCTACCACCCATTAACAGGCCAGTGGCCAGTCTTTTAGAGATGAGGATGTGCACATTCTGGATAGGGAGGGACGCTGTTTGAACGGGAAGCCAAACAGGCCATCTATGTGAAGAGGGAACGACCATCACAGAACCGAGGGGGAGGGGGGCCAAGAGAATGCCTCTCGTATTTTACAATGCTGTGATTGCAACCATTCACAGATCCTCTGTGAATAGTACGCATGGCTAGTGTAACTCTAGTCAATGGTCACACCCATATTTGCATGTGAAACCAGTCGTTGGTTTCAGTCATTATGCAACTGTATTGTTTATAAGGGTGGGGATACCTGCAGTCAGTTTAGACTGAAGAGGTCACTTAGATGAGTGACGAAATGTATCTGTCAATAAACGCTGTATCCAGATGTACTGACTCAACCTTCTTTGATTATCTTACCTGGATTATTGAGCTTGTGTAAAGACAATGGGCTACCACCTTCACAGGTTACACAACAAATTAAAGGATAAACATGTTTCACGCCACATCAAGAACCGGTATACATAATTATACAAGCATATGCTTGCTCAACCAGAAAAGTAGCTACTATTACAAAAGTGTAAACAACACTACTCTTAAATAACAGTGTACAAAGCCAAGGTGTGACAAGAACAGCTAGAGTCGCTGCTGCCACGACTTGTTGATGATGTGGGTGCTGTTCCAAACCACGTTCTTATGTCCATATTAATTGAATAATGGCTTAAGTTTTGCACATTGCTATGTTTTAGCTTTGTTTACCGCCAAGAAAATGTCCACATTAGTGCTGCCCACCTAATATCTCTACATAAAGTTCAACCATGCAAGGTTACAAACAGCTCACTGGGAGCAATTATGGGTTGGATGTCTTGTTCAAGCACACCTCCACATTTTTGCAAGGAGGAGCCGAGGATCGAACCGGCAATCCTCGAGTTACCAGATGACCTGCTCTACCTCCTGAGCCACTGTTGCCCCCAAATGTATGTGTGTCTGTGTGCACTAGTCATGGAAGGGCATCGCTGCAGCGTGGTTGTGGAGGGACCTGACATGGAAGAAGAGGTCATAGTGCAGAGGTCATGTTTAGCTCTGACAGGGGGTGGGGGCAGCTGGGCCCTTGAGGGGTACACTGTGTGTCAGAGTCAGTCGGAGGCGACACAATGTTGCAACATTGCCACAATTTTAAGTCTTCCATTGCCAACTTGTTGGACTTAAATTTACTTATAGCTGTAAAATATTTCAGTTTTATTTTTTTGTCAGGGGGAGAATTCAGCTGAGGGGGCACAGTGACGTTATTAGACGGGCCTCGACCCCAAAGGACCGCCCATAAATCTGACATTAAAGGCAACAAAAATAAAAAGAAAAAGGAATGAAGGGTAATAATAATTATAATACACGAGCTAATTATGCACAACAAGGTACGTCACAACTATACAGTGTTGCTATTCCTGAATATTTTATAACCAGTTTACAGCAGTTGTATATGTATTGACAACTGTGTCTTTATATTGCACATTAGTTCACGTCAGAGATTGGTTACCAGTAGATGCACTGATGACATCTCTCAAATGTATGTGTACATTAAAAGTTTAGTATGGGTCTCTGGAAAGAACCAAGTGAGCCACAGTCATTATAATATTAATAAGTCAATGTTTGGGTCATAGCACATGGTCAGACAATCAATCAACCAATCAATTAATCAATAAATAAACGAATATTCCTGCACAGCTGAGTATCTTCATCGACTGGGACAAGATAATTTCTGGTTCTGCAGTCATTGCAGTAATGCAGTATGCATCACACTGGGCTAGCTACTGCGGATGTTGGCCTTCAGTGTTTGTTTTTTTTTGTTGAGTTTTTTGTTGTGTGAATTGTAGCCTTGGATTGCACCATCCCACTGTGTTTGTGACAACATTTTTACAAGCCTCTTAGCATGGCCATTCAGGGAATAGTCAATGCATTGCAATAATGTGTGGTCACACTTTTCTTCAACTTTGCACTCTCTCTTTATTCGTCTCTCTCTCTCTCTCTCTGACACACACACACACACACACACACACACACACACACACACACACACACACACACACACACACACACACACACACACACACACACACACACACACACACACACACACACAATCAGCACATTGTTAGATGAAATGAACTCACTTGGAGAACTTCCCTACAGCAAACAGAAGCAGGCTTTCCCCCCAAAATCATCCATCAAAAGAAAATGTTTGTGCTCTGCAAACAAGGAAATCCACATTTTTACACAATCAGTGCACAGATGTGCCCTATACTGAAGGTGTGCTGTATTCTTTGATCGGCTTTGCCACCTTCTTCGATATAGCTGTCAAGGGTTTCAACCAGGGTGCTAAAAATATCCAACGTGGCCATTTTCAGTTCAGCGATCCTCCCTCACAAATGTCGGCCTACCAGCTTCGATGTAAAAACTCCTGATAGGCTTTCTATCTGCTGGTTTTCTGTTGGACAATCAATTAATATTACAGTAGAATCACATTCCAACATACACATGAATGTAGGAGCCAGAGAGAAAGAGACCTGTTGACACTGATTTTCTCACTTTCTCAGACTATAACAACAACAACATCAACAACTTAGTTTTGTATACATTGCACCTTTCAGGGACCGCAATGACGCTTTACACAAGATAACAACAAAATACAAATGAATAATAAATAAATATTCAAATAAACCAATAAAAAGTCTACAGACCACAGGCCTCTGTAAAAAGGTAGGTTTTCAGCAGTCTTTTAAAAATGTCCAGAGAAGTAGGCTTGCAGATCTCTGCAGGAATGGAGTTTCAAAGGGTGGGGGGCTGCCACACTAAAGGCTCTGTCCCCAAAAGTCCACAAGCTGGCGTGGGGGAAGGAAGGCAGGCCCGTGTCCTGCGGACCGCAGATTCTGGGACATAATATAGGGGTTGAGGAGGTCTGATAGGTACTGGGGGGTTAGGGCATAGAGGGATTTATAGGTGAGGGGGAGGATTTTGTAAGAAATGTGGGATTTGACCAGGAGCCAGTGAAGGTGGACAAGGTCGGGAGTGATGTGTTGCCAGGGCTTGGTGCAGCTGAGCCTCCTGTCAGCTGAATTCTGCACATACTGAGCCTGTCTAGGGCTTTGCTACGTACCCAAGACAGGACTCCATTGCAATAATCCAGACGGGAGGTGATGAAGACATGGATGAGGGCCTCCGCCACGGATTGTAAGCATAATGGCCGGAGTCTGGAGAAGCTTTTTGGGGTGAAAGAAAGCAGATTTGGTGACAGATGTGTGACTGGAACTATAACCAATGTGTAGCAACCATTCTGGCATGTGTACTTTCAGCTCACCAGTAAATAGTCTTCACCCTTAAAAAAATGTGCTCCTTGGACCAAAGCGAACACAGGTAGACTAAATGTCATCAAACTACATCACCACATTGTTGTACGGTCGCTGTACCGGTGTTGATCCTACCCCGTCAAGACGTTTCAGCGGCGGTGTATGTTAGTATTATGGAACCTGACTCAGGGTTTATATGGATAAAATAATGATTTATCAACCGGATAATTGTTACAGACAGCAGCTTTAAGGCACATAATTTTCCTTGAAAAACAGTCAATTCAGCCATCAACATAAACACCCAATGGTTTTAATTCATCATGATTCAATATGGGACGGCACGGTGATTAGCATGGTCGCCTCACAGAAAGAAGGTCCTGGGTTCGAACCTAGGGGTTGTCCAACCCCTTGGGGGTCATCCCGGGTTGTTCTCTGTGTGGAGTTTGTATGTCCTCCCCGTGTTTGCGTGGGTTTCCTCCAGGGGCTCCAGTTTCCTCCCACAGTCCAAAGAAAGACACGTAGGTCAGGTGAATCGGCCATCCTAAATTGTCCCTAGGTGTGTGTATGTGTGTGTGTGTGTCAGCCCTCTGATGGCCTGGCGGCCTGTCCAAGATGTCTCCCTGCCTGCTGCCGCACAATGATTGCTGGGGTAGGCTCCAGCATCCCCGCGACCCTGCGTAGGATAAGCGGTTTGGAGATGAATGGATGATTCAATATGCTGAATGAAGTCTGGCTTCTTTGAAAAGTAATAAGGTCTTCTGAGATGTTCTTTCTACCAAGATCCAAAGGCCTTTAGAATAATTTCTGTGACAAGTGAGAAACGAGGCATCCACCCATCCATCCATTTGTAATAATTACTAAACATACAGTGCGGTGTCTATATGTGAAACCCATTCTGCACTAGTGGCCTTAAGGTAAAATGTGTTCACCAGCACATCGGCGTAAACGGCGATGTCAGTTGCACCGAAGGCTGCTCACATCAAAGTGGTGTTTAGTCGTGATTTAATTTGTCATGCCGCATTTCAATACTGAAAAGCACAGTTCACAGAGAGTGTTGCCTTTATAAAGCTCAGACGGCTCCTTTATTCTTTTTTGAATGAAGCGGCTAGACATATCCCATGTGAATTTGCTACAGCTGGAATCCCGCTTCCTGTTTTCAATATTTAATATTCCTAGCTTGTACAAGTGGGACATCCATATGTCTCAAACATGTAGTAACATTTCTAAAAGTTATGCACTCTCTAGCTGTTAAGTAAGAAAAGTATTTGCAGAGCTGACGAGCCATCCATCCATCCATTATACTAGCCACTTAATCTTACTTCAGGTTGTGGGATGCTGGAGCCTATCCCAGCCGTCACTGGGCAGCAGGCAGGCGGAAAGATTCCCTGGACAAGGCCGCCAGTCCATCACAGGGCAGAGCTGATGATTGAATTTTGATATCATGATGCTAAATGAAAATTTTTTACCGAGCAGTACTGATCAAAATCACTCATTTTGACAGACTGATCCAGTCTGGAGAGGTTATAAACATATCTTCACATTATGAGCCGGTTGACACTACAACAGATTTCCGAGTCATTTCTTAGCCCAACACAAAGTGATATAGGTAGATATGCTTCTTGATCACAGATTAGCAACCACATGCAGTTCAATATGAATAGATATCACCCATCATCTATACCCAGGGTGATGGGAGGTTGGAGTCTATTCAAGCAGAGGACAGAAAGACACAGGATAGGTCACCAGTCCATCACAGGACCCACACACCTTCACACCGATGAGCAAGATAGAGACTCCAGTTTGAGACTCCAGTCAGACTCCAGTTTCCTCCCACAAAAAAAACTTACATACAGATGAGCTGGCAATCCAGAACCCACTTATTTTGAGAAGACAGTGCTAACCACCAAGACATTAACTGAAATTGACCGTATTTGAAACATATTGGTCCGTAATGGTCCTCCAGCCTCTCATGACCTTTTTTTCTCTTTCTTTTATGGTTTCTTTCTCTTTCATTTTTCATGTCTTTTAGGCTCTGAAAAAGTTGACTAACATTTTCTGTCAGAAATATGGGCATCTGGGTAGCGTAGCGGTCTATTCTGTTGCCTACCCAACACGTGGATCGCCGGTTCGAATCCCCGTGTTATCTCCGGCTTGGTCGTGCATCCCTACAGACACGATTGGCTGTGTCTGTGGGTGGAAAGCTGGATGTGGTTATGTGTCCCGCTCGGTGCACTAGCACCTCATGTGGTCGGTCAGGGCACCTGTTCGTGGGGAGAGGGGGGACTGGGGGGGAATAGCGTGATCCTCCCATGTGCTTCGTCCCCCTGGCGAAACTCCTCAATGTCAGGTGAAAATAAGCGGCTGGTGACTCCACATATATCGGAGGAGGCACATGGTAGTCTGTAACCCTCCCCGGATCGGCAGAGGGGGTGGAGCAATACCCAATAGGGTAATTGGCCAAGTACAATTTGGGAGAAAAAGGGGAAAAAAGCCAAAAAAAAATCTGTTATATTTGCTAGGTTGTCACATACCTGGAAGTCATATTAACTGAATTGCTCAAAGTGGGGAACTATACATGACATACAATTCTGGAATATTTTCTTATTTCAGCTTGTTCCCTGTTTCCCAGGGGTCACCACAGCGGATTTTACAGTTCCCATCGGTACCCTGTGACAGCACCAATGGTGGCCGTCGTCAGCTCGGGCCTCAACTGATCCGTTATGATCTTGTCAACCCACATAATGATTTGGCAAATGTTTACATCGAATGCCCTACCTGACACAACCACCAACCCTATAGACCCCTTATCGCATGATGTAAAAGCTGTGTTGTAAACAAGATGCACGTGCAGAACTTGTGGCATAACATGGCCGAGAAACAACATGTGCGCCTATGAAACTCACAGATGAAAGTGTATAGAACTTAAAAATGAAATGGAGAAAAGTTAGAAATTTGAGAAAATGGAAATCTCAGAGTATGTTGAAGGTCTAAGCAACAACGACAGAAAGCACTGGAGAAAAACTTCCCGATGTGTTTATGCTTGCTGAAGCTAAGGGGACAAGTGATATCAGGAACTTGCCAAACATCGGCTGGAGGGATGTGACTGAATACCTCATAGACACACCAAGTATATTTATGAAAGAATCAATGAAGGCATGCAAGTCTTTAGAAGCATACGATTACTTTGATGGTGGACATGTTCAAGACTGCCTTTAACATCTGTTATCGAAGGAAAACAAGTTTTGCTTCATCAAATCAAAGGTGAGCCCCCACAGTTTAACCGGTCCTTTTAGGCCACATGTGTAAGTTTACAGAAAGGAGGGGAAAATATCACAAATCGTCCTTAGAATGCCTTAAGCCAATCAAAATAATTTGCATGGGGATTTGGGATAATCGTAGTCTTTAATAACAAACTCACTCTAAGGAACCAAACTCAGACCCCCAACATTAAGTACAGGGAAACTGAATGCTGAGAAGAAACTTGAGTTCAGGCAAAACAATAATTAAGAAACGTTTGTATGTAGTTTAAGAAATCCGGAGCATATTCTCAGCTGTTCTTGTCCTTTAATAGCCAGTGTTATTTCAGTAATGTCCCAACGGAGGTATGGTTTTCCATAAACTCTGCAAAACCTTCATAAACTGTCATACACTTATATTATTTATCATTTTAGGTACTCCCAAACCAACCTCAAGGTCAGAAGACTACACTTTATGATGCATGGTTGTGTTTAAACAAGGAAAATGGATGGTGCCTGACAGGGAACTGTACCTGTATGGCTGGCCTAGGCTCGTCATGTAGCCATGTAGCAGCCCTTGTTTTCAAGTTAGAAGCAGCTGTTCATTTTAAACTTAATGAGCCAACTGCACGCACCAGTCAGCTTTGCTCTTGGAAAGCCTCAAGAAAGTGTGTTCAGCCAGCACCAATCAGCAGCATTGACTTTTCAAGGCCAAAAAGACATGCACTCCCCAAGTCTGCTGAAGAGATACCCACCCCAAACCGCATGAGTTATACATGCACTGATCCATCA
This sequence comes from Lampris incognitus, assembly GCF_029633865.1. Lineage (NCBI taxonomy): Eukaryota > Metazoa > Chordata > Actinopteri > Lampriformes > Lampridae > Lampris > Lampris incognitus. The sequence continues at coordinate 46,840,342 of NC_079211.1, read as the reverse complement.
TCTGGTGATCATCCAATTTCTCATGAGCGCTTCAGAGAACTTTATGAAATCTATCCGTACACAGCAGTATTTACAAGTTTAGATGTGCCATTGTTTAAAGAGGGTTTGAAGGAAAGCAACGCAGTTCAATCCATTGGTGGAATCCTGTCATGACATCATGACACAAGAAAGCCGATGGAATTGTTGTCAAACTTGAGGAGGCTTTGCATTAACAACTTAAGCTTTGGTTTGGCAGTTGCTCTACTAGAACAGTATCACATTTAGAGCTGTTAATTACGTATGTTCAATCACAATACTTATTTGTGTAAGAAGCGGATGCATACCAGATATGAAATGTTCTCCACAAATCTCACATCGACAGTAAATACTGCACCATGTAAAGGTTTACAAAGCCAGTTAAAGAAAAAAAAAGCAACGAAAACATACAAATCTATAGGTGTTTAAAAGATGGTGTGACACCTTTGCGATACCAAATAAGTATGAAAAAGGTACTGGCTCTCCAGAATACTGTTAGGAGCCTAAAATCATACATGTTTAGTATTTATGCCTGTTGCTGGAGAGTGTAATGTGAATGTAAAGTCCTCTGAGGCTACATAGCTCTGATTTAGGTCACTGGAAATAAACTTGACTTATAAGTCAGTCATGTTGTACAACCAATTAATGAAAAATAATGTAGTGAGTTACATTATTTATTGGTGTCTCGTGATATAAACAAGGAAGTATGAAAAAGTAATGATCATCACAAATTGTAAATTTGTGCACTGCCACATCTCCCGCGTCGTCAACGATGGCAGTGACGGTGTTTGTATTGTGTTAATGTCTGTTTGCAGCAGCTGTCTCTCCAACAGCCAAATTCCTCAGCATGTGTAGAACAACTGTATTCACAGTGAAGGATGATGACAATGTCTTTACAGTGACGACCCATCAAGTAGTCTCTCTGAAATGATCCTGGCATTTTGTGGGCCATGTGTCGCCCGTTGGACTATAATGAAGCCGTCACTTGTACCTCGAGGGCACCGCAGGGGAAGATATGTATAGAAACCTTGCAGAGACTCCTAATTCCTGAACTTTATTTAAAAAAAAAGAAAAAAAAAGATTAACCCTATTTCTAAAATGAAACCATCTAAGGTAATAAAAATAAAGTAGGGAATGCTACACTTTTTTTTTTTTTGCCTTGGGATAATTTGCAATGTCAAACCAACATAGGTAGTCCTTTTAGCAGAAATAAATCACATTTAAAAAAAATCAATCCACAAAAAAAAGTGTTCATAGCCATGCACTTATACTTCAAGGATTTTGCAAGTTTCATAAAACCATTCAATGCATATGATTTAATGTTATAAATGTCCCCAATATTTCCACTCTTGGCAGTTCAAGCACCCTGAAGAACAGAAATGGCTTATGCAGGAATACTGGACTTGCACCATGATACTCCATGTCTTGGGTATTTGACTGTTATTTTGAGAATGGTATCTTCACCTCTGAGGGCATTTCAGGACTAGTTCTATATAAAAGATAGGTGCTCGGCCCCCTTTTTGCTGGCCAATTAAGTATCTCAGACAATTCATTTCCTGGTGTGATGCATAGCAGGATGATGGATAGGAGGGGAACATATATGTCACTTCTGTCATACACCGGTAACCGTTAAATAGAGAGAGCAATAGAGAGCGGGGAGAGAGAGAGAGTTGAAGGAAAGGAGAAGAGGCACAAAGACAACTCGGAGAAGAGAGGAAAGAGAAAGGGAGGAAGTAATGAAGGAGAAACAGAATGGCAAAAAACAGTGAAAAGGGAAGATGAAGAGAGAAGACCCTTGCTCAAAGGCATTCACCTCCGCTTGAAGAAGCCCCATTTTCCTCCTTCTAACTCTCCTTCCATCAATCACTCTCCTGCTGTCCTCTCTTCCTCCCTCCCTCCTTCTCCGAGTGTCTTTCTCCGGTTCCCGGTGTCGCTTCTTGGTCTGATTAATGAGCTGAGCCCTGGTTGAACCTATTAACAATGTGTAATACTGCTCTAGCTGCAAATAGCTTGCACTGTCCAGACCTACTTTACACTCCTCAAGGTAGTGGCGGCCTATTAGGTACTCGCTCACTGTTCCTTGCCGTCTCTTTTCCGTCCTGCTGTTTCTCCTGCTCTTTGTCTTTGCGGCTTCACTCATTTCTGTGTTTCCTTTATTGTGTCTTTCAGAGTCATCTCCTCTGCATCCTCATATGATCCCCTTTTTTCCTCTCTTTAGCTCATTCTCTCCTGCACTTCTCTCTCTCCATCTCGCTCTCTCTGTCTCCCTTCCTTCTCTCAAGGTATCCTTGACCCTATTAGGCTGTTAAAGTTGGGAGATTAATCGACCTAAAAACCACATCAATCAAAAATCCTCGACCTCCATGTGCTCCTCGTGACCTAGTTTCTCTAACAAACACGTCTCTTTTCCCTCAATAAAGTGGCAAGACGTGTGCCTGCATATACTCACGTGCACATTTGAGTCTCTGTACTTTCGAAGACCTTCTACTGAAGCACATTGTGTCCCTAACCCCCACCGTTATCCTCAGCCCGACAAAGCCTGACTCTCAATCGGGGCAAGTCAAGTCAGGTCCAGTCAGTTTTATTTGTATAGCCCATTATCACAAATTTCAGATTTACCTGAGCAGGCCTTTCAGCAACACAACATCCTGTCCTTAGTCCCTCGCATTGGATGAGGAACAACTCCCTAAAGAAGCATTTAACAGGGAGAAAAATAGGGAAAAACCTCAGGGAGAGCAACAGAGGAGGGATCTCTCTCCCAAGACGGACAACGTGCAGTGGATGTTGTGTTTACACAATTTACACAACACAACATTGAAAGAGGACAACATAATTGTAATGGAATTATAAATTATATGAATAATATGATGAGGAGGATGCCAAGCAGTGCCCAGACGCCACCAGAACAGCCCAGGACCTGAGCCACGCGACCACCATGTACACCTGGGAGGAGGGCAGACTACACATGCACACAGGGGAGACTCACATCACACCATTCACACACACACACACACACACACACACACACACACACACACACACACACACACACACACACACACACACAGAGAGAAGAAGAGAAAATATAAGATATCATCCAGAGAGAGGGGAAAGACATGTGAGAGAAGAGAACACTTTGCAATAGTCAGTGATCTATATTCTATAATAGCATCAACTGAACGGTGCTTGGTAAATTCATGGAGACAGAAACCGACCCGCCATGCAGTACATGTCACGAAGCACTCAATGCAAAGGGAACTAAATGTAGGCTAAGGCAAAAAGATGAGTATTAAGTTTGGATTTCTAGGACTCAAGAGACTGGCATAGGGCATAACCCTGTATACACCAATGTAGCACTTTTCCAGACATCTCTAAAAACAAAGCCTGCCGCTGTGACTTCACACAATATCAACTCTGTTTTCATGAAACTGGGTGCAAGCATGGCACGTCGGCACACCTGGGCATACCTGATGCATTTTTAGTAGTTTGGTGACCAGACATGCTAGTGCAGCCCCAGCACAGAGCAATGCAGTTGATAAGGATGGATTGGATTAGGACGAGTCGGCACAGTGGTTAGCGCAGTCGCCTCACAGCAAGAAGGTCTTGAGTTCAAGCCCCGGAGTAGTCCAACCTTGGGGGTCGTCCCGGGTCGTCCTCTGTGTGGAGTTTGCATGTTCTCCCTGTGTCTGCGTGGGTTTCCTCCAAGTGCTCCTGTGTCCTAGGGTTAGGTTAGGTTAGGTTAGGTCAGGTGAATTGGCCATGCTAAATTTTCCCTAAGGATGTGTGTGTGTGTGCGTGTGTGTGTGTGTGTGTGTGTGTGTGTGTGTGTGTGTGTGTGTGTGGTGTGTGTGTGGTGTGGGGTGGGGTGGGGGCTGTGATGGCCCGGTGGCCTTTCCAGGGTCTCTCCCTGCCTGCCGCCCAGTAACTGCTGGGATAGGTTCCAGCATCCCCGCGGCCCTGAGAGCAGGATAAGCAGTTTGGCTAGTGGATGGATGGATGGACGGATGGATTAGGATGAATACCTCATAAGCAGGTGTAGTTGGGGCGGGCTGTGACTTGGCCAGTCAGATCAGCTCCTCTCATACCCTTTAAATCCACCATGCTGCAGCGTATTGTCAGTTTCCTGATGGATGAAGAGGAAAGTCTATTAGAACCAGTCCACATTTTTCCTCGGTTAACTTGGATGGTGGTAAATACTTACCCTGTACCACCACCACCGTCTTCCAATTATATACATAATTTCTATAGATAGTTACAAAACAAAATGTACACCTGCAACAGCAAACAATAAGATTATGATTGGTAATCCTGGCTGACGTATCTTACAAATTGTCTTCAGTGTTCTCACACTGAGCACATCTCTACAGAGACTGACAAAGGACACAATAGTTTAGTCTCTGCAGTCTGACATAGGAGCAGATTTTCACGCCCCGATCTCGCGACTCTGTAGGAAAAATCTCCCGTCCCGTTCCGCTCACAGAATGACAGTAGAATTGAATCCCGTCCCACAGGAATTCTGCAGGAGCCCCATGGCCCACAGCATTCCGGATATCAGGCTCGAGTATAGACCGTCTGTATTATACTCAAGGCTCAGCGTTTTCGGGTTTTACCGAGAAATACCCAGATTTTTTAAAAGCAACAGATCGGTTTAAACTGATTTTCACCCGGATCGTATGTTTCCACGGATCCGAAAATTGTTCCTGTTCGTGCGAGGTTGCGTAACAGTGCCCTCTTGTGGCGAAATTCGGCATGCTGGATGGCTTTGAAAAATAAAAACCGAAAACGCTGAGCCTTGATTACACTAGAGACATTTGTCTGGACCAGGCAGACATTCACTGAGTCGAGGTAAGTTGCGTTATCTGTGCGTCATGAGGTGCGAACATTATTTGATTCTCATCAAATTCAGCAGCCACATATCAATGTTTTTTTTTTCCCCCTGATTGACTTTTCCAGAATGTTTCATTCACTTAGTTGTTGCTATTGGTTTACTGGTTAATGTCAGTGCAGCAAAATGCATTGTTTAACATCCATTAACACACATTTGGAGAGATGTTCCTATTCATCCTCAGCTAGACTGCCGAACGACCATCCAGCAACACACCTGCATCTGGGCTTAGACATGATCCGAGCCAGCGGAGGCGTAGTAGATGCAATATCAACCCAAAAGAAGATAC
>NC_079211.1:46707815-46834953 GCF_029633865.1 Lampris incognitus | reverse complement strand
TCTCTCTTCTCTCTCTCTCTCTCTCTCTCTCTCTCTCTTTCTCTCTCTCTCTCTCTTACAACTTTGCGGTGTTATAAAGGGGTGCTGTGTTCAACCATACAGGATGAGCTGCTTTTTTTGTCTTTCTGCAGAGCTCGGATAAAAGGGGTCTTACCTGTATTTTCATGTTTTGGGTTATTGTTGAATGATTGTTTTTGGGATTGTTAAAAGATGCATGTTGAGAGTTTGTAATTTGACAAATATTGTTTGTGTTTAGAAAGATGTCAAGTCTGTTTTTGATATTTTTTTTCTGTAAATAAAGACTTGTTTTAAATTTAAAAATCTCTCTCTCTCTCTCTCTCTCTCTCCTCTCTCTCTCTCTCTCTCTCTCTCTCTCTCTCTCTCTCTCTCTCTCTCTCTCTCTCTCTCTCTCTCTCTCTCTCTCTCTCTCTCTCTCTCTCTCTCTCTCTCTCTCTCTCTCTCTCTCTCTCTCTCTCTCTCTCTCCCTATGGTGCCCAGAGAGAAACAGTGCTTCATTGCTTTCAGAAGGTGTGAGGCTTACACCCCTGTCTCTGCTACTGGACTGCTTATTTAGATCATCTGGGGAAAGTTTCTGCAAACAGAATTTTATGTTTGGTTCCAAATACAGCCAGCGTGTAACATATAAAGGTCAACTATTAAACTTCATCGCAGGCAGGTAAAGATGGCTGTATCTATGTGAGCCGTAACAAGAGAGTTAAAGAGAGGATAGCATGTCATGTTGAACTGGTGTATAGCAGGATGGTCCAGGCCACCAGGATAAGAGTAGACTTCAATTACTACAAGGCGATTGAAAGACCTGGACACCTTCACAGCTGTGTGGTGTTATAAAGGGCCTCTGTGTTCCACCATGAAGGATGAGCTGGGTTTTCTGCAGAGCTTGGATAAAAGGGGTCTTACCTGGTCTTTATGTTTTGAGTTGTTGTTGAATGATTGTTTTTTTGGGATTGTTAAAAGACGCTTATTGAGTGTTTGTACTTTGACAAGTATTGTTTATGTTTACAAAGATTTCAAGTCTGTTTTTGTTAAATGTGTTTGTTAAATAAAGACTTGCTTTAAAATTAAATTCTCTCACACTCTCTCTTCAGGTACCATTGTCTCACTCAATGAGGCATTTCGTAACAAATCCCAGCATGACCTAGGGGCCAAATGCTCTTGTTCTGAAATGTGTGTGTGTGTGTGTGTGTGTGTGTGTGTGTGTGTGTGTGTGTGTGTGTGTGTGTGTGTGTGTGTGTGTGTGTGTGTTGTGTGTGTGTGTGTGTGTGTGTGTGTGTGTTTCTTCTTTTGGGCAGCACAGTTGCCCAGTGGTTAGCACTGTCACCTCACAGCAACAACAAGGTCTTGTCCCAGGTCCTTTCTGTGTGGAGTTTGCATGACCTCCTCGTGTCTGTTTGGGTTTCCTCTGGGTGCCTCCGGTTTCCTCCCACCATCAAAAAAAGACATGCATGTTAGGGTTAATACTCTGTCTATGCCCCTGAGCAAGGCAATGGGAAGAACAACTGGAGTTGGACCACTGCTCCTTGTGTGCACGGCTTCCCTCTGTTTCTAGTGTGTGTAAATGCAGAGCATTAATTTAATTGTATGTATGTACTAGCAGAGGTACCCGGCGTTGCCGGGGAAAATGTTCTCACCAAGACAACCATCACGATCAGATATTCATGGTATAAGCGATAATTAAATATAGGATAATTTATGATACGATACATGTGATAAACCAATGTCGAATAAACGAATGTTATTAATAAAATTTATCAATGTCATAATTCTCAAGCCATTCATCAAGCTTCTTTGCCAATGTGTGTATTAGTCACCGCAAATCCGCCGCCGCCGCCAATCGCCACAAAAGAAACTCAATTTTCGCAAATAAATAAAATTGTTTACTTGGTTTTTGAAATATTTTTCGAACTGTGCATCCTTGGAAAGTGCTGATTCTAAATATACTTTTGTTTTTGTTCGACTATGAGTATTTCTGGAGTTTAAGCGAACATAAAGAAACATACACTCTTTATATATATATATATATATATATATATATATATATATATATATATGTGTGTGTGTGTGTGTGTGTGTGTGTATATATATATATATATATATGTGTGTGTGTGTGTGTGTGTGTGTATGTGTGTGTGAGTGTGTGTGTGTACATATGTACATATGTACAGTGACAATAAAGTATTTTCTTGCTCTTCCTGACTTGTTCACATAGTAAAACCATGTAGGAACATTATGTTGATCCTCGAGCAGCCTTTTTACAGATGCCAGCTTGTGATGCTTGAGCTGATCAAGTGCTATATTCCAACATTTTCTTCTAAACTGAGATAAGCCATGAGAGTGTGTGGCTCCATGCTGCTTAATGTTTCATACCCCATAGGTTGACTGGGTCACCCCCCTTCAGCACTTAGCTGAGTGGTTTTGGGAACACCACTGGATGCTGAACCGAAGGGAGCAAAGTGAGGAAGAGGGAAAACGGAGAGAACGGGGCAAAACTGACGATTTCAAAAGCAATTAAGACGAAGGCTCAGGCAAACTGGGATAAAACTGTCAAGAGTGAAAGAGATGCAATGGAAGAGGAGGCTTCTGAGGGACTGAGTAGAAACAACAGACATATTTGGGGTTGAGAGTGGGGATAAGAAGCTCTATGAAGTACGAGAGAGTGACGGTGGATGACAGACAGGCGGAGCAAGACAGAGAGAAAAAAAACAACCTTGGAGGTAGAGAAGGAGAAGCAGAGTCAGAGATAAAGATGGGTGAAACTGTTGAACAAGTGAAAAGCACAGACACGATTGGATAGATTAAAATAAAGTTTGATACTAGAACTGGGAGGTTTCACTGCTATGCAAACCATCACACCAATGACACTACAGGTTGATTCATGGGAAAATGCTTTAAAGAATGTCACCATGGCCAGCAGACTGGGGTAGTCAGCCACTTTCAAACACGAATTCTTTATTTTGACAAAGAAAGTTGAATCAGTTCATCTGGATAGGTCACTTAGATGAGTGATGAAACGTTTCCCTCAATATAAGCTGCATCCAGATGAACTGATTCAACTTTCTGTAATTTCCTTACCTGGATTATTGAGCATGCATACCACCTCTTTATTTTGTCTTTTTTTCTCTACACTAAAAGGGAAACTGGTAACCTACAACCTTATCCACCAGCACTATTGAAAAAAAATCCTTGTAAAAACTTGTCTACCTTTACAGACTAAGTGCAAAATTGAATCCAACCTTTGGATTCCTTCCTATTGATGTTCAGTTACCTTCTTCTACCTTGGAGCTCCAACGCCATAATCTAGAAACCGCTTGACAAAATGTGTTTGTTGCAGTCTGGTTAACAAAGTCATTAGCTGTAGCTCTGAATAATTATATCATGTCCCTTAAAATACTCAATGTACATATGTGCACAGCAATGCCTTTATATAACCTAGCTAGGAAACATGTTGAAACTGAAAATATTGAATCATGAATGACAAACTGTTTTTGAATCTAAAGTGACAGTGCAGTATATTATTACTTTGTTTTGACATCATATAATCCAGAATGACTCACACGAATCTACACAGACTCTACCGTTGTCATCGGTAAAACCAAAATCAGAGTCAGAATCAGAATCAGAATCCTCTTTACTGGCCCTGTAGGTTTTCACAAACATGGAATTGGACTCCAGGTTGTGTGGCTCTCTCTCTGTGTACTTCACATAGAATGACAACACTACAACGCAACAATTTTCAGATATGTACACAAGGATGGACATATGCAGGTGAAATAAGAGGTGATAAAGTGCAGCGGTGCAGTGAATATATCAGAGATGCTGACGTAAATGTTAGCAGGTTACTTACATACATGTCTGAGCGTACCATCCATTTCCATCATCCAACCACTTATCCTGCTCTCAGGGTCGCGAGGATGCTGGAGCTTATCTTGGCAGTCACTGGGCAGCAGACGGGAAGACACCCTGGACAGGCCGCCAGTCCATCACAGGGCCCACACACACACACACACACACACACACACACACACACACACACACACACACACACACATTCACACCAAAGGACAATTCAGCTCTGTGCATAACTGTAGTCCACTGACTTCCGGTTTCTACTGCAGCGGCCATACCAGCTTCCTGTTTGCTGGCGTGTGCTACTGACACTGGCATATGTTTCCCGATGCCTGCTAGATCTACCATGGATAAATGTCAACGACATGCACAGAAAACGGGTGAAAAGTTTCAAGTTGTACATATCAAGTTACGTCCACAATTATAAGGATGAGTACCCTCATAATTACTGTTACATAATTACTGTTTTTTTATTATGCTAATATTTCAGAATGTATTAATATATTTTCGCACACATCCGCTGCACATGTTTCTATTATACATGCTATGGCTTTTATCATAGCAGTACTCCTTTTGTGAATAATTGGTGATGACGATGATGGTGATGATGATGATGATGATGATGATGACGGCGACATGTGAATAAGCAGGATATAATATACAGATAACCCATTGGCAATAATCTGAAGTGATCAACAAACCCACACATCAAACTCAGTGAACAAATGCATCCGATTATTCGTTACATGCTGGAAAGGGAGCAGGAGGAAGTACACACTTATTTATTCCTACCCCTTCTCAGCTTCTCAGCAGGCCAAACTCAATTCCCACTGTACTGTGTAGTTCATATGCAATGCAAGTTGTGCTGCACAATACAAACCCAACTACTGTGAACAACAAGAGAAACACACTGTAACGTGCATGGATAAGTAGACACGTTGGTCCTTGGCTAACGGGTCCGACCCTTTAGTCGACTGGTTAACGTTGTCGCTTGCGGTGTGGGAGCCACGGGTTCGCGTCCCGGACTGCCCCCCGAATTCACTACAATATATTTAAAAAAATCGGTAATGTTAAAATAGAGGAGGAAAAAAAACAAACGAGGAAAAGAGTCTTGGAAGTACAGCAAATGGATTCAGTCAGCCAGAGCTCTGCATACACTCCCTCGTGATTAATTTCAGTTAGCAATACACATCTAAATACTTTCAGTTTTCATGCAAATGAAGCTGACTGTGCAGCTCTTGCCCACATACTGTCTGGTAATCAGGTGGAGCTGCTGATTCTCTTTAATCAGCTCAGTCGGTTATTAATGGATTAGGAGCTGCATGTAAAGATAGTTAGCACACAGTGAGGACAGCCCCCCTGAAGCCATTATGTGTGATATTGCACACCGCTGGAGGTATTTTTGGAGAAGTGACCAATTTTGACAACCAAAAATAAATAAATCCTAACTCCCCCCGCTCTTCTTCTTCTTCCTCTTCCCCTCCTGTCTAACTGGCAGCATTTGTATTGTGTTGGAAGATCTGTGCACGTGATACCCCCCCCCCCGCAGCGGATCTTTTAGTTACGCCAACGTGATACCCCCCCCCCCCAAGAGGATCTCTCAGTTACGCCAACGTTATTGTGAAAGCACGTTTGTGTTTAAAGGTGACGTTTTCATTAAGACGAAGGCGATTTCGGGGGCGTCCAGGTAACGTAGCGGTCTGTAGAACCTTGATAATGTAATAAATCCCCGATTAGTAATAAACCTGATAATGTAATATCTTCCTGATAATGTAATAAAGTGCATTTCCTGATAATGTAATAAACGTTTTACCGATAATGTAATAAAGTATTGCATTAATAGGAGGTTATTACATGATCAGGTTAGCCTTCATTTTGCAGGTCCTGATAATGTAATAATTCCCCAATATTGTAATAATTTAACAGCAGACCACCTATTAATGGGTTCAAGTGGTGATACTGTGTGGGCAACTCTAGCTCCAGAGCTCTAGCGCCACCAACAGGTCAAAGTTGGACATGCAAATGCACTTTATTACATTATCAGGAAGTTATTACATTATCAGGTTTTATTGCATTTTCAATGGCCTCAAGAGCGGATTTTTATTACATTATCGGGGGATTTATTACATTATCGGGGTTATTACATTATCGGGGATTTATTACATTATCAGGTTCTACAATCCTTCACATTTTCACACTGGAGTTAAATGTCAGTCTCAATTCATAAACACAACATTGTTTCATGGGCCGTAAAAAAAATGTTAAAATCAGAAACCCATCGTTAATATGATATTTTGGGGGGAAACGTTTTGGGTTTTTTTTATCTTTCAACAAGCTCTGCGGTCACCTTATTTTTAAACAACTAGTTGTTTTAGTACTGGTCTTCCCTGTGGATCCTTTAAACCTTGTTCAACCAAGACTTTTGTGATATTGGGCTAAACAAGTGAAATTGACTTGACTTTTGGCAAATAATTTGAAGAGTGAAACAACGTCCAACCTAATCACGACCAAATGCCTCAGAAGAACCTCTGCCTCATCTGAACCCAACATCGACAGTAAGTCTAGAATGGAAAGCAATGCAAGCGGCCCAGTTAACATGTAAATACAGGATACAGATCTCTCAGTTTGAATTAAGTATTGATAATTATGCCTTTCTAACCGGGGGGGGGACTTTTGGCCCTATAAGACCATGTAGTTACACTTAATTTAGATCGATCTGACACAGCTGTACAGTACATGTCTTAGTTATTAATGTATTGCCTTTTAAGTTTTAATTAAGGATGCAGAATTACCCAACTTCCTGATTGTGGAGCTTGTGCTCCATTTGTAGTGTGTGTGTTTGTGTGTGTGTGTGTGTCATGGTGTAAGTATATGCAACATCTGCCAGAGAGCAATCAAGACCATCCAATGATATGATCTCAGCCACCAGCAACAGGAGTCAGTTACGCTGTGGATGCAGGGGACATGTCCCCACCACTTTCTGATGTGGCCCATTTCATCCCCAACACTTTTTGAACTTAGTGATAATCTTAGTAATGAGCTTATTAATGAATAAACTGATGTTGGTACATACTCCAGCATCCCTGCGGCCCTGAGAGCAGGATACAGGATACGTGGTTCGGATAATTGATGGATGGATATCATGTCATTAAGTGACAGACCCAACATCGATCCATCTAAATTGAAACACTTATGTTGCTGCTAAGCACTCTTTTATGTACATATGATGCAACAATGTAGCTTTAGTTAGACACGAACACACCCCCAGTGAGGAAACCACATGCTAAAAAGTGATCTTATGCCAAAAACTGATTGCCATCCGCAAACTGTCAGTTGATGTATTCAGTTTTTATATTCACTTAAATATTCCTCAGCAAGGTATTGTCTGTAAAATTTAGATCAAGTTATTTTGAGGCAGAAACATGAAGTCATAAGGTAGGAGCTGCAATCACTTTTGGCAATGGCAAAAGTACATTTAATGGGTTATATGGCCCCTTTAAAGGTATTTCAACAGGTAAAAAAGACCGGGTGAGCTATAATCTTTGAAAACATAATCATCACAAATGAAATCAAGTCATTTGAGGTAAAAATAACCTTTCAGTCACAAGATTGGAGCTGCAATCACTTTTTGGCATGGGCAAAAGTGATTTAATGGGTTATATTGCCCCTTTAAAGGTATTTCAACAGGTAAAAAGGACCGGCTGAGCTATAATCTTTACACATATAATCATCGCAAATGAAATCAAGTCGTTTTGAGGTAAAAACAACCTTTCAGTCACAAGATTGGACCTGCAATCACTTTTAGGCAAGTGGAAACTGTGGGTGGCAATCTGTTTTTTGGCAGATGATCACGTTTTGGCACAACACCGATCACAATCAAAATGAAAAAGAAGGAACAGAGTGGCTGTATGCAGCAGATGAGACCTATTAATAGAATAAAAGCTCAGATTTAAGCTCAGTGGAACCTTAGCGCTGAAAAAAATGCCTCTCTCTTCAATAACATGGTGATCCCCCCCCCCCCAAACATAGATCAAGGGACTGGGAGGTGCATTGATTTTGGAAAGCAATGAAGCAAGTTACTATGAAAATAACTATGGACACAAAAGAACACTGTACTGCATAAAAACGTTTTAGTGGACCAAGGTAAGACTGGTTTATTAATAAGCTTTGCTATTGTTAGCTAATTTTGAAGTATATTTACCCACAGCTATTTTAATGCTGGCCAGCTAGCCTAGCTAAATGTGAGTATTACAGGCAGCAGATGGCAACAGGAAGTACTAGCTGGTCCTAACGTTAGCTAAACTGTGTTACAGTCATCTGTTAGACAAATGTTGGGCTATTTTGTGTACAGTCACAGACCGACGCATATAGCAAGGCGGGCCAATTTTCATATTGGCATAGAACAGGGATAGGATAAGTAACTAAACTGTAATTTTGGTAGCTAAAACCTTTACTTTGTCCTTTGCTTTCATTCACCTCTGGGATATCCTTCATCTATTTTAGGGACTGTATTGCACTTGGCTATCAGAGTCTAATGTCAGCATGTTTGAGGGCCAACAATGGATGCCAGTTATAGCAGTGACAACCTTGTTGATGTCGGCACTGATGTCAACAATACTTGTTTCTAATGTGCTGCGATATGGCTTGGAGTAATGTTATCCATAGGACTAACACGGTCTCAGTATTTCTGGAAAACATAAACAGGTGGTGACTCAGGTGTCTCTGTGTTGGAGATTCATGGCGGGTGGGGCTGAACTCCTCCGCATCGGCGATCACTCAGGGTTGAGTATGACCGTCCTCCCTCTGGGTCTTCAGGTGGGTGTAGAGGCCCAGCCTGGAGCTGCATACTGGGAAGATGCATGTGTATGACAGCTTTTTACGTGGAGTGGCTGACGCACCTACAGCCACCACACGGTCCTTGTCAGGGAGTGGTCAGTGTCCAATGGCATGGAGAACCAAGACGATTGGGGACCACCTTTTTTTGCAGCCTTCATCTGCCTTCACTGCCATTGTGGGCTGGAGACATCTTCCACCAGTTCCACCGTTGAGATCTTTGTTGGGTTGTGCTTCATCTGGAACCTCCCACTTGACCTATCCGCCTTTGGTGACCCTACCCGGAGCCACGCTCCGGAGTGTATAGCTCTTGGGATCATTGGTACACGCAAGCTTCTTCACCATGGCAAGATGGTGAGAAGACACACACACACACACACACACACACATACTCGCAAATCTATACTTGTGGGGCCCCCTCATCGACTACATTCATTTCCTAGCCCTTAACCCTAACCTTAACCACACAAACTGCATGCGTAACCCTAACCTAACCCTAACCTTAACCTAACCCTAAAACAAAGTCCTAACCCTAAAATAGACCCTTTTACTTGTGGGGCCCCATAAAATGGCCCCACAAGGTAGGTGGTTTCTGGTTTTTCTATCCTAATGGGGACCAAATGTCCCCATTAGGAAAGTTAAAAGATGGTACACACACACACACACACACACACACACACACACCTTAATTATTTTGTGCTTTCAGTCAAGTGTGTCAAAACCACCAGACTGCTCAGTACTGCTCAGTGCACAAACTCTGTGGTGATCAAGTCCTCAAAATCCAGCTGTTCATTGCTGCAATGGTGGACGCTTCCAGACTATCTTTTCTACTTGCTAGCGCAACGTCCTCTGTCAGAATGCCCTCTTCTTCACTTTGCTTAGGTGTTCGGCAAAAAGCTGTATTCATTAGTGGGACACTTTTTTTTCTTTTCTTTTTTCTATTGTGGCCTCTTCCCTCACATCCTTTCCTTTTCCTTCCTCTGCTGTCTTTTGGCAGCCCTGCTGGGCTTTTGGTCAATCCCATTCCATTTTCTGCTGCTTGGCAATATTTCCCCCACACTTCTCACTGATACGACCTAACTGACAGTGGGTCAGGTAAACATTAACTCCACTGTTTTTAACCCTGACTTGGCTTAAGAACGCCTGATCTTGAATCTGTGCAGTGTAAGCCACCTGACCTCTATGCCCACCCACCTTGACCGTTAGCCAATCTATACTGTGTATCGCCACTTGCTCACCAGTCACCACCTGCCCAGCCATCTCACCAATATAATGATCAATCATGAGGCTTAATTTCCGTGGAAACAACTTTTATTTCGTTCATATTGGATAATTATCAAGATCAAGAGAATTGGTCAAGTATTGTGTCATATTTCTGTGGAGTCCAACATGAAGAAAAAAGAAAACTCTCATTGCAGAGGGCTATTTAGTGCTCAGGGGCCCCTGGGAGCGTGCCCAGCAGTGAAAGAAATATGTACGTCTAATACAGTGGTATCACTTTATTACTGGAGCACCTCTAATAATAGTAATAGGTAGCATGTGACATCAGCTCCCTAATACTAATGAGAATAGCAGTGTATAGACATATAGTAGTTTCTGATCTCAGTTCGTAGTGCAATGACTGACAAGGCCTATTGCAGTTTCATACCGCAAAGAAAAACATCTTAGAAACCAAATCAAAGCTGTCAGATGAGGTTACCAATAACATCCACTATGCTGGATCATCTAGCCTTTCTTTTATTTATTTATTTATTTATTTTTTACCTCCCCCCTTTTTCTCCCCTATTGTACCTAGCCAATCACCCCACTCTGAGCCGCCCCCTCTACTGACCTGGGGAGGGCTGCAGACTACCACATGCCTCCTCTGATACACATGGAGTCGCCAGCCGCTTCTTTTCACCTGACAGTGAGGAGTTTCACCAGGGCTTCATAGCACATGGGGATCACCCTACCCCCCCCCGGAAAAGAAGCCTCAACTGACCAGAGGAGGCGCTAGTGCAGCAACCAGGACAGATATCCACAGCTAGCTTCCCACCCGCAGACATGGCCAATTGTGTCTGTAGGGTCGTCCGATCAAGCCGGAGGTAACACGGGGAATCGAGCCGGCGATCCCCGTGTTGGTAGGCAACAGAATACACCTACCTGGACGCCCTGACATTCTCTTCTTTTTAGTTTAATTATTTAGAGTTTTTTTTTCTCGAATATTTGGGAAATTAAATATTCATCCGTCTCAACCTGCCCTTTTCTAGCTGGATCTGAAGTCATCCCTTCCCTTTTTCTCTCCGTCAACATTCTGCTCTTCTCACTCTCATCATGGTCCCCTGTCTTCTCTTCTCCACCCTCTTTCTCTCCTCTTCTCTTCTACTGATGTTTCTTCTTTCTTTCACCTCACCTCACCTCACCTCGCCGAGCAAACAACACCTGCTCTGCAAATCCCGTCGTGCACCTCTACAGTCCTCCATTACCAGACAGTCAGGTTACACCATGGCCGGGGAAACTGGAAGGGAGGGAGGAGGACAAGAAGACTGCATTTGAGTGCAAAAAAAGAGAGGAGAGAAAAACAAGAAGAAAAAAAAAGATTATGAAAGAATGAGGAACAATGACAAACATGAGAATAGAGTGAGGCGTGAGACAGGCATCTAAAGCGGCCCACGAGTAATAATGATAGAAGAGAAAGAAATGATGTAAGAAAGAGAAAGCAAGAAGGGAAGAGAAAGCAAGAAAAAGGGGAACAATAAGACAGACGAGTAGTTGAAGAAGAGAAGATAAAAAGTGATTTACTGGTTCAGAGGCTATTATGGCCTCTCCATCAGTTGGAAAATGGCCTCCTACAGTGTGTGTGTGTGTGTGTGTGTGTTTGTGTGTGTGGTGTGTGCAGTACTGAAATCCTCCTAATCAGTCGTGTAAAGGGCTTGGTGCTGTGTGAGATATTTAAGACATGGCTCAATAATGTCTTTGCAGATATTTCCATCATATGGTCCATTTTGCTGTGATTTTTATGTGCGCGTGTGTGTGTGTGTGTCTGAAGCACTGAAATCTTCCTAATCAGTCGTGTAAAAAGCGAAATATTTCAGACATGGCTTTATAATGTCGTTGCAGTGATTTATATCATATGGTCCATTTTTTTCTTTTTGTGATTTTGCCATTGTGTGTGTGTGTGGGGGGGCGTACACCCACACAAGTACATGTGTGTATGTGTGGTCACTATAGGACATTCACAACTGCTCCATTTTAGTAGTCGTCAACTACTTGTTTGGTTGCTCTTGTTCTTCTTGTATTGTATATTAACTATGTTGTATGTTTATTTTTTCTTGTAGTGTTTTAATATCATAGGATTTTGGAACACTGTCAGGCAAAGGGACTGCCGGTGGAACCTAGCCTGTTAGCTAACTCGGGTACATTTGCGTTTGCTTTCAGCGTTGATTAATGTACATTGTCCCTTCCCAAATAAACGTTTTACACCAAATTAAACTTCCTAAATCTAGTCGGGTAGCCGATTAATCTTGGGAGATATACATTTTACCCGATAACAATGATTAGTCCTCGTCAAAAACGTCTAAAAAACAACAACAAAAGGGCTAACTAATGTAGGCGGGACCAACATGGGGGTAGGGGAAATAAAACAGTCCTCGATTGGCTCTGAGAGGCTGGTTACGAATAAGCTGCAATCTGATTGGCCTAAACCCCCCAGCAGCTTGTCTGAGCCGGATATACCGTTTGACTACAGTAACAACGCGGTTGCTTACTTGTGTGTGTTTCGGTTTAACTAGCGACTGTGTTGAAGCAACGTTACGCAACTTTTTTACCTTAAAATGACAGCTTCAAAACACTGACCTGGGAGGATGGTGGAATGGTGAGGATGCAAGGAGTAGAGGTGACGAAGGTGTATGAGTTTAAATACTTGGTGTCAGCTGTCCAAAGTAACGAGGAGTGCAGTAGAGAGGTGAAGAAGAGAGTGCAGGCAGGGTGGAGTGGGTGGAGAAGAGTGCCAGGAGTGATTTGTGACAGAAGGGTACCAGCAAGAGTTAAAGGGAAGGTTCACAAGATGGTTGTGAGACCAGCTATGTTATATGGTTTGGAGACAGTGGCACTGATGAGAAGACAGGAGGTGGAGCTGGAGGTGGCAGAGTTGAAGATGCTAAGATTTTCATTGGGAGTGATGAGGAAGAACAGGATTAGGAGCGAGTATATGCGAGAGACAACTCAGGTTAGACGGTTTGGAGACAAAGCAAGAGAGGCAAGATTGAGATGGTTTGGACATGTGTGGAGGAGAGATGCTGGGTATATTGGGAGAAGGATGCTGAATATTGAGCTGCCAGGGAAGAGGAAAAAGAGGAAGGCCAAAGAGGAGGTTTATGGATGTGGTGAGGGAGGACATGCAGGTGGCTGGTGTGACAGAGGAAGATGCCGAGGACAGGAAGATATGGAAACGGATGATCCACTGTGGCGACCCCTAACGGGAGTGCCGAAAGTAGTAGTAGAAGTATTAGTTGTAGTATTAGTAGTAGTATTAATAGTAGTAGTAGTAGTAGAACACTGACTTGTAACAAGGAGAATGGTGCCTCTTTCATTCCCACTCCACACCCTAAATGCCTATTCTTGCACTGTGTGACTTGGGTTGTGTGAGTATGATCTCCCGTGAGCTATATATATACACTCACTGGCCACTTTATTAGGTACACCTTGCTAGTACCGGGTTGGACCCCCTTTTGCCTTCAGAACTGCCATAATCCTTCGTGGCATAGATTCAACAAGGTACTGGAAACATTCCTCCGAGAGTTTGGTCCATATTGACATGATAGCATCACGCAGTTGCTGCAGATTTGTCGGCTGCACATCCATGATGCGAATCTCCCGGTCCACCACATCCCAAAGGTGCTCTATTGGATTGAGATCTGGTGACTGTGGAGGCCATTTGAGTACAGTGAACTCCTTGTCATGTTCAAGAAACCAGTCTGAGATGATTCGAGCTTTATGACATGGCGCGTTATCCTGCTGGAAGTAGCCATCAGAAGATGGGAACACTGTGATCATAAAGGGATGGACATGGTCAGCAACAATACTCAGGTAGGCTGTGGCGTTGACATGATGCTCAATTGGTACTAAGGGGCCCAAAGTGTGCCAAGAAAATATCCCCCACACCATTACACCAACACCACCAGCCTGAACTGTTGATACAAGGCAGGATGGATCCATGCTTTCATGTTGTTGGCGGCAAATTCTGACCCTAAGATCAGAATGTCGCAGCAGAAATCGAGACTCATCAGACCAGGCAACGTTTTTCCAATGTTCTGTTGTCCAATTTTGGTGAGCCTGTGCGAATTGTAGCCTCAGTTTCCTGTTCTTAGCTGACAGGAGTGGCACCCGGTGTGGTCTTCTGCTGCTGTAGCCCATCTGCCTCAAGGTTCGACGTGTTGTGCGTTCAGAGATGCTCTTCTGCATACCTCGGTTGTAATGAGTGGTTATTTGAGTTACTGTTGCCCTTCTATCAGCTCGAACCAGTCTGGCCATTCTCCTCTGACCTCTGGCATCAACAAGGCATTTTCGCCCACAGAACTGCCGCTCACTGGATATTTTCTCTTTTTCAGACCATTCTCTGTAAACCCTAGAGATGGTTGGGCGTGAAAATCCCAGTAGATCAGCAGTTTCTGAAATACTCAGACCAGCCCGTCTGGCACCAACAACCATGCCACGTTCAAAGTCACTTAAATCACCTTTCTTCCCCATTCTGATGCTCGGTTTGAACTGCAGCAGATCGTCTTGACCATGTCTACATGCCTAAATGCATTGAGTTGCTGCCATGTGATTGGCTGATTAGAAATTTGCGTTAACGAGCAGTTGGACAGGTGTGCCTAATAAAGTGGCCGGTGAGTGTATATATATATATATATATATATATATATATATATATATATATATATATATATATATATATATATATACACTACCGTTCAAAAGTTTGGGATCACATTGAAATGTCCATATTTTTGAAGGAAAAGCACTGTACTTTTCAATGAAGATAACTTTAAACTAGTCTTAACTTTAAAGAAATACACTCTATACATTGCTAATGTGGTAAATGACTATTCTAGCTGCAAATGTCTGGTTTTTGGTGCAATATCTACATAGGTGTATAGAGGCCCATTTCAAGCAACTATCACTCCAGTGTTCTAATGGTACAATGTGTTTGCTCATTGGCTCAGAAGGCTAATTGATGATTAGAAAACCCTTGTGCAATCATGTTCACACATCTGAAAACAGTTTAGCTCGTTACAGAAGCTACAAAACTGACCTTCCTTTGAGCAGATTGAGTTCCTGGAGCATCACATTTGTGGGGTCAATTAAACGCTCAAAATGGCCAGAAAAAGAGAACTTTTATCTGAAACTCGACAGTCTATTCTTGTTCTTAGAAATGAAGGCTATTCCATGCGAGAAATTGCTAAGAAATTGAAGATTTCCTACACCGGTGTGTACTACTCCCTTCAGAGGACAGCACAAACAGGCTCTAACCAGAGTAGAAAAAGAAGTGGGAGGCCGCGTTGCACAACTGAGCAAGAAGATAAGTACATTAGAGTCTCTAGTTTGAGAAACAGACGCCTCACAGGTCCCCAACTGGCATCTTCATTAAATAGTACCCGCAAAACACCAGTGTCAACATCTACAGTGAAGAGGCGGCTGCGGGATTCTGGGCTTCAGGGCAGAGTGGCAAAGAAAAAGCCATATCTGAGACTGACCAATAAAAGAAAAAGATTAAGATGGGCAAAAGAACACAGACATTGGACAGAGGAAGACTGGAAAAAAGTGTTGTGGACGGATGAATCCAAGTTTGAGGTGTTTGGATCACAAAGAAGAACGTTTGTGAGACGCAGAACAAATGAAAAGATGCTGGAAGAATGCCTGACGCCATCTGTTAAGCATGGTGAAGGTAATGTGATGGTCTGGGGTTGCTTTGGTGATGGTAAGGTGGGAGATTTGTACAGGGTAAAAGGGATTCTGAATAAGAAAGGCTATCACTCCATTTTGCAACACCATGCCATACCCAGTGGACAGCGCTTGATTGGAGCCAATTTCATCCTACAACAGGACAATGACCCTAAACACACCTCCAAATTGTGCAAGAACTATTTAGAGCAGAAGCAGGCAGCTGGTATTCTATCGGTAATGGAGTGGCCAGCGCAGTCACCAGATCTGAACCCCATTGAGCTGTTGTGGGAGCAGCTTGACCGTATGGTACGCAAGAAGTGCCCATCCAACCAATCCAACTTGTGGGAGCTGCTTCTGGAAGCGTGGGGTGCAATTTCTCCAGATTACCTCAACAAATTAACAGCTAGAATGCCAAAGGTCTGCAATGCTGTAATTGCTGCAAATGGAGGATTCTTTGACGAAAGCAAAGTTTGATGTAAAAAAATTCTTATTTCAAATACAAATCATTATTTCTAACCTTGTCAATGTCTTGACTCTATTTTCTATTCATTTCACAACATATGGTGGTGAATAAGTGTGACTTTTCATGGAAAACACAAAATTGTTTGGGTGATCCCAAACTTTTGAACGGTAGTGTATATATATATATATATATATATATATATATATATATATATATATATATATATATATATATATATATATATATATATATAATATACACACACACACACACACACACACACACACACACACATCCATCCATTGTCTTAACCGGTTATCCTGGTCTCAGGGTCGCAGGAGCCTATTCCAGCAGTCACTGGGCGGCAGGTGGGGAGACACCCTGGACAGGCCGCCATGCCATCATAGGGCCGAAACACCCACACGCCCATTCATTCCTGGGGACAATTTAGTATGGCCAATTCACCTGACCTACCGTGGGAGGAAACCGGAGCCCACGGAGGAAACCCACACAGACACAGGGAGAACATGCAAACTCCACAGAGGTTGACCCGGGATGACCCACCAAGGTTGGACTACCCCGGGACTCGAACCTAGGACGTTCTTGCTGTGAGGCAACCGCGCTAACCACTGCGCTGCATATATATATATATATATATATATATATATATATATATATATATTCAGTCTGATATGATTGTACAGTTGTGTAACGACCGAAACCAACCACCAGTTTCACATGCAAATATGGATGCGACCATTAATAGTCATCAATAGTACACATGGCCAATGAAACTAGTTAATGTCACATCCATACTCAAAATAAACTGGTCATTGGTTTCTGTCATTATGCATTGATCGTCATTTTACAATGCTGTGATTGCAACATTCCCCAGCCCTCTGTGAATAGTCCGCATGGCCACTGAAACTCTACTTAATGGTCACTCCCATATCTGCATGTGAAACTGATGGTTGGTTTCGGTCATTATGCAACTGTATTTTACTGTATCGTTTATAAGGGTGAGGATACCTGCAGTGTGAGGATACCTGCAGTCAGTTTAGACTGAAAAAACATGTCTGTCAATAAACGTCAACCTTCTTTGATATTCATACCCGGATTATTGAGCATGCATCAAGGGATTTCGAAGCTGTTATTTTAAGGTAAAAAAAAAACAAAAAAACATATTGTTGCTCTAACTGGTGATTTTCAGCCGAGTGCATCCGTGGTTGCCATGGTGATTGCAGCTGGTGCAAAGCCTAAAAACCTTTAATTATCTTAAATTGAATGTTCAATACATTTTTATATTCATCTGGTCCTTTTCCCCTACATTATGGCAATGACACGGTGTCGCCAACAAGAAGCATTCACGTTTCTTGAAGTTGCTTTTAATGTGTGGGTGGGTGGGGGGGGGGCATAGATTAGCAGAGCAGCTAGCGTCTAATGAGGAATTTGACGTTATAACACTACAGGTTGAATGACTAAATATGGTTTACTTCCCGATTGAGGATAGCGGTACAAAATACAGCTGCACTGCCAGCTGCGGTTTGTGTTCCACATTATTAGAATCGTTACGAGAGGTTGAATGAGTCTTGCTGAGCACAGTTGAATTTATGCGTAGATAGCGTAGATGTTAAACAGGGACGAGTGTGTATTTAAAAGCGAATAAAGCATAATTAAAGGCTTTTAGGAGGACAGTACGTGTTGTGTTTGTGTTTTCAACAGCCAATTTCACTAAAGTCACCAGTTAACATGGTCACTCGTATGTCTGTGAATGTTCTCATTCATCCAGGTCATGGTTATCCAAATGAGTTGAATTAAGTGCAACTGGACTTGGTATATATCTGGTGCTAAAATTGCACATATTTGCAATAAAACGAGTTTTATATCAAGTGCACAAAAAATAAGTAAATAATAAAAAAAGATAAGCTCTACTTAAAACGACCATGACCGGTCAAAATGACCGCAATTTGCGCGTTATGTCACTATTTACTGTATGACGTGTGTTGGTCGCATCGTTTCCTTGATGAGGTTCATTGCTCTGCCCTATAGAAGCACACTAGCGTTATCCAGTGCAGAATAAGAGTCGAACCTTGAATTTTGATTATTGCCAACATGTCTGGTTACAGACGCCATTTCAGATGCACCATGACTACCACCGAGGCGTTGCAGTTTTTACAGACAGCGGCGGTTTTCAATTGTTTGAAAAAATAGTATTATAGTTGTTAAAATGTTAATTTTGGTGTCAGTCGTCTCTTAACAGGCATACCAACATGTGCAGCCCATTAATATCTCAATTGGGTATTTATCTTGACAGAATATAGAGTTTAAAAAAACGGCCGTCATTTTGACCGCCCATGGTCGTTTTAGATAGGAGTGAAATCCCGGTCGTTCTAGTGTTAAATCAGAACACAGGGATAGCGGGAGTCTTTCCTACTCAAAATACTTGTCATTATGTTTATTTAACGTGGCATAGCATAGAACATTATTGTTCAAACCAAACAACCCTATATTTGAACCGCAGCTGGATATCTGCTCTAGCTGCATTTGTAGAGAAGTCGTTACACATTGCACCACTTTATGTATTACTGTGCAGTGCTAAAACCACATATGAACGACTAGTCTATTACTATGCACAGTGTCGACTAGAGGTTTCAACTGATTTGTGAAACCCCTGGTGTGCACACGGTCAATGTCCATCTCTGCCTTTCAGTTGATAAGTACCATCCCACTTACCTGTGTCTAGACAACAGAGGTCCAAAAAGCAATGCCTTTTGGGAGGCTATACTAAAGATCAAGAGGAAAGAACATTTACAAAGAAAAGAAAGTGCAGCAGGGAGAGGGAGAGTCATAAGGCATATATTACCTAAAAGAGAGAGAGAGAAAAAAAGTGATGAAGTCAGGATAAACTGAGGGTAAAATACAAAAAAAATTATAAAATGAAGAAATCATGATTCAAATTGTCTTCACATTTTGTTAATTAATCCGGAAAATTAATCCCCTCTCCTATCTTTGTATTGCATACTCCCCGTTTAATGGTTGGTAGATAAAGAAAATGTTGTGTCTCCATTCCTCTCTTGTTAATCCTGTGTGAGGCCATTACAAAGCTATAGCTTTTTAATGAAACCACCCCTGTATTGTCCCTATCAAACAGACAAGTTAAATTGCTTTCTGGTTATGGGATCAGATTCCTCCTTTGTTTCATTCATTACGCCCAAACACACACACCAGTATTCATATTTTCATGTACAGCAGGTACCACCATAGAGTAATGGCTCCAGACAGTGCTGCCAGAGGCAAGGTAAACGAGACAGTGCCCTGGTGAGGCTACGGCGGCGTGCTAGCCGGCCCCTGATCCCCAGCATACTGCTGTCTAATGTCCAGTCCCGCAACAACAAGCCGGACAAATTCCAGTGCCGAATATGCTCTCACAGGGACATGAATGACTGCTGTGTGTTCTTCTTTACAAAGATGTGGATAGCCCTAATATACCTGAGAGGGCTATACAACCAGAGTGGTTTTCTGTGCACCACATGGACCGTTTCATGACAAACTACTGCTAAGGTTAAAGGAGGTGGTGGATGCTTCTTTGTTAACAATTCATGGTGCACTGATGTGAAAATAGTCTCTCTGTCCTGTTCACCAGTGTTGGAACGACTAACAATAAGGTGCAGACCATTCTATCTCCCACGGGAATTCCCCTGCATGTTGTTAACTGCTATCTACATACCACTGCAAGCTACCTTCGCAGTGGCACTTGACAAACACTATGGAGCCATTAGCAGGCAGGGGAACTTGCACCCTGAGACCATTTCAGTTGTGGCTGGGGACTTTAACTACTGTAACCCAAAATCTGTGCTATGAAAATTGTACCAACATGTCACTTGCCCAACCAGAGGCAATAAGACTCTTGGCCACTGTTACTCCATGGTCAAGGCAGCTTACAGGTCTATCCCACAACCTCACTTTGTGAAATCCGACCACCTGTCAGTGCTCTTGTTTCCTGCCTACAAGCAGAAAGTGAAGTGCGTGGAGCCCTCTGTGAGGACAGTAGACTACAGAACATGAATCCAAACTTCAGGGATGCTTGAATCAACAGACCTAGCCAATTGTTAAGGGCTCAGCCTCGAGTTTGGATGAATATGCTGAACTGGCTATGTTAGACTGGCTATGTTAGATTCTGTGTGGACAACTGTACCTCAGTACAGTCTATTCACTCATACCCCGGCCAGAAGGCTTGGATTAACAGCGACATTCACCTAAATTTGAGTGAACTCCTTTTCCGGGTGGGGGGGAAATGCTACAAAAAAGTCCAGGAATGATTTAAGGAAATCCATCAAAGCCAATATAAGGACAAACTGGGAAAAAACTACAGTGGCTGTGACTTGTAGCACATGTGGAGGCGGTGCAGGCGATTAGACTATAAATCTAAACCTAGTGTGGCTATCAACATGTCTGCCTCTTTCCTGGATGAGCTTAACAACTTTAATGCCGCTTTGAAACTCACAACTTGGACCCAGTGACAGCAGCGCAGTGCCCACCCGATGAAGTCGCTCTACATGTGACAGAGGCTGATGTGAGTAAACATTTTAAAACTGTTAAATGCTGTAAAGCTGCTGGCCCAGATGGCATTCCTACCCATGTTCTCAAGGCATGTTACACTCAACTATATCAGGCTTTTACTAACCTTTTTAACCTGTCCCTGCCATTGTGTCTGGTTCCACTGCATTTTAATAAAACCACCATTGTGCCTATACCTAAGAAAGCATCTGTCTCTTGCCTTAATGATTCAACCTGCTGCTTTGACCTATGTCATTATAAACTGTCTGGAAAGATTGGTAATGGATATACAATGTAACGTTCACGCTACCCTTGACCCATTACGGTTTTCCTACTGTTCCAACAGATCTGTACGTGACACTATCTCACTTGCTCTGCATACTGCTTTAGAACACCTTGAAAAAATACCAATGTCAGAAGATTTTGTGTTGATTACAGCTCTGCTTTTAATACAATTGTAACATACAAACTGGCGTTGTAACTCAGAGGTCTTGGTCTGGCCAGCTCTATCTGTAATTGGCTATTTGACTTTCTGACAGGCAGGCTACAGACTGTGAGAATAGGGAAAACATATTCATCCACATCAGTTCTTACGACTGGCATGCCTCAGGGCTGCTGTCTCAGTCCCCTATTGTTTACACACAGTCTGTTTACACATGACCATGTTGCCAAATATGACAACAGCACCATCATTAAATTTGCAGATGACACCACAGTGATTCGACTAATAAACAATGATGATGAGAGGGCCTATAGGAGGGAAGTGGAAGATTAAGCCATATTTTGCCATGATAACCTCTTCTTAAATGTCAATAAGACAAAATAAATAATTGTTGAATTTTGCAAGATCACAGGAAATCACATTCCTATTCCCGTCAGTGTGTCATCTCTTGAAATTGTGGACAGTTTTACATTTCGTGGCTTACATATCAAAGACACCCTCACATGGTCTCTCAACACCAATTGCATCTGTAAGGCACAGCAGTTCTGAGGCGCCTCAAGAACTTTTATGGCAGTAGCATGGAGAGTGTCTTGACAGGCTGTATCACAGTGTGGTTTGACAACCTAACAGCTTAGCACTGCATACTGCTTCAAAGTACTGTAAAGACAGCAGCAAAAATCATTGGCTTGGGATTACTACAACTTCATAATATTTACACCACTCGCTGGAAAAGGAAAGCCCAAAAAAATCATTAAAGACACCAGCCACACCGCTCATGTTCTGTTCTCGTTCTTTCCATCTAAAAAAAAGCATTACTGTAGAATCAAATCACATACCACCCTTCTCAGGAATAGCTTCTTTCCACAGGAAGTCAGGTGTGCTGAACAGCTGACACACCCATATGCACCTTACATTTTTGTGTTATTGTGTAATGTATATTGTGTATAATGTATGAATCCACTGTGTGCCTCGTCTATGTTTTATTTATTTATTTATTTATTTATTTTTTGGGGGGTGGCATGTCCTTGTGTTGATTGTTCTTGTGTCTGTTGTGTTAAGGCAGAGAGAGCCAGATCACAATCATGTAAATGTACTCTAAATACATATGGAAATACAGTTGAACTTGAACTTGAAGATCCGATAAACATTTTCAGTATTTGACTTTATTACAAGCACTATATTATGGAGTTTGGCAAGCACCCCTCCTTTAATAATAATTTCTTGCTTCCCCAAATATGAAATACACCAATTAATATGATCAAACTACAGCCTTTATCTCTTGTTCCTTATTATCTCTGGGAGTCGGATTAATATTTCGCGCTGACACACTTTTCCACAGCAGCATTCCTAATCCTCTCTATTAAAACCCCGCATTGTAAGAAAAGGTATTACATTTTTAATGATGTGTGAATGAATAAAATTGTCAAAGTCCGGGCGTGAGTTATTTTGATGTAGCATTGAGGTGAAGTAAAAGTGAAAGAAAAGGCCTCGCAGGCATAGACATTAATGCTAATGTGGAATAGTAAGGCAGAGTAGAAATGTACAGTGTGGGCTACGCTATTAAAGAAAAGAGGATTATATTAGGCAGCATTAAGAATTACATGTATTGTCCATAATTTGCATACATTTCCATTATTAGAAAAGCATGAGGTGGGCGGAAGGATGCTGGTTTGTAATTTCCTGCCCATCTTAAATTAGAAAGACTTAAAGGCAGTCCAAGCTCAACTTCCTCCAACCGTGCTAATGGTGGCCAATAGTGAGATGGTGTGGTCATGTAGGGAATCTAAAAAGAGGAATCTATTCCTAGTATTTGGAGACATTTTCCATTTGTTGGGATTTGAGCAAGACTGTCAGAAAGCAAAAAAAAAAACTATCTTATCAAAGTAATTCTGGGGAAAAAAACCCCCATAATTAGCTTATATGAAAGTGAATATGTGTGTGATGTGTGTGCGTTTGAGTTGCTTCCTTGTGGTCCTACCGAGTACAAATCAGAAATCTAGCCTATAGAGCTCTGGTAGTTGACGTTACACAATCCCAGCATGCATCTGCCTTGATGAAAACAAGGCCCCATTGGAAGGAATCTGTAGTCTTTCTTTAAAATGTTGAAATGGTAGACAGCTGCATATAGCCGATGTCAGAATAAGAGAAGCCATGGAATGGGCAGACCTTTCCATTGCATCTCAAAAGATCTTAAAAAGCAAAACTGTCTAAACCCTTTTGTTGGAGTATATCTAGGCCAATAAGGCTGATTCACAACAGGTTGAATCACACACCATACCAACATGTACCCTGGTCTTGAGGCAGATTTGTAATTTGTGGTATTGGACTATACAAACAAAACTGACTTGACTTGACTCTGCCAAAGGACATAAACTAAGCAGGTGTGGGTTTGGCTAGTACTTGGATTGGAGACCTCCCAGAAAAACGAGTTGTTGTTGGTGGGCCAGTAGGGGTCAGTCTTCCCTCTGGTCCTAATAAAATCAACAAATATCAAATCCCAATGATGCCCCAGCGCAGTGACGGGGACACTGTGCCGTAGAAGATGCCGTCCTTCGGATGAGACGTTAAAACCGAGGTCCTGACTCACTGTGGTCATCAAAGATCCCATGGTGCTTATCACAGAGAGTAGGGGGTTCCCCGGTGTCCTAGCAAAATCCCCAACCTGGCTCTCTCCATCTGGCCTCTTAGTCACCCCCCCATGTAATTGGCTCAATGCTTGAGGTGGAGAGGGAGGAATGAGGGTGGAAGGGAGATGAGGGTGGAGAGGGTGGAAAATGGTGCAAAATGGCTGTCGTGCATCACCCAGGTGGTGCTACACATTGGTGGTGGTTGAGGTGAGTTACCCCATTCAATGTGAAGTGCTGTGGGTGTCTAGAAAGTGCTATATAAATGTAATCCATTATTATTATTATTATTATATGTGCTCATATTACCAGAGACACAGCCACTCTCTTCATATCTAAAAACTCTTCAGACATCTTGCTGTTTTCAGCTGATATGTTTTATCTCTGTTGTTTTTCACCATGATCTTGATCCTTTATGCAGCATCTGCTCTGTGTCTGTGGGCTGGAGAACAATGGTAGAGCTCCATCATGAGCTTGCTTGACTGACATGTGTCACAAATGTCAATCTGTTAAACGTGGGTCCGACACTTAGTGTAAAAGGGTTTCCCATGATGAAAACAACATTTAAAGACTAGATCATTTACTGGATAGAACCTCTGTTATCTGATGATTTCCTTTGCTATTCATGTGACACTCACCCTTCGAGTGCAGTTTTAACAGAAAGACTCCACTGCTGGATGTCCATGACAAATTGAGACTTTGTCCATTTGTAACTTTCCCGGCTTATGTAGGCCTTGAGGAATGAAAGTTGGGGACTTTCTCCTTTTCTGTGGTTTCAAGGCTTTTTTTTTAATGTGTCCCAGAAGCATCATAAAGCTCACTGATTTCCAGTCTATTAACCATTTTGAATATATTGATCAATGTTCCTTTTATTGAAGTGTGCCATGAACTCGGAGGGCTTGAAAGTAATACTGGTGCCATTAATTTCCTTATATTTTGCAAGACAGCTTTCCTGCCAAAATTATGGCGCAAACCGATCTAATGTGAATCAAGTCACGTGACATCTGGAGATCTGGCAAACAAAGAAGAAAAAATGTAGCTACTGTCAGGATGTTTTATGAAATTAGTCACTGACTCGCTCACAGCAGCATATTAAGTGAGCCCGTTTAGGTTGATTTTCACTGTAAAAGGTCATCTCAAATTAGTGCTTAATTAAAATGATGTGCATGGTACCATTAATTTGAAGTCATGCAGAGATCAATTAAATTCTTCTGTAATAGATGTCAATGTGAATGAGTGAACCTGGTCATCATATGTAAATAGCCATATGGGTTGATTTGTTAAGACTGGGAAAACTCGTTGCGAGAGCATTTTTGACTGATGCTTGAGCAACCCGCCCTGTGATGGCCTGGCAACCTGCCCAGGGTGTCTCCCCGCCTGCCGCCCAATGACTGCTGGGATAGGCTCCAATGACCCTGGGAGCAGGATAATCGGTTTGGATAATGGATGGATGGATGAGCAACCCTGGTGGTCAAAGAAGGAAGCAGTCATTGTTCCAGAAACAATGCTTTGAAAAAAGACAATTAAGCGAAGACAGACAATACATTTCCTTGTTCAGCATGAAGAGAACTCTCAGAAACCACCACTTAACCTTGACCCTAAACTTAACCACCACCTAACCTTGACCCTAAACTTAACCACAACCTAACCTTGACCCTAAACTTAACCACAACCTAACCTTGACCCTAAACTTAACCACCACCTAACCTTGATCCTCACTTAACCACTACCTAACTTTGACCCTAAAGTTAACTACCACCTAACCTTGATGCTAAACTTAGCAACCACCTAACCTTGACCCTAAACTTAACCCCTACCTAACTTTGACCCTAAACTTAACCACCATCTAACCTTGACCCTAAACTTAACCACTACCTAACCTTGACCCTAAACTTAACCACTACCCTAACCTTGACCCTAAACTTAACCACTACCTAACCTTGACCCTAAACTTAACCCCTACCCTAACCTTGACCCTAAACTTAACCACCACCTAACCTTGACCCTAAACTTAACCACCACGTAACCTTGACCCTAAACTTAACCACTACCTAACCTTGACCCTAAACTTAACCACTACCCTAACCTTGACCCTAAACTTAACCACTACCTAACTTTGACCCTAAACTTAACCACTACCCTAACCTTGACCCTAAAGTTAACCACCACCTAACCTTGACCCTAAAGTTAACCACCACCTAACCTTGATGCTAAACTTAGCCACCACCTAACCTTGACCCTAAAGTTAACCACCACCTAACCTTGATGCTAAACTTAAACACTACCTAACCTTGACCCTAAAGTTAACCACCACCTAACCTTGATGCTAAACTTAAACACTACCTAACCTTGACCCTAAAGTTAACCACCACCTAACCTTGACCCTAAACTTAACCCCCACCTAACTTTGACCCTAAACTTAACCACCACCTAACCTTGACCCTAAATTTAACCACCACCTAACCTTGACCCTAAACTTAACCACTACCTAACCTTGACCCTAAACTTAACCACCACCTAACCTTGACCCTAAACTTAACCACCACCTAACCTTGACCCTAAACGTAACAACAACCAAACTTAGCGCTAACCTTAACGGCTACTTAACATTAAACCTAGATCTAACTGTTACCTAAACGTAGTTCCAAGCTTAACCACAACTACTAAAGAGTGATCTGAAAACTTAATCATGCATACATTTAAACACTCCAACACGTGCCATCATTACCACAACCATCATGGCTGATCCAGAAGGGAGAAGACGGCCTCCTTTATGTTGTCGCCAGTGAGAAATTGAGTTTTTTTTTTGTTTTTTTTTTGCAGATGTAAAAATCGATTTCAGGTGTAAATGTGGAGTCTATTTTGATGTTCCAACAACCAACCTATTTGATCATTTCAGAGATTCACCAGGCAGGGATGAGGTGGGGTACCAGTACAATACACTGAAGTGCAAGGAAGAGGGAGAGGAGAGAAAGGTTAAAAAAAAAGATAGCAGAAGGGAGGGATGAAAACAAAACAAAAAAAGTTATAAGGATATACCAAGGAGGGACAGGGCGGGGGAATGAGGTGAGAGAAAACTGCGAGGAAAGAAAAAGCTGGTAAGGGTTACAATGGAAAGCATGCATACACAGAGAAAGAGAAGGAGAAAAAGAAAGAGGAGAGAACTGGATAAGAAAGTGGAGAGGGATAGAGATAGAGAGAGGAGGTGTAGAGACCTTACCCGGTGTGAGACCACCTACAGTTCTCAGCCATTACGCCTCACAGAGACGGCGTGACACAGCATCCCGTGTACAGTCCTCCTATTACCTCCACCTGTCTTTTCTCTCCCTCTCTCTTCATCCTCTTCGCTCCACCACTCCAGCTGTCCGTCTCATGCTACCTCTCAAATGGTATTACCATTATCTGCTCTCCTTCCCCTTCTGTCTGCACCATGTCTTCTCTTATTCTCTCGATGTCTCTCTTTCTCTCCCCTTCTCTCCACCCATTCACTTGTCTTATCTTTTGATCTCACCACCTTCCTGTCCTTGTCTTTTTCTTCCCCTGCTGCTCTCCTATTTCTCACACACCTAGTACTCTCATCATCTATCGTGTCTCATCACTCACTCACTCCTCTCTCTCTCTCTCTCTCTCTCTCTCTCTCTCTCTCTCTCTCTCTCTCTCTCTCTCTCTCTCTCTCTCTCTCTCTCTCTCTCTCTCTTCCCCCAGTGTTATTTTACCCCCAGTGGAGCTTGGCAGTAGAGATGACTAATGGGAGATTATTGCTGATATCAAGACAAAGCAAAACACTGGTGTGCTCCCACACTGCTACCCCTGCACACACACACACACACACACACACACACACACACACACACACACACACACACACACACACACACACACACACACACACACACACACACACACACACACATGCACAACCTATAATTTAGAAAAAGAGCATACCAAAGGTTGAGTATTGTAAGTTTTGTTCTATGATCACAGGCGGAGCCCTCTGACAGGTTTATAATGCTTAACCACTTGTCTATGTGGTTTAGTGTGCTTAAATTTACTTGTATATTATCGGCCACACAGGTGGCAACAGGCATGGGCACAAGTCCATGAATACTGGGATGGCATCCCCCCGCTCCATAGGTTTAGTGGTTGTGTCAGGAAGGGCATACGACATACAATTTTGCCAAATCATTATGTGGATTGACAAGACCAGGCTGGTCCGGTCGAGGCTCCATGCCGGATCGGTTGAGGCCCTGTTTGACAACAGCCGCCATCGGTGCTGTGCCCTCCCAGGGTACCAAAGGAAACTGGAAGATCCAATGTGGTGAGCCTTGAGAAACAGGGAACAAGCCAAAAGAAGGAGATAGTTGGCCAAACAGGACTCGCCTGCTCCCTCCCTTTGAAGTCCAGTCCATAAAAGGTGACTCAAGACGACACCGTGTATCCATCTATCCTTCAGCCAGCCATTGATAGAATGGCAGAGTCAGAGATGAGAGGGCTGAGGCATCCGGGTAGTGTAGCGGTCTATTCCATTGACTACCAACATGAGTCTCTCTGGTTCGAATCCCCATGTTACCTCCGGCTTGATCGGGCGTCCCTACAAACACAATTGGCTGTGACTGCGGGTGGGAAGCTGGATGTCAGTATGTGTCCTGGTCACGCCTCCTCTGGTTGGTTGGGGTGCCTGTTCGAGGGGGAGGGGGAACTGGGGAGAATAGCGTGATTCTCCCACGTGTTACATCCCCCTGGTGAAACTCCTCACTGTCAGTTGAAAAGAAGCAGCTGGTGACTCCACATGTATCGGAGGAGGCATGTGGTAGTCTGCAGCCCTCCCCGGGTCAGCAGAGGGGGTGGAGCAGTGACCGGAACAGCTCGGAAAATAGGGTAATTGGCCAAATACAATTGGGGAGAAAATCCCCCCCCCAAAAAAAGAGATGAGAGGGCTCCGTCTGTGATCATAGAACTAGGGTTACAACATATAACCTTCATTCTATCTCACACAGGTTCCACCTTCTAACAGGGCTCTAATGTTTAAGGTGGCAAAGCCCAACAGTTGCAAGATCTGCCCTGACCAAGACATCACTGAGCAACTCTCATGTGCCTGGGCCATGTGCCATATCTCGTGGAAAAAAATAAATACATAAATAATTTCATTCACTGGTTCTAAAACGCTGAAAGTCAGAAAAAGGTCATCATGACTAAGAATATACAGGCGCTAATACAATAATTTAATGAAAGGACCTCGGTATTTGGATGCTAGCATAATAATCAGATGCACCACCCAAGCACCCCAAATAGGATTTGTCTTCTTTTTTTGTCATCAATCATTTTCAGTTTAGGTATCATGTTTTGTTTTGTTTTGTTTTGTTTTGTTTTAAGTGGCGGTCACTCATTTTGAAACTGGAGCCTCAGTTTGTAATTACATCTGACACGTTTTTGACGGAGCGATACACCTTTTTCTAATTGTTTTCAGTGACTTCGAAGCGTTTTGTCTGCTGTTTGTGTGCCTGGCACACATTGTGTTTTTGGAGAACCACCAATTAAACTCAGTACATTCAGAGCAGAAAAACACTCTACTCCATCACTGCTTTTTTCTCTGCAGTCCAATTGGAGGAGCAAAGCGGTGGGCCTTCTCAACGGGAGTGTTTACGACGAAGAAAAGCCAGACTGACCACTGCATCCTTCACCTGCTCGGTTGATCAACTTTCACTTTACAAAAGAGTTAAAGCAAGCGATGTCCACCTCCTCATGTTTTACAGAAATAAAAAAAATTGTATTTTGTTTGATAATAATAATGATAATAATAATAATAATAATAATAAGGAAATAAGTCGGATGAGTAGCGTTGTGTAAGCTAATTAATTAGTTGCTAATGCTGTCACTCATGATTGAGGATTGGCTGTGACAGCCGAGCAACATGATCAGGATTGGAACTGTTAAAAAAACAAAAAAACAAAAAACAGTATGGCGTTCCCCAAAAGTAGTTGAATCAAGTGCAACTGGACTTGGTATATAGCCGTGAAGACGTTTCGCCTCTCATCCAAGAGGCTTCCTCAGCTCGTGTCTTTCTGACTTGACCAAGCTAGTCTGACTGGCTGCTGATGAGACTCAGCATTTATCCTCTTGGAGTCGTGTATGGCGTTCCTTGCATTAAAGTGTCACAAGTGTGCTTTGCAGTTTAAGGTTTGTCTTGTTCCATGCACAACTTATCAACATGGACATAACAAAAAAAGTTGCAAATCATGACCAGTCATTTCAGTTTTTTTTTACTGTATTATTATTATTATTATTTTAATCTCATAGATTTTATGTTAATACTTACCTTTTTTGAAGTTACCTCATGGTGTAAGTTAAATGAATCCAGGTCCCATACAACTCATTCAGGGATTAGGTATTTTCAAAGCTGAATGGATGCCATTGTGAAAAATAAGTTATTGGGAATTTTTTTCCAAGTGCCAAACATTTTTTTTTCTTTTCATGCGTCGTTTTCAACCAGTTTTGTTGTGAGTTCTCGCTTTCCTGGCACCCATTAAAGGGGTATGTTGTCAAAATTGTTTCACATTCAGCATGGCAACACACATGTAGTCCATATGACACATAGGGCTACTAAATCCTACTACAAATCCATTATCTGAACCATGTATCCTGCTCTCAGGGTCGATGGAGCCTATCCCAGCAGTCGTTGGGCAGCAGGCGGGGAGACACCCTGCCACACACACTCACACAAACACACACACACACATACCTAGGGACAATTTAGTACGGCCAGTTCACCTGACCTACATGTCTTTGGACTGTGGGAGGAAACTGGAGCCCCCAGACAAAACCCACACAGACACGGGGAGGACATGCAAACTCCACACAGAGGATGACCTCCAAGGTTTGACTACCCCGGGGCTCAAACCCAGGACCTTCTTGCTGTGAGGCAACTGCACTAACCACTGTGCCACCATGCCACTGCTACTAAGTCCCTATATGTTATTTAGAGGTGTAGTTTCAGGTTTTCTTTTTTCCCAAAGGGGAGTGCAATCCACTGTCTGCACAGCTAAACGTGCAGCTTAATTTCACTTCCACTATAGATCTCTCCCTGCAAACATGCCGTGAACTGACTAAACTGCTCCTGGTATGAAACGCCACTGAATAGCCCTACAACTCTGAGCATTTCCATACAGCGATGCTATTAAGCTGTGCTTTCATCAGAATCTCAGCTGGGAACGTGAACGATGTAGATTTTGTTGAGTTATAAGTGTTAGAAACTCCGGTTGTTGTTTTGTTTTTGTTTAACTACCACACAGAATCTTGGGGATTCTGTGATGGCGAGCCCGGCCCAGTCCAGCGGGGCTGTGGAGGGTCATGGAAGCGGTGTGGCCTAGCGTAAGATCTGCCCACAGAAGATGTCTGAATAGCTCGATTCATTCATTTGGACACCAGATAAGAACCCGTACACACTACTGGATCAATACACACACACACACAAGGACAAGGACAAGGAACTGAACTCTCTGGATCTTAAACTCTTTAATTTAAGGGAGCATTCAAGTTGAAGGTTTCAGCTCGAGGGGAACTTATTGTCTGTCTCTCCTTTATTTGTTATGTTAAAGAGTTCTATTTTCATTTTATTTCTTCATATATAAATTGCAGCGATGTATATTGTGCTTTTGCTGTAGGGCAGTACAACTGCCAGCTGTTCAACTCAATACCAACTCCTCTCCGAACCGAGGTACTGTCTGTGTTACTGTCACTGGTGAGGACCGGAGGCGCTACACATAGACTCTCATAAGAGTGAGTGACAATAGAGCACGTTGCCA
The DNA here is from genome assembly GCF_029633865.1 of Lampris incognitus. Taxonomy (NCBI): domain Eukaryota; kingdom Metazoa; phylum Chordata; class Actinopteri; order Lampriformes; family Lampridae; genus Lampris; species Lampris incognitus. The sequence goes on along the minus strand of NC_079211.1, from coordinate 46,803,444 downwards.
AAAATGTAAATTTAATTGGCCTGTAGCTCGCCGTTTTCAGTCCCCTCTACTGATGATTGGTCTTTATGAGCCACCAAATTAAACAGGGCTAATTGATTCGTTATAGAAATGACAGTGAACTAGATTGGCCAGGCTAGTGTCCAAGAATATTACATTTCATGCGGGCCTTTCCACAGAGGTGGCCTTGAGCATCTGGGGGCCCGTTTCAAGACCTAATGTTGGGCCCTTCCCCACAAAAAAAAGTAAGTAAGTAAATAAATAAATACATAAATAAAAATACATAAATAAAAACGAAAAGATAAATACAAAATGATTCAAGTTGGTTTGCATCAATAACAGTGTACTTTTGGACTGTATTACATGCACTTTCAGCATCATTGTCAGGTCACGTCAAGTCTGGACAGAGAAAAGAAGCGTGAGAGACAGAGGGAGAGCAAGCCGGAGAAAGAAATTATGATTGACGGCAAACGAGTAAGCTGCAACTGCACGTTTCAGTTGTTGGCAGGCCTTTTACAGATGCTGGACCAAATAAATAGTCACTTTTCAGAGACTAATATAGACATTGTGTTTTCTTGTCTAATATTTTACATTTTGCAGCACCACTAGGATAAGTTTGTTTCATTTTCCTCCCATTGACATGGACCTTTACGAGCTGCTGTATTGGACTGGTCAAGTCAAGTTCCGTGATTGTCAGACGAGCGCCCACTAGTGGTGGTTCTCATGTGTCATCTTTGAATGAAGCAACCACAGCTCACCATATGTGTAGTAAAACAAAGTTGGTTAATTATTCAATTCTCGCATGTCAATCCGGGGCCCTTTGGCAGGACGGGACCCGTTTCAACCGAAACGGGTGAAACATGGCTAAGGCATGTCTTTAATGTCTACATTGTTGAACTAGAATATATGGACAACACATCTATTCAAATCAAAATAATGGAAATGTCATGTAGCGTTTGCACCATTAAGTTACACTACAGATGGCTTTGATTGGATTTCTACTATATTTGATGGTAACTCTGATGTCAAAATCCACTTAAATGTGTAAAACATGAAGTCATCGCCATTTCTCCATAATTGCGGACTTCTTGGCTTGGAAATTATTATTATTTTTATTTTTTTTGCAGTTATATAATTCGGTGGTTTTTGTTTGTGGAATTTACCAATCAAATTCAAACTGTATCATTTGCATAGGCTTACCATTGAAGCCTGCCACCTCAACAAGTCCAACTGTGCTGGCAGATACATATTAGCTTCTATAAGTAGCTTGCTAGCTAACAGAGAACATTCCAGTTGAACAAAGACTGCACATTTTGTCTTACTGCTGTCTAGCATGGAAGCGCATGATGACAGACTGGCAGCCAGCTACTGACTAGCTAAGGAAAGTAAAGCAGCAGATTAAGCCTGTCAAAATAATTCACTGTATTCTGTTCTCTACATGCCTGACTGTGGCTCACATCAAATCCAATACACCATCGATTTTGTGGTGAAGATATTGCTTAAACAAGGACCAACACTAACAAGTTAGAAGTGCAAATATACATTTTATCTTGCGCAGAAATATAAATTACATTTAGGTTATTTTATGTAGTTGTGTACATTAATCAGTTCAGTTATTTAAGGCTGATACCTATCAGATGATCTCTACTTCAAACTTCAGTATTCAGAATTGATTGTGTTTGTCGTCTCAACAATCTATCTACAGACCGTGAACCAAATACTGAAATCATGGCTGTATTTATGGCCGTCAGCCGATCAATAGTTGATTATTATGTTTGCTGTTATTCAGGCCTAGTCTGATAAACCCATCAAAATCTAATTCCAACTACATTTCCCATTGAATTCCATAAAAACAATTTACTAATGTAAAAAATAAAACAAACTGCAGCACTCTGGCCTTCTAAATCAGTTATCCCTCATCGATGACATTTTTCTATATTTTATCATGTTCATGTTTTGACTCTGACTCACACATGTGCAGGAATGAGGTAGGGATGTCTGAGTGCCAGTTGCACTCCTTTGTAGGTGACCTGGACAACTGTGATGCTGCATAAATTGTTTGAATTGTGATTGAGCAATTAATATGTCCTTGTTTCATTTCTGTTTTTGTATTTATGCTATGTCACACTACATAATGGGGAGTTAAGGGAGATTTCCCTGCACTGGACTGCTTTTGCTACTTTTCACAGTAAGCCATGGTCAAACAACAACCTTCTACAGAAACAACCGGGGAAACTGAATTCATGAGAGGGAAACACGCTTGTCACTGTGAATCTCCAGCAGGGCAAGAATACAGCTTTTTGAGGAACTACAAAGACCACGGAGGTACCGATGACGAGACAACCTGTCTGAGAACAAAGAAAGGCTGCGGAAATGAGGGCGGAGGGGCAAAGGAGGGGGAGTAAGACAGAGGCTCTAAAGAAGAGGGAATAGGCCACCCTTGCAATTGATGATTCTGTGTAATGGGCATTTCCTGAGGAACAAGATGGATGAACTCAAACTGTACACCAGAACCTGCAATGAGTACCGTGAGTCATGTATCATGTGTTTTTTACAGAAACTTGGCTGAAGCAGGACATTTTTAGCTCACTCGTTCAGTTGGGTGGCTTTTCTCTGGCACATTCGGATAGGAGTTCTGAGTCAGGTAGGACAAGGGGGAGGCTATGTGTTTATATAAATGACAAGCGGTGTAGGCAATACACCACATGAGGCCATTCTTCCTTCCGGGGGAGTTTGGGAACATTGTGATCTGAGCTGTTTATGGGCCCCCAAGTGGAAACGCAAGGAGAGCTGCGGCCCAATTGGCGGACTGTGTACATAGACAGTTGCAATGTACAACAGATGCTCCCATGCTCGTTTTGGGGGATTTCAACCACTGCAAACTTGAACTGTCTTATTAATGGTTTAAACAGTATATTGAATGTGACACTAGAAATGGGAGAATTCTTGATAAATACTATGAAAATATCCAGAACGTACATACAGCTAGAGTCAAACCACCACTGTCTAATTCTGACCCCAGCACTGTTCAGCCCTTAAGACGAACAAACCTCTTGATAAAACTGTTAAAGTCCGGTCCTCTGACAGTATTGAGGGTCAGAAGGGGTGTTAATTGAGCACAGACCGGGACATCGTCCATGAATGTGATTTGAACAAATCCACAGAAGTCATCCCAGTTTATATGAACTTCTGTGTGGATGTTGTGACACCTCAAAAGACAATAAAACAGTATCCTAACAAGTCCTACATTACCAAGGACATCAAGTATTGTATCAAACGCAAGAGGCTCGCTTTGAGGAATAAGGGCCAAGTGCATCTAGGATCAGCAGAAAGGGAGCTGAACCACAAACTCAACACAGCAAAAAAAAGACAGTACAGGGAATCCAAATAATATGAATAAAATGTGGGCAACTATGCGTTCTATGACAAATATAGTTCCACCTCTCTGGAAAAGGGCAATTTGTTACTCCTCTTCCAAAAAACCCTGTTCTTCAGGAAAATAATGACTATAGACCACTAGCTCTGACCTCGATTGTGATGAAGTGTCTGAAAATATGATGGTGTAGAAGCTGAATTCCAACATGAATGGACAACTACATTTTTATCAGTTTGCCTGTAAAGAAAATTATGGTACTGATGATGCAAAACTAACCATAATACGCTTAATTTTGCAACACCATTAAAAACCCAAGGCATAGTATGTCAGACTGCTGTTTGTGGACTTCAACTCTGCTTTGAATACCCTGCAGCCACAGGGTACTAAAAGCAGTGAGCCAGACATTATCTGAGTCTAAAGTCATTAACACAGGTGCTCCTCAAGGATGTGTGAGTTCAACCATTCTGTTTACATTATATACAAATGATTGTACAATCAGTCATTCCAGCAATTTTGTGTTGTGTTCTGACCACACTGCCATCTTGGGACTTATGGATACAGACACTGGCCTTTCTGGGTTTAGTTTAGAGGTTTGTACATTTTGTACAGTGGTGTGATGACCACCATCTCATTGTAAACACAAATAAACAAAATAAATAATTTTTGATCCAGAACATCTGGGGGCTCATTCTCCACTACTGATCCATATGGCTTGTATTACCCAGGTTCATTAATTCTTACATATATGTGTCAAATCAAATCAAGTGAATTTTATTTGTCTAGCCCAATATCCCAAATTACAAATTTGTCTCAAGGGGCTTTAGTGTACATAATGACTGCAATCTGTCTTGGGATGTCCATGTGAATTTTGTATGTACCAGGATCCATCAGAGACTCTACTTTTTTATACAGACTCAGGGTGTTTGGGGTTGGACAGAGGGTAATTATGTTATCTCATCATGCTGTGATAGAGTGTATATTATGTTATGGAATCTCAGCTTGGTTTGGTAACATATCAGTTAAGGTAAAATCACAAATAAGCAGACTGGTCCAAACAGCAATGAAAAGTGATGGGGGTGAGGGAGCATCCCTCCCTCCAAATGCTCAGTGAGAACGCAACAGCTAACCAGGCTAGGAACGTTATCACTGACCCCTCGCATGTCCTGTATTCAGAATATGAACTGCTCCCATTAGGTAGACACTGCAGGGTTCCAATTTAAATAGAGGAGAAGACACCTGAACATATATACAACTCTTTCATCCTGCTATCAATGAATCTCCTAAACTCAGGAAATAAGGAGGGGATGAAATGAGGGGCTGTACTGCACATATTTGAATACACTTTATGTCTGTTACTGCACTACAATGTATGTATATTTATGTGGCAGCCTTTATGTCTAAGACAAATTTCCCTCAGGACAAATAAAGCAATATTGACTCTTTGATATTGATTCTAGGCTATCTTTGTGCATGTTCTTGTTGGAATACACCAGTGCATACAACCTACAGCCTTCCAGATAGGGCGAGGAGCTCGGACATGCGGAGGGAGCCTGGAATAGAGCTGCTGCTCCTTCATATCGAAAGGAGCCAGTTGAGGTGGTTCGGGCATCTGATTAGCATGCCCCCTGGGCACCTTCCTTTGGAGGTTTTCTGGGCACGTCCAACTGGGAGAAGACCCAGAACTCGCTGGAGGGACTACATGTCCTATCTGGCCTGGGAACTCCTTGGGGATCCCCCAGAAGGAGCTGGAGGGTGTTGCTGGGAAGAGGGACGTCAGGCGTGCCCTACTTAGCTTGCCGCCACCGCGACCCAACCCCGGAGAAGCAACTGATGATGAGATGAGATGAGATGAAATGAGATGAGACGAGACGAGACAAGACGAGATGAGATGAGAGATACAACCATACCATTCTGACTGACAGCTGGAGGGTGATTCCAGTTGGTAAGGATCACATTTCAGAATATTTAGCAGCTCCTCTCAAAAGAAGAGAATCTGATTAATATTTTTTTACTCATTAGCCTAGTATTAAAAAAAAGTAACCAACATTTTCACAGGTGCATGAAAATCCTAAAATATTAGATCATAGTTAGCTGTTGTAATATTTAGCTCAGTCAGGGTTAGAAGCAGTTTAGGAAGTGTGATTTAATCCAATTTCTTTGTTTATAGTTAAATCAGTGACTTTATAAATACATTAATATCAACATTATATTAGTTTGGCCAGCCATATATATATATTTAACCACACATCTTCGGTGAAGTATGAAGCTTTATTTCTCTTCTCCCGTTGCTAATGATCCCAGTAGACATCCAGCAATCAAGCTAAGCTGCGCTAAACTCACTGTTCAACGTAGCTTCAAATTACTTGCACAGACAGCAAAACATTATCAATGAATTTGCCTGACTCTGTATAAGTAGGACACATGGTGAAACTTCTGGAAACCAGACCAACCTATAACCACAAAGCCACTGTGCCACCCCGATAGAGTAATACTAAACAGCTATTGGATAATGGTGTGTAATGTGCCTTGTATTTACACCGTGATGCACTGTACGCCGGCCTGGGGACCGTAGTAAAGGTTAATAATGAGTGGAGATTTTTCACACATATGCTAAATTAACTTGGACAGAATCCAGTCACACTGTGGCATCCGCCTGTCTCCAGTCTGCCGGCACCGCTCTTCCCCTCCTCACCCCCTCGCTCTCCTCGTCTTGTCTCTGCTTCAAGGTAGAAAGGGGAAGGGAAGGAGGAAGAAGGAGCAGAAGGGGGAAAGAAAGGGAGAGAGAGTCCCAGGGTGAGAGTGCCTAATTGAAATGAATTCTAATGAAAGCGACGACTTTCATGACATTTAAAATCCAGGACTGGAGTAATGACATGAAGAGGCCCTGGGGAGAGACACTTTAAAAAGCAGGCGGAAAAAAAAAGATCAGTAGGGGGAAAAATAATAAAAAAAAGTTTGAAAAGAGGAAAACCGAGGGTGTTCATAATAAGCGTCAGAGAATAAGAAACGGTTGTGCCAGAGGAGAAATGGAGGGGTAAGGAAGGAGGTGGATGATGGGGGGGGGGGGGGGGGGGCAGAAAAGAACTGAGTTTGGGTTTTCTGGTGAGAGCATTTAAAATAAAAAGAGAGCCAAGGGTCAGAAGAAAGAATAGAGAGTGACGGACAGAGAGAAGAAGAAAGCAGAGAGACCACTGTGTAGATGTTGAGACGAGTGGAGTGGGGGATGAGATGCGCAGGAAGAGGTCTGGAGAGATTGGAGCGAGTGTGTACCGTCAGCTCTTTTTCCAGACGAGCGGAGACTGACCGTCGGCCGGCCCTCTGAAGCTCGCCCCAACCAAGTGAAGCCATCTCGCTGCAAAACGTTATTTTATTTGCTATTACATAATAAAATATTAACTGATGAATTACATATTTATGAGACTAAAATCTAATATTGCACCTCTTTGAAGGATTCATATTGCCACATTGTTGCCGGTGGTATTGCATTACAAAGATCAAAGCGGTAAGTATTCATATATTATTGCTCTGAACGGCTCTTAAGAGGAGCAACACTGAATGGGAACCCCCCCTTCCCCCCCGTTTTACCACCGAGCAGCTTTCAATCTTTAAATATTTCAGCTGCATTCGGGGGAAACTCCTTTATTTCATAGTGCAACTCCAAAAGCTGAAAAAGAGCCCGTGCTATTCCACATGAACATAGTGTGCCGGCGGAAATACTGACTTAACACCTGATAACTGCAGATTGCATGGAACTTCACATGTTCAATTCATATTTTAGATTGCATCTTTTGAAATTGCATGCCTGGATTCATTTTTTAAGAGAGCTACGGTTTATCTAATTATTTCCAGAGAGATCGAAAGCATATATATATATATTCCACTCCTCATTAGTTGAGCACTCAACATCATTGACGGTTTCGGAAAAAAAAAACACTATATACATACATATATACATATGCATATACACATACATACATACATACATACATACATACATACATACATACATACATACATACATACATACATACATACATACATACATACATACACTACCGTTCAAAAGTTTGGGATCACCCAAACAATTTCGTGTTTTCCATGAAAAGTCACACTTATTCACCACCATATGTTGTGAAATGAATAGAAAATAGAGTCAAGACATTGACAAGGTTAGAAATAATGATTTGTATTTGAAATAAGATTTTTTTTACATCAAACTTTGCTTTCGTCAAAGAATCCTCCATTTGCAGCAATTACAGCATTGCAGACCTTTGGCATTCTAGCTGTTAATTTGTTGAGGTAATCTGGAGAAATTGCACCCCACGCTTCCAGAAGCAGCTCCCACAAGTTGGATTGGTTGGATGGGCACTTCTTTGAGCAGATTGAGTTTCTGGAGCATCACATTTGTGGGGTCAATTAAACGCTCAAAATGGCCAGAAAAAGAGAACTTTCATCTGAAACTCGACAGTCTATTCTTGTTCTTAGAAATGAAGGCTATTCCATGCGAGAAATTGCTAAGAAATTGAAGATTTCCTACACCGGTGTGTACTACTCCCTTCAGAGGACAGCACAAACAGGCTCTAACAGGTACTATTTAATGAAGATGCCAGTTGGGGACCTGTGAGGCGTCTGTTTCTCAAACTAGAGACTCTAATGTACTTATCTTCTTGCTCAGTTGTGCAACGCGGCCTCCCACTTCTTTTTCTACTCTGGTTAGAGCCTGTTTGTGCTGTCCTCTGAAGGGAGTAGTACACACCGGTGTAGGAAATCTTCAATTTCTTAGCAATTTCTCGCATGGAATAGCCTTCATTTCTAAGAACAAGAATAGACTGTCGAGTTTCAGATGAAAGTTCTCTTTTTCTGGCCATTTTGAGCGTTTAATTGACCCCACAAATGTGATGCTCCAGAAACTCAATCTGCTCAAAGAAGTGCCCATCCAACCAATCCAACTTGTGGGAGCTGCTTCTGGAAGCGTGGGGTGCAATTTCTCCAGATTACCTCAACAAATTAACAGCTAGAATGCCAAAGGTCTGCAATGCTGTAATTGCTGCAAATGGAGGATTCTTTGACGAAAGCAAAGTTTGATGTAAAAAAAATCTTATTTCAAATACAAATCATTATTTCTAACCTTGTCAATGTCTTGACTCTATTTTCTATTCATTTCACAACATATGGTGGTGAATAAGTGTGACTTTTCATGGAAAACACAAAATTGTTTGGGTGATCCCAAACTTTTGAACGGTAGTGTACATACATACATACATACATACATGCATACATACATATGCATATACACATACATACATACATACATACATACATACATACATACACACACACACACACACACACACACACACACACACACACACACACACATATATATATATATATATATATATATATATATACACATATATATACATACATACACACACATATATACTACATATACATGTGTGTATATATATATATATATATATATGTATACACACACACACACACACACACACATATACACACGTGTATATATACGTGTATATATACACACATACATACACACACACATACATACACACACACACACACACACACACACATATATATATATATATATATATATATATATATATTAATTATCTTAACTTAATATTAATAACAATTTACATGTAAGAAATTGCCTAAATTGTACGTGTAAATCATAAAGCCCAGTAATAAGAACAAAACTGAAGAGGGTTTCATTCAACAAGCCATTGCTTGTCTTTTCCAAAGTACAGAACTCATACTGGCGTGGCCTGATCTAAGATGTTTGTTTGTGTTTGTTTGTCGGAGTGTTGGTGAGGGGGTGTGTAAATTAAGCAATTTAGCTTTAACCGAATTGTTTGACTGGTCCTAACAACATAGCTGAAAATGTCCTCAAATTAAAACATAGGGAACACAATCTGTTTGTATAATCATCATGTCATTTCTTATCCGGAGCAACGTGTTCGTTGTCAAAATTGCATTTGAGCAAGCACACAATGTGTTTTCCTAAATTACACCGACAGAATAAAAACAACGATCTAAATATTAAAAAAAAAATCATCAAAATCAAAAGCATATTTCTTTGTATAGCAGTGTGTGTTGTTATCTGTCTATGCATGAGTCAAAAAGATGGAGAGGATACGATGTCAGCGATGTCATGGACTGGATCCAGATCAAAATCCCACAAAACTGTTGTGCAGCCCACAGAGCTATGAGGGGATCATTTCATTTCAGGACTATTCATTATTCCAGATATGGCACATTTTGCCCCTACAACCCCTGCATGGATGACGACAGTGATGACAGTGACTACTGCAATGAAGAAGCTTTAAAATGAAGACGATGACGATTATGATGGTTGAGATTATTTCACATTAAGATATAACCAAGGATTTTTTTACTTGCCCCACATGTGCCATTGCAGGGCACCCTGGTATATCCATTGTACTCTGCATCCCTAAATAAAACTGTAAACTGTGAAAGACATCGTTATTCTTTTTTTTCTCATCGGCACTCACGCGATTATTTCAGATTAAAATAAGAAGCAAAAAGCAAATTGCAGGGAGACGATAGATGTCAGTATCTAAGTAAGACACCTTTGTATTTCTCCATCACAGCTGTCATGTTCAACTGCTCCTGTATGACAAACTGTCTTTTCCAGGCCGATCAAATCCCTCCCCCTTATCTTTTTTTTCTCATTTCCTGTCGCTTGAAAAACGTGTGTGTGTGTGTGTGTGTGTGTGTGTGTGTGTGTGTGTGCCTGTCAGACATATGTGTTCACCTGTGCATGTTTGCATTTGTATGCGCATCCCGATAGCTGTGCATTGTCATTCATGTGAATGTGTTAGTGTGTTAGCATGCACCTGTGGTCACACGTGTCTGTAAATATTGCCCGTGCATAACACGCGTAACGAGTCAGAGCCAGGCCCCGGTGCAGGACGGTCAAAGCGAGCCCCATCCTTCCCATCACGCCATCCCGATCAGACATAACATCATGTCAGTAGCGAATGAAAGAAGTGAAAGCATGCTGCTCAAAAGTGACCCGCAACAGTGAAATATACACCGCACAGTTCACACCTTAAATAAATGATTACTAGGTAAACAGGCAGCTGTGCTATAGAGGAGGAGTCGTAATAGCAAGGCCAAGATAGAGATAGACAAACCTAATTAATACAATCTGGTGTTCGAGCACCACGATAGATGAAAAAAAACGGCAACATTGCATCTTGACACAAATGAAAACATAATCGGCAACATTGCACCTTGACACAAATGAAAACATAATCGGCAACATTGCATCTTGACACAAATGAAAACATAATCGGCAACATTGCACCTTGACACAAATGAAAACATAATCGGCAACATTGCATCTTGACACAAATGAAAACATAATCGGCAACATTGCATCTTGACACAAGTGAAAACATAATCGGCAACATTGCACTTTGGCACAAATGAAAACATAATCGGCAACATTGCATCTTGACACAAATGAAAACATAATCAGCAACATTGCACCTTGGCACAAATGAAAACAGAATCGGCAACATTGCACCTTCACACAAGTGAAAACATAATCAGCAACACTGCATATTGACACAAATGAAAACATAATCGGCAACATTGCACCTTGGCACAAATGAAAACATAATCGGTGACAGCACACATTGGCACAAATAATTGGCAACAGCGCACCTTGACACAGATGAAAACATAACTGGTGACGGGGCTCCCGCACACTGACATAATTTTCAATGTCTGCTCATAGGCCTTATAAACACAAAACACAAGTGTGGAGGGGGATTATTTGCCAAATCAATAACAAGTGCTGCCTACATCATACCAGGTGCACTCCCGGGGCTTTCCCCTGTGTGAAGTCATATATTCTACTGTGCACTTCCCAGTAGTATGCACGGCCATAATTACGCACGGGCACACTTTGCACATTTTTGAACACGCAATATGCTGTAGAATTAGTGCGCAAGATCTTTGATACGCTAGTGGTGAGATAAAGAGGGGTCCGTGCATGCAGGCCCCAATGCAGCTGCAGGCCCCAATGCAGCTGCATTACCTGCAGCTGCATTGGGGCCTGCAGCTGCATTGAGGTAGTGTCGCCTCTGTTTTGCATCATGATTCATAGTGTGTGTGTGTGCGTGTGTGTGCGTGTGTGTGCGTGTGTGTGTGTTATTGTGAACATAACTGGTGTGCCCTCAAAAAAAGAAGAAAAGAAATGCAATTACACTGGCATGTCACACAAAGACGCCATGCTTTGGTGGTAATAGCTACTCTGCCTTTTTGGTAAGAAGAGGAAGGATAGGGCCTCAGTTCAAATAATAATTGTTCACAGTTAATCATGGGTGCCTGTGCGTCATGAGACTGGGCAAATTTTGCTTTGGGGTAAAATTGTAATGTGATTGTAAAATGGCATTTGGCACAGAAGTCATGCATCAATTAAAGATAAAAAAAAGAAAGTGGCGTGAGGATTTCATTACTCTCGATTCATTAGATTTTGTACTTTGACACAGAAATCAATACACCTGGGAGGACTATTTGAAAAGAAGTGCATAAAAGGGAACAGTGTTTAAATTAAGAATAACCAACCTTGGCTAGGATCTTGAATCTGCCTTTTTTTTTCATCTCTAATTGATATCTGACACCGTCTCCAACTGTAAGGAATATTTCACACGCGGCAAGTTGAATTGGACCTCCGAGGCAGTTTGGACTGCGATTGTTTAATGGAGGTTGCAAGCGGGTCGTGTGTCACACCGAGGATTAAAAAAAAAAGAAGAAGTGGGGAGGTGAAGTGATTTTAATGGGGAATTTAATAGACTCCGTTTTACTCTTTCAGACCCGAGTATCAATCCGCTCGTGAAGAGGAAAGGATATATGCAAACTAAAGCAGAGTGCTGCAGGTTTCCACACCTGTCTGCTACCGTGGAGTCACCTCTACTGCAGCTGACAGCTACCGCCCATATGTAAAGCACGCGTCCATGGCCTTGGGACCAAACCCGAGCTCACTTTCCACTTTTTCTCATTTTCACTCGACACGTGAAATGTCCCAACACATCTTGTACCCCAGGGATAAAACAGCAATAATTAAAGAATGCATAAGAAACAGCAATTCGTCGGAGTGTTTGAATTCCCAACTCAGTTTTATTTGTACAGTGTGCTATCACAAATTAGAAATTGGCCCTCAAGGGGCTTTACGGCAATACATCCGTAGACCCTCGCATCGGATAAGCAACAACTCCCTAAAAAACAAACAAACAAACAAACAAACAAACAATAATTTAAAAGCTTTAAGACATATTTATGAAATAAACTGATTGACTGTGAAGGCATACGCAGGACAAGAACATGCAAACCCAAAGTGATCCAGATCTCGTCTTGTCTTAAATAAATGAATAAATAAATAAACAAACAAATACATAACAATAAACTTTCAAATGTGTTTTTCTTCCTTAAATACAGAAGAAATTGTGTGTCCGGATACTATGACAGCAGGATTTTGAATCCAATTTCATTCCACTCAACCTCTCTCTCGTTCCTGATGTTTCAACGACTCTAATATATATATATATATATATAATATATATGTGTGTGTGTGTGTGTGTGTGTGTATGTATGTGTACATACACACACACACACACACACACATATATATATGTGTGTGTGTGTGTGTGTGTGTGTGTGTGTGTATCATCCACCTGCTTTAGCCTTCTGAATAGCTGGGGAACCAGAGTAAGGCAGGGCCAACTTAATCACTAGGGGGAAAGAAAGAAAAGGGACAAAAACCTGAGCGAGACAGAGCTGTACCCCAGGCAGAGTCCCCGGATGTGTTAGACACTGAAACCCCCTGAAGCTTTTTATTGAATTCTTTTTTATTTTCTCAAACAGTGTGGCACCAATGAAAACAGAGAAAGGCAGTGATTCAAGACTGAGGAGGGGGCGTCTGGGCAGCGTGGCGGTCTTTTCCGTTGCCTACCAACACGGGGATCGCCGGATCGAATCCTTGTGTTGCCTCCGGCTTGGCCAGGCGTCCCTACAGACACAATTGGCCATGTCTGCGGGTGGGAAGCCGGATATAGGCATGTGTCCTGGACGCTGCACTAGCGCCTCCTATGTTTGGTCGGGGCATCTGGTTCAGGGGGAACTGGGGGGAATAGCATGATCCCCCCACATGCTGCGTCCCCCTGGTGAAACTCTTCACTGTCAGGTGAAAAGAAGCGGCTGGCGACTCCACATGTATTGGAGGAGGCACGTGGTAGTCTGCAGCCCTCCCCGGGCCGGTAGAGAGGGTGGAGCAGAGATCGGGACCGCTCGGAAGAGTGGGGTAATTGGCTGGATGCAATTGAGAGAAAAATGGGGAACGCCCCCCCCTGGGGAACCCCCCCCCAAAAAAAAGACTGAGGAGGAACCCATAATGTCATACAATATATATATTTTTTTACTTTAAACCTGTGCTGTTGGCAGGTTTGTTTTACAGCATGTAATTTGTATCCCAGTTTATCCTAGACAGTTCATCTGTAGGTGGAGTTCAGGTTCTCCACCTGCAAATGCAACCTTTGTTAATCATCAGGGACCGCTTACAATATCTCCATCCTTTGGATGATGTGTGGGATGACAAGAGCACAGGGTTTCTGTTATACATGTATAGACACCACTGGTCCCCCTCTAATGCACAAAACAACCAATCAGCATCGCTTCTCCAAGAGGGACACTCACGACAAGTGAGACAAAGAAACGAAACCATGACAACAGGTATCTGATGAGACATACACACAGAAACATCCATCCATCCATCCTTTACCCAACCCCCTAATCCTGCTCTCGGGGTCACGGGGATGCTGGAGCCTATCCCAGCAGTTATTGGGCGGCAGGCGGGGAGACACCCAGAACAGGCCGCCAGGCCACCACACACACACACACACACACACACACACACACACACACACACACACCTAGGGATGATTTAGTACAGCCGATTCACCTGGCCTACATGTCTTTGGACTGTGGGAGGAAACCGGAGCCCCCGCTTGCTGTGAGATAATTGTGCCAACCACTATGCCGCCCAGAGACTGACATATGTTCCAAAAAACATAACTGAATCAGTCTTACTGATATCAGCTTAGGACAGCAGTTACAGCGATAAAGGACAAGGTAGAAAAAAAAGGAAAGAAGGGGGAGAAAGGACTTAGAAGAATAAGGATGCATTCCAGAGAGTTCCAGGGAGTGTGTGAGGCAGATGATGCCAGCAGTGTGCATGTGTATGTGTCCACCTGTGAGTACACGGCATTAATCACAATAACCTCTGACCTGGGGGATCCCCGGCTTATCGTAGCACCTCCGAGAAGCAGACGGGCCCTGCAGACACCTCACGGCCAGGACACCAGCCAGAACTAAGCACCGCAGCCCCGGGGGAGCCGAGACCAGTCAGAGATGACGGTTATGAAACAAACAAAGAAACTAGATTTAAACTGGAGAAAAGCGACCCCAACTGAGCACGTCAGAAGTTGTGTCTAACTTTTGCTAGTGTTGTGCAGCTTGTGCTGTCACACCGTGTGGCCACACGAACAAAGCCCATGGCGAAGGCTAAAAGAGAGAAACTAGCACCAAAAGTCCCTTTTCCACTACATGGCACCAGCTCAACTCGACTCGACTCGCTTCTGCGTCGTTTTCCATCAACGTAACGGTACCCCCCCCCCTCGGTGTAGCTGGTCGTCATAGCGACGGGATGACGCTAGAGCCAACGGGCCGTGGGCGCGGAAGTAGACGCGATTGGTTGTTGCGTCGGCCAGTAGACAGCGAGGAACCTCGAAGCACACTGACCGCCAGACCGACGGACAGAGCAATAGTTGGGGCGAATTAAGTCAACGTTAGTTAGCAACAGCAGTAGGGCTAAGTTAGGTTTACAGTACAGGTTTACAAGTTCAGTTGTAAGCTAGCTAGCTAGCTAAATGTTTCAGTGCGCATCGTTTGTTTCTGTCAGTGCTGAACCACAGACTTGGACTCAAAACGCAGACCCGGTCTCAGTTCACAAAAATCAGTCCTTTTAATAAGAATGAGGTCGGTACACAGGTGGTCAGATAGCAGGCGAAAGGCAGGGGCAAAAAAGACAAAAACAGGTCAGGAAACTATCGGGCTCAAGAAACTTACACAAGAGGGACAATGCTGGAACGCTGTCACAAGGAACAAGACGAACTGGCACAGAAGGAAGGGAACACTAAGACTATATATACTCTGGAGCAGTGTTTCTCAACCGGGGGTCCGCGGACCCCTAGTGGTCCGTGGTGTAATTGCAAGGGGTCCGTGAAAATAAAATATCTTTAAAAAAAGGCCCTATGACATTTATAGAAATAGGATTATTTTACTCAAATGTGACTGAGACCTTTATCTACCTAAACTATAAAGGGTAACGGGACTTTTTTCTCTAATTACATCTGTTTCACAAGTGTAATTTATTGTATTTTAATAAGAGATCTCGCTCCCGTTTGCATTGTTAAAAGTTACTGCATAAAAATTCTGTTGTTACATATATCTGAAAGTTACTGAATACATATTATGTTTTGTTACATATATCTGAAAGTTACTGCATAAGAATTCTGTTTTGTTAACTATATCTAAGTTACAACTGAAAGCTCTTATTTTTGCCCCAAAGAGTGAATAAATGCTATAATGCAATTTAAAATGCAGTTTCTACTGTTTCTATCAAATTGCAACCCCCCTCCCCCAAGATCAGGTGGAGGGGTCCTCAGGGTAGATCAAAAATACGCAGGGGTCCAGGACCCCAAAAAGGTTGAGAACCACTGCTCTGGAGGAGGGGAGACAATGAGACACAGGTTCAGGTAATCACACGTGAGGGCAGGAAGTAAAGGACCTGAAACGAGACAAGAGGTGAGTATCAAAATCAAACAGGAAGTACAAGACAAAGAACATTGGGAGAAACAAAAGATAACTTAACTATCCAGACGGGGCGTGACAGTTTCAAGTCAGTGCGCTTCGAGCTTCCGCGCTGTCTATTGGCCGACGCAACAGCCAATCACGGCACGGAAGTAGCCAACCATTTTAAAATGGCAGAGGCTAGTTCCCATCGATGCAGAGAACGGAAATGGAGTAGAGAACGGTCAACTGAGCATGCGCGAAATGCCTCTACCGCGCCTCCACACGCCCCGCGTAGCATCCAGGCGCTAGGATTCTAGGAAGACCCGCCCCTACTTTGCATCTGATTAGCTAACTTTAACCCTAACCCCGCCCTAACCTTAACCTTAACCAACCCAAACAACGGAGGCAACGAGTACTTGCGCATGCTCAGTTGACCGTTCTCTGCATCGATGGGAACTAACTAGCCCCTACCATTTTAAAATGCCGGGTGATATCCCATGCGCGCATTGATGACGCAGTGACGCCAAATGACGCAGTGACGCGTTTCTCTGACCAATCAGAGGTCTGCATTGATTTTGGTACCCACTCCAGTTTTTTTGGAACCTCGGCAAAGGTGGTACCATAAAAGTGGTAACAGTTACCAAAATGCCGGTACTTTCCAGTAATGGAAAACGAAATAAAAAAGAGCGAGTCGAGTCGAGTCGAGTCGAGTTGAGCCAGTACCATGTAGTGGAAAAGGGAGAAAAGTTGTACACGTTTTTTTTAATACCTTTAGTATATCAACAAAATAACACAATCTGGTCATAATAACAACACATTGGTAAATAGTACAAATCAGACTGAGCTATTACATATTTTTTTTTGTATTTCACAAAACAAAAAAAGACAAAAATAAGGAAAATATAATAATAAAAAACAAAAAGAAAGAAAGAGGTCTAATCAGAAGTCAATATATCTATGCCTTTTTGAAATACGCAATGTTTGCTTGGTTTGTATATATTTCAGTGCTTTCTTAAAATGTATGTATTAATTCATTCATGTAGAGTAAGAATAGTGGCCTGGCCTTAATACATCTAGATCTATGGATGAATTGTTTAGCCATAATGATCAGGCTATTGTACAACATTTCCATATTTTTATCCTCCATTACAACTCCAAATTTAATATCCTTATAATTAATCTGGGTTCTGTAATCATTTACAACTTGCTGGAGACGATGCAGTGTTTTTGCAACGCTATTCGTGTGTGTGTGTGTTTGTGTGTGTGTGTGTGTGTGTGTGTGTTTAGTCTAGTCATCTGGCAGAGGAGCCCTGTGGACAGTTGTTTATCCTATTAGTCATTATTTCATTTTATATTCAAAAGCCTTCATATTTTTTTTAAAGTTTTTAGGTGTCTTTGCACACATTTTCTGGCAAGTATGTGTCCCTGTCCAGCTCTATGTGTCTGTCTCTTCTCTGTCTATTGTTGGCCTCAGGCTGCTCAAAAAAGACAAAATACAACAATGAGAGAAGAAACACATTTTTTTTCTTTTAAAGTTGTGACCAAACATTTTGGAAGCCCAACTTGTGACTTGAGTCGAGTTGTCAAACAGATAAAAAAAAAGAAAAAAAAAGATGGCAGGGTGCAGAAAGGAACTTGTCTGCTCCTTGTCTCATTACTATGCTTCATCATTTTTTTTTCTTTTTTTTTTACGTTGCAAGTGTACAGTGCACACTTTAGGGGTGATGTCTGTCGTGCATCTTGCCCTCCATGGTTACACAGTTGCTGTGCAGCTGTCAAGTGACTGTCGCTCACACTGGGACCCGAGCTATTTTCTCCACACCGCCACAGCAGCAGCTCAGTGGAAATGTAGGACAATTTTGCTGGGCAGCCCCCTCCCGAACTATGTGAACGTTGGTTTGTTCTGCAGAAACACAGTTGCAAAAAAATAAATGTAAAAATAATAAAAAAATAAAAGGAAAAAAAAACAAAAACAAATTCATAAAAACTGTTCGACTACCTCAGTATCAAATTTTGACTCTTATGTGAAAGCATACACACACTTCTCCCCCCCACACACACGCCACACACACTTGTGCAAGATGAAAACATACTGCCTCTCTGTCTAGAGCCCTCGGCCACTCTCGCACATTGACATTCAGTGGGGCAAGCCGTTGGTCTCTTTAGTCAGTTGAAGCATCAAGTGAGTGGGTGGGTATTACAGTGGGGTTGCGTCATTCATCTTCCTGTTAGTTTTTACAAGGGGTCTCATCCCCTTCCCTCTGCATATTTATGACCATGTAGTCATACAATGCCTCATCACCACTCTGTGATGAGGGACTGGTATGGGGCAAGAGTTTGTATGTGTATGTGTGTGTGTGTGTGTGTGTGTGTTTGTGTGTGTGTGTGTGACTGAGCTTGTTCTTTTCAATTTCTGAGGATCAGTTTGAGTTTTCAACCATTAGCCGGTGGACATTTTCGCAAAGTGAGGACATGCTGGCCGGTCCTCACTTCTTTAAGGGTCTGGTTTATGGTTAGGACCTGGGTTTGGGGTCGGGTTAGAATTGGGGTTGGGTTAAAGTTGGGGTAAAGGGCTAGGGAAAGAACGTAGTCAGTGAGGGATCCTCACAAAGAAGTGCAATAATGTGTGTGTGTGTATTGTTGTACTTGTGGTAGCCATTGAGAATGTGTCCTGCACCTTCAACTAAACACTGACTTGGGACTTTGAAGTGTTTATGTGCCTGGAAACATGCTGGAGCAGGAAAGACAGAACGGAGAGAAGGGAAGACAGGGGGCATCCGGGTAGCATGGTGGTCTATTCCATTGCCTAGCAACATGGGGACCGTCAGATTGAATCCCCGTGCTACCTCTGGCTTGGTCAGGTGTCCCTACAGACACAATTGGCTGTCTACGGGTGGGAAGCCGGATGTGGGGTATATGTCCTGGTCGCTGCACTAGCGCCTCCTCTGGTCGGTCGGGACGCCTGTTTGGGGGGGGTAACTGGGGGGAATAGCATGAGCCCCCCTCACACTACGTCCCCCTGGTGAAACTCCTCACTGTCAGGGGAAAAGAAGCGACTGGTGACTCCACATGTATGGGAGGAGGCATGTTGTAGTCTGCAGCCCTCCCCAGATCAGCAGAGGGGTTGGAGCAGCGACCGGGACGGTTCAGTAGAGTGGGGTAATTGGCTGGATACAATTGTGCAGAAAAAGGGGGATCAATAAATAAATAAATAAATAAATAAATACAAATTTAAAAAAGGAAGGGTAGAGAGGAGGTAGGGTGATTGCAGATACGAGATGGGAACACAAAAAGTGAAGACAAAGTGAACACCTCTGGTTGTGAAATTCAGTGACGTGAGTCATCATCAACTAACTTCGGTTTTTGTTGCTTTTCCTGTTCCAGCTCAGCTCAAATGGTGCGCCAACTAGCCGGTCAATTCATTCCTTTTGGGTCAGAAGGAGACTTGCTTTGTCTTTTGTATGCATGTGTGATTGTTACATGAGGCTGAAATGTCTTGAAGTATGAAGGAGTACAAGTTAAGAGCCATGCAGTACTTTTGTTTCTCCTGCTACTACTACAACTACTACTATGACAATATTGTGTTAAAAGAAAATACAATGATGGTGGTCTTCTCAGCCATGCAGGGGGAATAAACTGCCAACAACAAGGCCAGAAAGGCTGGAGATTAGTCTCAAATTGTGGTATATGAAGCAGTATTAGTGGTACACCAGTGTAAAGTGTAATTATTTATTTTTTTCAAAATTTCAGGCCATATTTTCAACAACAGTGCAGCGCTATGGCTATTCTCTGTTTTTATGCTAATTGCTGCAAAAGCTTTTCATTTTAAGACCTTATCAGATCTTCTGGGGTCGTTACATGTTGATTTTCCATATAGCATTTAATTTTTTTTTTTTTTTTACTAAAATAAGAAAAAGCATGCAGATTGAGATAGCATTGTAAGGGCTTGTCGAAAAAAAAAATCCACAACTTGTATTGCACCTGTTAATTTACCTTCCTTCTTACATTAGAACAACTAAGGCCGTCATTTTGGCGGTTTTGGATTTTGAAAGTTTAATTACTTTGTGAAAAAAAAGACAGAACTGCTGCTCCATTAGTGATCCTAAAATTGCATATATTTGAATTGAAATGAGTTTTAGATCAATTGCACACAAAACAAAAAAATAAAGTTATGATGAAACGACCCTGAGCTGTCAAAAAGATGGCACGTAATGTGCGCGTCATGTCACTATTTATGACGTGTGGTGGTCGTGTCATTTCCTTCGCGAAGTCCATTGCTGTGTCCTAGAAACACACTAGCGTTCTCCAGTGTAGCGTGAGGGTCTAAACTTGATTTTTGATTATTTCCAACATGTCTGGTTACACACCAGACGCACCATGACTACCACCGAGGCGCTGCAGTGTTTACAGGCGTTGGACAGCGGCCATTTTAAATTGTTTGAAAAATAGTATTAAAGTTGTTAAAATGTTAATTTTGGTGTCAGTTTCTTAACAAATATACAAACATATGCAATGCATTAATATCTCAATGGGTATTTATCTTGACAGCATATGGACTTTAAAAACAGGCCGTCATTTTGACGGCCCATGGTCCTTTTAGGTAGGAGTGAGATCCCGGTCGTTCTCGTGTTAAAAGATGCCGAGTCTACCGTGGAAATACTTCATTCTACAGGGCCACTGTTACTGCATATGTCTGTGCTGCTTCTTCAGGGAAGAAGTGAAATGATGTGGGTGATTAGCCGACAGTAAAGGTGCCATTCTGAGATGATGACCTCTAATTGAAACAGTCATAGTTTCCTTCATACTTCACAGAGCTAATTGGCCTAAAAGCAATTTGAAATTCAGACGGTTGGAAGACAGGTTCTGCCCGGCCCAGTGGGGAGTGGAGCTGCTGGATGGGAAAAAGCCCACCGACAATCATGACATGCATCTCGCTGGATTTCAGTGGTGTGTGTGTTGTGCGTGTGTTTGGACAGGGGCAATGCAGTGCGGTTGTGGTTCCCATCACCAAGTTATGAGTCCAACAACACAAACCTTCTCATTAGCACCATTATCTTTGTGGGTGGAGGTTAAGTCAAAGGGGAGATGAAATGCAATAAAAAAGATGACAATACATAAAGTAAGGTATAATACGGGGGGCAAAATGAGAAAAATAATGATCCATGCCCCAGTCTTCTGCTGTCAGTTTCTTATTGCTGCACATGCCACTCTTCTATCCCTACCCCACTTCTCTAAATCATCAATTAAAAAAAACACACAGCTACAGACATATTTAATAAGAGAGGATTATCTCCAAAGCATTTTTAACACACACTAGAGCTGTTTGGCCAATCTCTTTGTGGTTCTTAGCCCTGTACCAACAAAACTGTATCCTGTGCTTCCATTGTTCAATGTTTTATGATGTCATTACATGGGAAGTCAATTGGTACTGAGGGAAAAGCAAAGCGATAATTGGAATTATATTTATGGGGCTCGTTACATACCAGGCCATCACTGTCTGGTGACCATGCAGCGTTTTAGAGTCGGGAATGATGGGTATTGTAACTCTGTGCTGGTGGGTATAATTCAATAATGTCTGACTGCAACACTCGAGGCTCCAGTATTGCTCTGCATCTATAGTGAAGGCATCCAACACAGGCGCATATCCCGGAAAGTTCAATCAGTTCATCTGAACAAAACGTTTAGTGGGGAAAACGTTTCATTGCTCATCTAATTGACTTGTCAGTCTCAGCTGACTGCAGGTATCCCCACCCTTATAAACAATATGGCGGCACAACAACTGGAAGCAACGATCAGTTTCATATGCAAATTGCCATGAAAATGAACTGGAGTTAAAATGGCTATGTGTAATATTCACAAAAGATTTGGAAATGTTTGCAATCACGACACTGTAAGATGGCAAATGCATTCTTAGGCCCCGCCCCTCGGTTCAGGGATGGTCGTTCCCTCTTCACATAGATGGCCTGTTTGACTCCCCGATCAAACCAGCGCTCCTCCGTATCATGAGACTATCATGAGAAAGTTATGACATTACTCAGCGACATGAATACTTATGAGCCCCTGAAACGAGATCCAGGCAGTGGTTTCAATAAAAAAGATGACAGATTATCTGAAGCTGTTAGAACAGGAGAACACAATTGACACAATTTTGTACCATAGATTATACCCAGGGAAGCTACTCCTAGTCTGTATGGTTCAACTACGATACATTAACAGGATGTGCCTTCCTATTGTTAGTATGATTAACTCAGTGACCTATAACACCTCCAAGTTTCTGACATCTATTCTTAACCCATTGGTGGGCAGTAATGAACATCACATTCAGACCACTATGGATTTTGCGGATAAGGTGAGGCACATCATTATGGAGGAGGATGAAACAATGGTCTCTTATGATGTCACATCCATCTTCACGTGCATTCCTGTTCATGATGCAGTGGAGGTAGGCTGTATGACATTACAGGACGACCCCACCCTTAGCAATAGGACCAACCTTGACACTGACCAAGTGTGTCTGCTCATGAAGCTGTGTCTTCAGTCCATGTACTTCACATACAGGGGGCAGTACTATAGGCAGAGGCATGGGTGTGCTATGGGTTCCCCAGTCTCACCTGTAGAGACCAACTAGTAAAGAGGGCTCTGATGTCCTAGCCATTGGTTCAGATTTGTGGACGACACCTGGGTTAAAATTAAATCTCAGGACGTACCACATTTCACCGACCACATTAACTCTGTGGACAACCACATCAAGTTCAGGGAGGATGTGAAAAATGACAGGTTAGCCTTCTTACACTGGGAAAATGCAATCAGGTCCCTGGCACAAACAGAGCAATATAGTGTACGCCGTTAAGTGCCGGGAGGATTGCCGTGACTTGTACATTGGGGAAACTAAACAAATGCTGGCGAAGACGATGGCGGTACAGAAAATCTAACAGGTCAGTTCAGGACTCCACAGTCTACACCCATCTACAGGCCCGTGGCCACTCTTTCAAGCAATGACGTGTGGTCAGGGTAGGCAGCCTGTGATAATTTAATCAAAACAATCACATCACAAATTCATAACATGTCAAAATATCACTCTAGTTAAAAGTATGATGTGTTAGAACATATTTTTTTATGATATTTTTATGTCGTTATCCTTTTTAAGTCCGTAAACTTCTAAGAGCGAAACGCCATATAGCGCACAAGCTCGCAATTTTTGTGATGATGCTGAATGATGTTGATTCACTTTTTAAAATGTTTACAAGTTGTTATATTATTGTAGTTGAACTGGACTGGGATCTAACTGCACAGGAGAAGCATTAATGTTGGGATACATTATATTATTATATGCTTACCTTCTCACCGTTTGTCACCTAATGTGCTGATGTCACAAGTAAGTTTGTTTCCAAATCATTGTGGGTAAAAGCATGCCCTAAGTGACTAACTGCCATTTTCACATGTATTGCTCAAAAATTAGTGTTTTTAATTGCTCTATAGGTGACCTCAATACATATGATCTCACATCAACACCCAGTTTATTTGCATGAATTCACTCTCATTCACTGTTAATACTTGTGCTTTTTTTACTTTATCTTTAGCTTTTAGTCTTCATCTGTATATATATATATATATATATATATATATATATATATATATATATATATATATATATATATATGTGTGTGTATGTGTATGTATGTGTATGTATATGTGTATGTATATATATATATATATATGTGTGTGTGTGTATGTGTATGTATGTGTGTGTATGTATGTATATATATACACACACACATGTATATACACACACATATATATACACACACACATATATATATATATATATATATATATATACACACATATATATATATATATAAATATATATATACACACACACATATATACATATATATATATATATATATATATATATATATATATATACACAAATATATATATATACACACACACACACACATATATATATATATATATATATATATATATATATATATATATATATATATATATATTATACCATGTTTGCTATGTTTGTCTATGTCTGTCTTGCACTGTTCGGCGAAGCTGCAGCCCTCATTTAATTTTTACACATGTGCAGGCACATCGTTTTTTAATGACAATAAATTGAATTGAATTGAATTAAATCCTCTGTGATACTGTCAGTTTTAAAATGTCCACCTCAAAGCTTGTTAAACCGAATTTATGATTTTACTTGAAATTCATTGCAAGTGGTGACATGTCATTACTTTCCGGGGCTGCCTTTATAAGAATCTGATTTAGAGCGGTAGATATAAAGTACACAGCTATAACTTTGCTAGATGGAGTGTGTAAAATAAGAGTCACCGGCTATGAGTAAATGGGTTCCTTGAAGTCAATGTTGAAGTTTTACACTCAAAAAATAAAATTTTACAGATGGGAAATGATCATCCTAATCTGAAAGTGGGGCCATAAAGATGGTATTATTTTAATATTACTTTGATGAAAAAAACATCATGCTCAGTTAAGAATTAAGACGGAACGCAAAAAATAGCCCAAGGGCTCCGTCTGATGACGGATACTTGCTAATTATGTTAATGATAATAGCTAATAATTAGTAATAACGTTTTGTGACACAGTTCATCACAAAGGGGTTAATTTTCTTTGGGACTGATGCTTCCACATTGAGTTCAGAGCCCCACAGGGCTCCAGTATTTTGCTCAAGGGTACTTGGCAGGTTGGACACTTGCTGACATGGGTCTTGGAACTTGTATTATTTTGAATTAACTTCTCATGACAAGTTAACAGCTCTCAATCAAAAAGCTCCAAGGTTGTCTCTTGAAATATATAATGAGAACGTGCATCTATCCACTAAAATAATTATTTTTCATTCTAATATGTCCAACCTTCTATGAACTGTGATGTATGCACTTAATTTAAAACAAGCAAAGCCATAGTAAATATAATATGTATGTGAATTATGAAGGCTAGAGTCCCATATTGTTCAGTGTCACTGGCTCAATCTACAATAACGTTGAACACATAACATCACATTAAGTGAATGTACAGCAAAAGGTAATCTTTACAGTGTAATATTATTTTTTTCTCTTAAATTCACTCAGTATCATAAGGGAGAGTAGCTCCCATGTGACCCCACATGACAATGTGCCAATCTGCGCCTCTGTGGATTTCTAACTATGTTCCCTCGCAATTCTCACAATCACTTCAGAATTTAAATTAATCTGCTGGCGAGACACTGCAAGTTGTAAAATAGTATGCATACTTGAATGCAATACTGTCATAATTCCTCTTTTGGTTTGTGGTACTGCAATATTGTTTCCACATTTGCACTTATGAGAGAAATAAGAATGTATAGATGTAGACTCTTAGACCACATTAATTCATTAAAAATAAAATAAAATAAATAAATAAATAATAAAACAAGCTCAATGGTACACTTGTCATATAAAGGTCACCAGGGGCTGGCTTTTGTTTTATTTCACAATCCATCTCATCATTTGAAGAAGTAGCATTTGAAATAGGCACCCTAAATGAAGCCTAAAAGGGAAGTCTGTATGTAGCTGACAGTTAAACCTTTAAGGATGACACTGATGTAATTTAGCTTTTTTTTTCTCAGTGTGTTGACCAATGCTATGAAAAGGCTAAACTCCATCATGCATTTTCTAAAAAAATCACAAGTCTTCGCCATCTAGCAATACCAAATATAGCTCCCATGCAGGAAGATCCCATTGCTTTCAAAATCATTAAATACAGCTTACTGATACATAGCTTCAGTCTATAACAGTGCAATATATTATCGCGAAAAATCTGCATATTCCAATTTTTGAAAAGAAGTGACTCCAAAAGGCAGAAAAATGTAATATTTAATATATTCAGTGGCTCACATTTGTACTTCTGATGTGGGAAGCAGACAGAAGCAAGTCGCTGCAAAATAGCAGTCACTTGGCCTTGAAAGTCAGCACCATGAAGTGTGTGTAGCCCCCCAAATATGTGCAGTGATTTCTTCTCTGTCAAGTCTGGCAGAAACTAAACTATAGGTTGCAAAATAAATATTTGTTGCTTTATTAAGTCATTTCAGAAAAAAAAAAGAAAAACACATTATTTGTAATGATGCATTATGGTGACCAAGGCAAGAGAATGACTTTTTGATGCAGTTTGATTTTTTTTTTTTTATACAAGATCCCAGGGCTTCCTGGATGGGAGACTTGCAAATATGAGGAATGCATGGGGGCAGTTTAGTCTATCCATGCCATTTATCATCAATGTGAAAAACATAGAATTACATGAACATTATCCTTTAATTGAGAATATCACTTTCCGACCCTTGAATGCAGTTTATAACAAGATTTAAATTAAGCTTTATTATGAAGTGCTTTGATAGGATTATACCCTCTCACATCAAGGTCATCATCCCCACAGGTCTGGACAGCCACCAATTTGCTTGTCGGTGGAACAGATCTATGGAGGACTCAGTCTCAAGTACACTTCATACAGCCCTGTACCACCTGGAGCATCCAAACGCATATGCTTTTTCTTGACTTCAGCTCCGATTTCAATACAATAATCCCCCATAAACTGGTACACAAACTCAGCAACCTAGGATTAACCACCCCACTCGGTTCATGGATTATGGACTTTCTCACTCACAGACCACAAAATGTCAGGATAGGTAACTATACATCTTCAACCCTCCTCCTGAACACAGGTGTGCCACATGGCGGTGTGCTTAGTCCCACCCTCTTCACCGTTTTCGCCCACGATTGGACCCCCATTCACTCCTCCAATGCTGTAGTGAAGTCTGCTGATGACACCACTATAGTGGGACTCATAACCAACAACGAGGAGACACACTACAGAGAGCAGGTCCAACATCTGGCTGGGTGGTGTTCAGACAATAACCAGGTCCTGAACACCAGTAAAACAGAGGGGATCATTGTGGACTTCAGGAGATCCAGGAAGACCACCCCAACCCCACTGCACATAAACAGTGAAGAAGTGCCTTATGGGAAATTCCTGAGAATCCACATAACCAAAGAACTCACATGGTCACTCAACACCTCCCACCTGGTGAAGAAAGCACAACAGAGGCTTTTCTTCCTCAGGAAACTTAAACAAGCCGGTCTCCTCTCTCAGCTGCTGGTCAACTTTTACAGAAGCACAATAGAAAGCATCCTCTGTCAACGTGTCACAGTGTGGTATGCCAGCTGCACAACAGAGAATAGGAAGGACTTGGCCCGCCCAGGTGGTAAAGACAGCACAGGGGATTGTGGGAGCTGTGTTCCCAGATCTGGATGCTGTGTATGCTGGCCGCCTACAGAGCAAAGCCAGCAACATCGGCAAAGACACAACACACCCAGGTCACTGTCTGTTTGTTCCGTTGCCATCGGGGAAAAGATACCGCACCGTCAAAACCCGGACAAACAGGCTGAGGAACAGCTTCTTCCCCAGAGCTGTAGCCTCCACCCCCACCCCCCCCCCACACACACACACACACACATGCCTATAGCTGCTGAGGACTAACTGGAACTAAAGCCGCTGCAATACAGACAGCTATGTGCAATATTCCTATGCACTATTTTGAACTTTAAAAGCTGCTATCTTTTATTCTCATTATCATTTTTGCTACCTTATTTATGTACACTATATGTTGTTTATTCTTGTTTTTATCTTGCTTTTTTAATCATTTACCTTGTCTAGTGTTGCTGGTCACCAAACAAATTTCCATTGTGTGCGCACAATGACAATAAAGTATCTTATCTTATCTTATCAAGTTGTAAATATTAATGTGAAAAAAACAAAAACAAATCGCAAAATGACCGACCTGTTTTAATACAATAACTCGTTGAAATCACGTCTTTTTTTAATTTGCATAATCGGTTTTTAGTGTTTACTTCCTTAGCCGGCTAGGGTGACATTTCTATGGCGGGCAAGGCCTCAGACTGACTGTCAGCCATTTTGACGTCGTCTGGTTGCAACGGCGCCGTCACCATGGGAACCAGTTTTACGAACGCCGTCTGCATAATTAGCTCTCTGTGCTCCAGGTGTGGAGAGGGGGGGGAGAGGGGGGGACGTGGAAGGAAAGCAGATACTGAAAGAGACGAAAGAAATTGTGGAAAAAAGAGAGGGAATAATATTGCTTCGAATACAGAGTAAAATAAGTTGAATTTAAAAAGGAAACAGGCTCAAAAGGAAGAGAATAGGTAACTATGAACATAAAATAAAGGAAAAAGAGCTAAGCTAAGAGAGAGAAAAGAAGTGATCAAAAAGACAAAACAAAAAGCCCACCAAAACAATATCTTGCTGACATTTTTCATCCACAGGAAGACTGAAAACTGACGGCAAGGAGAACTGTCATGAGAGACGGAGGAAAAAAAAATCAGAAATATTAGAAAAACAGAATGCGAGAACAGGAGTTAAAAGAGCACCAAAAAAAATGCGTTACAAACTTCACGTCCTAGTTCAAGTGAGAAGTCTTCACCCATACAGAGAAATGTACACACAGCAAATAATTATCCCCAAAAAAAACAAAAAGAGAAAGTGTCACGTGAGAGAACGAGAGAGCGGGATGAAAAGGAGAGGAACAATGAAATGTTTTCCTCTTCCTACTCAAACAGCTCAGCTAACCCTCTGACATCTACCGTTTGTTTGTGTGTGCAATTGCTCTGTGTCTGACATATCTAGAACAGAGGGAAGCTGTTGAAAGGGGTGTGTGTGTGTGTGTGTGTGTGTGTGTGTGTGTGTGTGTGTGTGTTGGGGGTTGTACATATGTGAATGCACTCTTGCTCACACAATCAAACATCTAACAAAGCATTTGGGAATATGTGTGCACAGATGTGCAGGCACAGACAGTTCTGAAGTGATGCAATATAATTTTGTTGCTGGTCTAGTGTAAAAAAGAAATATATATATAACAGGAGCTGGGGAGTAAATGATACACGGATAGTTTCTACAGAACGATCGGCTTTTTTTTTTCAATGTATTTAGAGCTGCAATCCCAGATCATCAAGAGTCACATTCAAACAAATATCCTTTGACAATTTCAAATGCTAGCATATTTAAAATCACGTATCTCCATACCATATAATGGGTGATTTTGACGTTGCTATCTGGTAGGAGTTCATCATGAAAAATCAGTAGGGTGCAGAGTGTATTATGTTGTCAGCATATAGACTGGTGATGAATTAAAGTAATAACCTGAAAGCCTGACCCCTACAGAGAGGGGCCCGGGGGCTCTGTTATGCTATGGGGGGGGGGGCGTTTTCCTGGCATGGTTTGGGTCCACTCGTCCTATTAGAGGGAATGGTCACTGCAAATCTATACGAAGGTATTCTGAGTGATCACCTTTATCCGATGACGAAACATTTCTCTCCTAAAGGATAGATATAGATATATAGATAAACATATATATGTTCATTTCATTATATGCTGCCTGGAGCAACTGGCAGCAGGACCAGTGCATGTCCTGAGTATGCCACTGTAGGTATGTCCATAATATTTAAGGAACCTTGGTCTCAAAAAAGGGGGGGTTCTCCAATAATAATGACCAAATCACCGCTTCTCTGATAAGTTATTTCTAAGAGACTGATAATGTATTAATTTCTCAGATTCACACATATCTTTCTGTCTAAATTAATTTGAAATCACCTCAGGGAGGGCAGTTTTTCCTTGGCCAGAGTTTGTCAAAGACAGACCTACGTCGGCTGCTATTTCCTTGGATGCTGGCCAATGATCCCCTACTCACTTTGAAAAACAAAAATAGGGAAATTTAGGGAAATTTTCAGCACTGGTGTAAGACTGAAAACACGAGTTGCTCTCTCACTCATCTTCTCCCTGGCCCTCGGATTTATTCTTATACTCAATTCAATAATTGTTGTGTCCAAATGAACTGATTAACCTTTCTATGATTCTTATTCTCATTTTCTCTCTCATCCTCATTTTCTTCCTTCTCTTCTTCTTTTTTTTCTTCATCTCCCCTATTTCTCTGCCTTTTTCTTTTCTGTGCTGTATCGGCACAAGAAAAACAAAAAAACTCTCCTCCCACCCACCCTCTTCCTCCGCACTCGTTTTAGTGTCCTCCTTTGATAGCGCGCTGTTTGTTTGTTCCACACTGTATTTGACTTCGGCCTAACTGCCTGTTCTGTAGAAGGCCACTGGATTATGTCACCTGTTTTTATTCACAATTCTCTCCATCCTTTTTATTATCTCAATATTTCTGTTTGGTGCATCTTTACCTCTAGTACCTTCATCTCACTTATAACTCACTCACTATTATTTTCCTTTCTTCTCTCTTACCACAATTTTTTTTTTTTTTGCATACCTGTCAATCTCGACTCACTGAGGCATGGACTCTACAAGACCCCTGATGGTGTCCTGTGTTATCTGGCACTACAACATTAGCAGTAGATCCTTCAAGTTCTGTAATTTGTGTTGTGGAGTTGCCATGGATCAGACTTGTCAGTCCAGCACATCCCACAGATGATCAATTGGATTGAGATCTGGGCAATTTGGAGGCCAGGGCAACATCTTAAACACTTTATCATGTTCCTCAAACCGTTCACACACAAAAAATAAGGGGCCTCATTCAGCAATCTTTTGTGCGTGCAAATTTGTTTTCACACACCCATTGTATTTTGTAGCCCTGAAGTTTTTTTTCTCAGAGACCAACAGAACCTGGATAACCCCTAAATTTAAACACCAATTGGCTAACACTGTTGGCTTTGCAAAGCTGAGTGATGGCTCGTTGCCAGAGGTAGACAATAAATGTTAGGGGGAGGAATTACAAATAACCACCAGGCATGTTCGATTGTCAGAAAATACTGACAGGCAAAAAAGTCCATGGGTGTGTAAGAACAAATTTGTATGCGCAAACAATTGATGAATATGTGCAGTGTGGCAAGGCACATTATCCTGCTGAAAGAGCCCATTGCCATCAGGGCATATCATTGCCATGAAGGGGTATACCTGATCTGCAAACACAGAGTGCCCATGATGACCCCTGTCCACCGTCAAAAGCGCCTACAACGGGCATGTGACCATCAGAATTGGACAATGGAACAATGGAAGAAGGTGGCCTGGTCTGATGACTCATTCATCTCATCATCAGCTGCTTCTCTGGGGTTGGGTTGAGGTGGCAGCAAGCTAAGTAGGGCACTCCAGACGTCCCTATCCCCAGCAACGCCCTCCAGCTCCTAGTGGGGGATTCCAAGGCATTCTCAGGCCAGATTGGACATGTAGTCCCTCCAGCGAGTTCTGGGTCTACCCCGGGGCCTCCTCCCAGCTGGCCATGCTCAGTAAACCTCCAAAGGAAGGTGCCCAGGGGGCATCCTAATGAGATGCCCGAAACACCTCAACTGGCTCCTTTTGACGCGAAGGAGCAGCGGCTCTACTCCAAGCTCCCTCCGGATGTCCGAGCTCCTCACCCTATCTCTAAGGCTGAGCCCAGACACCCTATGGAGAAAACTCATTTCAGCCGCTTGTATCCACGATCTCACCCTTTCGGTCACTACCCAACGCTCATGACCATAGGTGAGGGTTGAAACAAAGATTAACTGGTAAATTGAGACCTTTTGCCTTCTGGCTCAGCTCCTTCTCTCCTTCTCCTTCACAACGGTCCGGTACAACGTCCACATTACTGCTGATGTGCATGGTCTGATGAATCACATTTTTTTTTACCTCAGGTGGACAATTGTGTACGTGTGCATCATTTACCTGGGGAAGAGATGGCACCTCAATCCACTACAGGATGAAGGCAAGCCAGTGCAGGCAGTGGGATGTTTTGTCATGTTTTGGTTGGAATCCTTGGGTCCTGGCATTCACATGGATGTTACTTTGACATGTACCACCTATGTAAACATTTTTTCAGACCAAGTACACCCAATTCATGGCAACAGTATTCCCTGATGTCAGTGGCCTCAACTGGTTGTGTATATATATATATATATATATATATATATATATATATATATATATATATATATGCACATATTATATAATTGACAGCCCACTTGAAGATACACAGACACAAATTCAAATGTGTCAGCATTGTGTTTGTCCACTAAAAGCAGTCATAAACTGAACATCTTATCCAGTATTTAGCTAAAATTTTACACTACACTTTAAGATCAAGATAAAAGATTTTAGTCATCAGACGTGTGGCTCTTCAGTTATATGTAATTATAAGATGGCTGTCAGCTGGACTTAGCCTAATGGACTGTCTTGACTGCTTCTAGCTTAGGTAGGTTTATTTTTTAGCCTGGTGGCTAGGCTAGCCAATTGTTTTTATTGAGATTTAAGTTTTTAGTACATTTACGGACTTTCATGGCAATTGTACTGCTTATTTCCTAACAACTAACATGGCTGTGTGTGGATTGCCATCCTACCCTTGCACAGTTAAAGACAGACATTATCTGATGGCCAGCTGAACTCACGGAGAGGGACAAGTTAACACTGGACCTATCATCTGTAGACACAGCACAATCAAACCACCTCTCCTTTCTGGGTAATTGGTGGTTGGACAATCTGTCATGTCCCCCAGATCATAAAGCGCTTGCCCAGGACAATGATACCACTATTCCATGGTCTGGAGGTGAAGCAATCCACTCTACAGGTCTCTAATCCAGGGGGAGGACATGTGGCTCAGCCTTGGAGCAAAACCTAAGACCCAGTTTGCTCAACTTCATCCATCCCAGAACCCTAGGTCCAGGTTAATAACAGTAAGCCCACCAGGGTAAATACCAACTCCAGGCACTCTCATGGAATGCTTTTCAGCTTGGAAATAATCACATTGAGCTGGCTGTCCTCATCCATATCTGCTTCTGCTCCTGATCTGCCAGGGAATTGATTTGACTTCTTGGACAACAAAGACTTCCCTCTGCTGACCAGTCCGTCGCATCCAGGAGCGGAACACTCCCCATCAGCTACTGCTCACCATCCCAGATCCCGAAAGGCAACCTCATTCACTCGACATGGTTGTTGAAGGAGGCAGTGTCCAGACACTTGGCCAGCTCTGAACTTGCCAACGGTAGCATCACCCATGGTGCTGTGTCCTCTAAATTTGCGAGTAACCCCCATGCACCAATGCATGATAGTCGGGTGCACTCTTCTACTGCACATGCTCCACAGTCAACTTCTGTTCTGACTGTGGGTAATTCCATTATCAGGGAAGTCAGTTCCAGCAGGACCGCAACACACTGTTTTCCAGGTGCCAAGATAAATGACATTCTGGCAGAAGTTCTTAGTTTGTCTCAACATACTTTTGTTAGAAAGCTATCTTTGACGTTGGTCGTTGGCACAAATTACATTACACAGCAGCAGTCAGAGTTTTTACATGTGATTTTATATATCTTTTGAACATCCTAAAGCTCAATAAGAAGGTAGTTTTTATCTTCAGTCCACTCCCCCATTTCAGCCACGGCAGTGGCCGTTTTAGAATATTTTCAATTTGGTTTTATTAACAATTTTCATCAGTTCTGGGAATGTTCACGAATGCTAGCTGCGAACATGTTTATTTCATTGTCTCCAACTCATGTGTCCTATGGAGGACTGAAACTGCCATAATAAATAAATGACTAAATAAGTAAATATACACATAAATACATAAATGAAATAATAAAGAAATAAATGTTGAAATAAAAACCTCCATTATCAAATAAATATTCAGTTTCATTTAAAAATAAAGGAATATGCAGAGAAATGGAAAACAAATTAATAAAATATCTATTTATGTAAAAAAATATTTTTTATTAATTTATTTTCACATTAAATTATTTCCCAATTTATTCTTTTACGTTTAAACATATTTCAGTTTTTATTCATTTCTCTATTTATTAATTTCTCTATTTATGTATTTGTTTTTATTTATTTCTGTATTTCCGCAACCTTACGTTAAAGAGGGGGCGTGTCTTAATGGTGTCACTTAATAGCCATTGGTTAATCTATGTACAGTACAATCATACAGTCAAAACTGTGCAAAACCCTTTTCTTTTCTTTTTCTTTTTT
Source organism: Lampris incognitus (assembly GCF_029633865.1). Classification (NCBI taxonomy): domain Eukaryota; kingdom Metazoa; phylum Chordata; class Actinopteri; order Lampriformes; family Lampridae; genus Lampris; species Lampris incognitus. Next base: position 46,769,162 of record NC_079211.1, on the reverse strand, counting down.
TAGGACGATAGGTCTTATGGTTTTCAGGATTAGCCATGGAGACAGACAAACACACACACACGCACACACGCGTGCGCATGACTAAACACGGAGTACCCTCCAGGCCAGTGGTGTCCAACCCTGCTCCTGGAGAACTACCACCCTGCCGTTTTTCACTCCAACCTTAATTTAACACACCTAATTCTACTAATTACCTACTGACCAATACCTTGATTAATTGAATCAGATGTGTTAAATCAAGGTTGGACTGAAAACTGGCAGGAGGGTAGCTCTCCAGGAGCAGTGGACACCACTGCTCCAAGCTATCCGCCTAGCAGGATAATCCAACCATCCATTATCCAAACCGCTTATTCTTCTCAGGGTCGCGGGGATGGTGGAGCGCCCAGCAGTCATTGGGCAGCAGGCAGGGAGACACCCTGGACAGGCCGCCAGTCCATCACAAGGCCCACACACACAAACACACACACACCTAGGGACAATTTAGTTATGGCTGATACACCTGACCTACATGTCTTTGGACTGTGGGAGGAAACCGGAGCACCCCGAGGAAACCCACACAGACATGGGGAGAACATGCAAACTCCACAGAGGACGACCTGGGATGATCCCCAAGGTTGGAAAACTCCGGGGTTCGAACCCCGGACCTTCTTGCTGTGAGGCGACCACGCTCTTTTACCTTGCGGGATAATGGTTTTTGTAATACCTGCGCCCGGATCCTGGACCAAATTGCACCATTTAAGCAGAGAAAACCCTCTAATGTTTTCCAGGAATCGATGACAGATAATGGACAGGATATGTGCCCAAAAGAGGGACTGTAGTAGGGCAGAGTAGAAGTTGAAAGCCTCTAAACTTACAGTGCACCTTGACATTTTAAAATATGCTATGATACATTTTAATACAGAGGTTAAAAATGCCAGAGCACTGTATGCTTTGGACTTCACTGAAAAGAACCGACACAACTCCAGGGTTTACTTCAGTGTAATTAACCGTGCCACAGAGGCTCCTCCAAGCGTCAGTGTGGACTCCTCACCTTAGAAATGTTAATAAATGTTACCCTTCTTTGTCAACAAAGTCTCTAGGATCAGAATGCACATTCCTTCTCCTGCACAGGACAAAATGTTTTCTTTTAAAACTGCTGCCAACTTTGACTCTGACGCAATATCTATGGAGACTCCCGCCGATGTGATTAATAAAACGAAGCCATCCTCTTGTGCTCTCGACATCCTGCCTGTGAGAGATCTGAAACAAATATATGGAGCTGTCAGCCCCCATATTGTCACCATAATCAACATTTCACTATTGAATGGTTCTGGCCCTGCTTGTTTTAAGAATGCAATTGTTCAACCCCTTCAAAAAAAAAAAAAAAAAAATCCTCAAACCCTAACTCGCTGAAAGTTCAGTCAGGACTTCGGGCAAACCACAGTACAGAGACTGTACTCCTTAAAGTGAATGATCTGATGGTTGCCACTAATGCTGGAACATCTTCAGTTTTAGTTGTCTCAGAGCTAAGTGCTGCAATTATAATATACTACTTCTATTACTACTACTACTACTACTACTACTTTTGGCTGCTCCCGTTAGGGGTCGCCACAGCAGATCATCTGTTTCCATCTCTTCCTGTCTTCTGCACCTTCCTCTGTCACACCAGCCACCTGCATGTCCTCCTTCACCACATCCATAAACCTCCTCTTTGGCCTTCCTCTTCTCCTCTTCCCTGGCAGCTCCATATTCAGCATCCTTCTCCCAATATACCGAGCATCTCTCATCCACACATGTCCAAGCCATCTCAATCTTGCCTCTCCTGCTTTGTCTCCAAACCGTCCAACTTCAGCACTCCCTCTAATATAATCGTCCCTAATCCTGTCCTTCTTCGTCACTCCCAACGAAAACCTGCATGTATAATAATAAACCATTTTGTCATCACAACATGCTCGGGGTGGGAAACCTAAATATTTTAAGGCTACATTTTACTGCTGTGTGCCCGGTTATAACTGGTTATAAAAATGTTAAGAATCAGGCAAAAGTCTTTCACTGGTTCCTGACTGACAAAATACAATGAAAGGAGTGAATTACTAAAACCTGGAGAGACGGTGGGCTGTATTTCAAGGTGAAATAATCTTTGTTCAATCATTTAGCTAGTTTTAATGAGGCTGACTATAAACACCTGGAAGCCAACACATCTTGCCAGCTTCATCATGCATCACAAAATGCTCTGCTCAAGTGCCTGGAGCACGCTTGTGCTAGATGTAATCTATATTAACCTCACACAGAAATTTGAATCACTATAAGCATACATTTTGAAATGACTACAATTTCTCTGAGGAACATTAAGGTACAAGAGACCTGCTACCTTAATATTACTTTATTATCTTCTCAGTAATCGACCTCATTAGTAGTTGTTAAATGGCTGAACACGTCTTTTGTCAAAAATAATGCATGTTAGGGTTACTGTCCCTGTCTGTGCCCCTGAGCAAGGCAATGAAAAGAAGAACTGGAGTTGGTCCCCGGGCGCTGCAGCTGCCCACTGCTCCTATAAAATAGTATGGGTTAAACGCAGAGAACCAATTTAATTGTAATGCACAATGACAAAATAAAGTGACATTCTTCATTCTTCTTACAAAGTTTATTTTACCTTGAAAAATGCCATCTCTCAGGATTCCTTTCCCAGATGGGAGCTGATGAAATGAAAGATTTTTGTCAGATTATTTACATTTATGGGAGTTACATCCGGGTGGCACGGTGGCACAGTGGTTAGCACGGTCACCTCACAGCAATAAGGTCCTGGGTTCGAGCCCCGGGGTAGTCCAACCTTGGGGGGTCATCCCAGGTCGTCCTCTGTGTGGAGTTTGCATGTTCTCGCCGTGTCTGTGTGGGTTTCCTCTGGGGGCGCCGGTTTCCTCCCACAGTCCAAAGACATGTAGGTCAGGAATTAGCCACACTAAATTGTCCTTAGGTATGAATGGGTGTGTGTATGTGCGGCGCTGTGACGGCCTGGCAACCTGACCAGGGTGTCTCCCGCCTGCCGCCCAATGACTGCTGGAATAGGCTCCGGCATCCCCACGACCCTTAGAGCAGGATAAGTGGTTCCGATAATGGATGGGATGGATGTATGGAGTTACATCCTGGCACACAGCAGTAAGATATAGTGGTTCAATTAAGGTTTCCCCACCTGAGTATCACATAACAGCAAAATGGCTGCCATGGGAATATTGTCAACGGCATATAATGAACACAACTGATTGCAATGCTGTATAATCAATTAGCATGTTGGAGACAGGCACCTTTAAAAGAGTGGTCATTTTTCATACCCTTCTCCTTCCATCTTCCTTTCCTTTTCCTCTCACCGACCGTTTTCCTTCATTTCTTCTCTCATTCTGTTTTTCCTTCTTCAATGCCCTTTCCATTTCTTAAGTGCTGGTCAAGCAGAAAGGAGGCCTACTTGGTTTAACTTGTCCTTTTCCTCTTTCTCCTTCTTCTAAGGCCTAACAATTGTGCAGCCATCCATCTCCCCTCCTGAATTTCCCCCATTCTCTCTCTCTCTCTCTCTCTCTCTCTCTCTCTCTCTCTCTCTCTCTCTCCCTCTCTTCTTGCTATTCAGAGACTGAGTGTGTGAGGAGAGCGAGAGAGCAAGGTAGCAATCTGCTAAACAGCAAAAGGTTTGATTATTATGAAACCAATAAGATGGCCACCAGAGAAATGGCCATGCAGCTTCGCTGGGGTGCAGATTAGCAACCTAAAATGGTTTCCGCATTCTCCTTACTCTAAGGCTGCAAGGTTCAACTAACATGCTGTGCTCCCATAGAACAGGCATTTAGTTTTCCTCTGATTTTTTTTTTGAGTCCACAAACTCTGGAGAAATTACAGTGCTCACATTAAAACTTTCTATCAATGTAATCAGGTATTTAGGAAGTAAAAAAAAGAAAAAGAAAAGACAGTTATGCATTTACTATGAGGGTTGCTTTCAATGATTTTCATCATGCCAGCACAATCAATTAATTAAAACAATGTTTCATAATGTATAACATAGGGTTATAAAAATTGTATCACCAATGGTAAGACTCACTTAACATGAGAATTTACTTAAACTGTGCTGGTCTGTATCATGGTGGGCTTGAATTCCAATCAAAGGACTCTGGTTGGTGGTTAGACAATCTGTCCTGTCCCCCAGATCATAAAGCGTTTGCCAAGGACAATGATACCAGTATTCCATGGTCTGGAGGTGAAGCAATCCACTCTACAGGTCTCTAATCCAGGGGGAGGACATGTGGCTCAGCCTTGGAGCAAAACCTAAGACCCAGTTTGCTCAACTTCATCCATCCCAGAACCCTAGGTCCAGGTTAATAACAGGGAAAGGATTCTACCAGAAGGATTCACATCATGACTCAACCAACTTTTTAATTCTGTAATTTGCCCAAATACAAGGGGGACGCTAGACACACTGTTATTGAATGAAGCCGGTGTCTCCACATAAGGCAACGATAGGAATTTAAGATACGAGACGTTACAACATAATTTATGCCCATGAATAAACTCATCATCATCAGGTTGAGTATCCTCAGATGATATTCATCTTTCAATAGCTTGTTTAGTAAGACGAGTCTTACTAAAACATGTCCATGTTTCGCTACAGCTATGGATGTGAGCAGTATCAGATTCGACTGAGTTGCTGACCCTGAACGTTGACCACAAAAAGGTTCTTCCGCTCAGCGTCTTGCGAGTTTCACCGTTGGTCATTGATTGGCTCTCCCGCTGAAACATCACATCCGCTACATGGCATGCCAGTAAATGTGTTATTTAACCCATAACTGAGTAACCTTGACTCATTATCAGGGTGTGTCCACATGCCAGTGGGCCATGATAATGAGTCTATGTGGGGTTACTCCTGCGGGGGTTTCTGTTTGGGGTTGCCTCACCCTTACCCTTTGGCTAAAAAGCCTTATCCCGTAAGGTAGAGGTGTACTGGTTACTTTATAGGGTGCCAGTGATTCGCCTATAGTCAGAGCCCTGTTAGTGAAAACAGTGTGACCCTCGAGAAGGTAGGGTTGACTTGTCAGGGAGAAGCTTTATATTGCGATAGGCCAGTGTTTCTCAACCGGGGGTCCGCGAACCCCTAGTGGTCCGTGGTGTAATTGCAAGGGGTCCGTGAAAATAAAATATCTTTAAAAAAAAAGATCATATGACATTTATAGAAATAGGATTATTTTACTCAAATGTGACTGAGACCTTTATCTACCTAAACTATAAAGGGTAACGGGACTTTTTTCTCTAATTACATCTGTTTCACAAGTGTAATCTATTGTATTTTAATAAGAGATCTCGCTCCCGTTTGCATTGTTAAAAGTTACTGCATAAAAATTCTGTTGTTACATATATCTGAAAGTTACTGAATACATATCCTGTTTTGTTACATATATCTGAAAGTTACTGCATAATAATTCTGTTTTGTTAACTATATCTAAGTTACAAGTGAAAGCTCTTATTTTGGCCCCAAAGAGTGAATAAATGCTATAATGCAATTTAAAATGCAGTTTCTACTGTTTCTACAAATTGCAACCCCCCCTCCCCCAAGATCAGGTGGAGGGGTCCTCAGGGTAGATCAAAAATACGCTGGGGGTCCAGGACCCCAAAAAGGTTGAGAACCACTGCTCTAGGCGGCTTGTGTGCTTTTGACACGCGCCAAACCAGACCACACCAGCTAAATTATAATGCATCAGTTAGACACTGGCTTTTTGGAGTTTCACTGGAGTCTCAGTGACGTTTGGTCAGTGCATTTACTTAAATAAACTCCTCTTCAAACGAAACCGCGACGAGCTCTACTGAACCTTTCAAGATGTTTCAGTATGCAGAGGAGAAGAACAAGCAGGGTGTCCGCAGTTCACCAGCTGCGAGCTCAGCTGTTTACCGTGTCCAGACCATCGCCAAATGAGTTCAACAAGGTCACAAAATGATTTCAGAGAGGAGCTCTGGTCTGCAAGTCACGGCAACTGCTTACATTGTCTTCATGTTGTTGCTACATGACAACAGCGCCCATGTTGCCAGTTGTCAAATGGCATCATTGCCAACATGCAGGGTAGCCGGGGAAATTTGGTGTAGCAATACAAATTTTTTCTCCATCTCAACAAATTACAAAATGTGTCGTGTGCGGTTAATATGTGCCTGCTGAGCAGAAGATGCAGAATTTCCAGACACGGGTATTTAAACACGGTCTGTGCAAAGACATCAGCCATGTCTGTGTATACATAGATATAGACATAGCCTCCCAAAGTGTCTGTATGAGAGTTTTGACTTTCTCATAAAACAGTTTACCGTGCCTTTATTAGATATATATTTTTTTTTAACAAAACAATTTCGGCCTTGTAGAAAGAGTCATTTGTGTATGCTTTATTCCCCCAGTGTACCTGCACCCTTTCTTCTTTCTGTTTTTTAGAGCACTAAGAGAATTGATAGACATAACTGTTATTATTTTGTTTTGTGACTGCTGTTCGTCACAACTACTTAATACATACGGGTACCTCCAAACGCCGCAAAGACAGGTCTAAAAAGGACGAACCCATTCTCATTAGATATTTAATAACATATTTTAGTTTTCAGTTTAAATTACGTATAATATTTAAAGAAACAGGAAAAGAGTCATCAATAAAATATATAAAATACATTATTTTAAATAAAACTAATACAATAATATTAGAAAAGTGTTGTGTTATACAGCTGCAATGCGATCTTCTGTCCATGACTAAAAAGACTGGATATTTGACTATACATGTGCAGATCCTAGAAATCAAATTTCAGCCACCTAATGGAAAGGAAAAAAAACATGTTTTAAAATAAAATAAACATTTGATGTAATTATGAATATTCAAGAGTTGTGTGAACAACAGTTGAAGCCACGAGTGAAGTCCGCTGGTCTCAGAGATCTTAGTTACCATCTGGAGAGCATCAATAAAACCTCGTTTCTGTGTCTCTATTGGACACTGCCATTAGCCTCGGTGTGCCTGCTCACCCTGCCATCTGGGGTCCGGAGGGAATGAGTGAATAGAAAAAAAAGGAAGAAAAGAGGGGGAAACAAAATCATAGACAACATATAGACGAGTGTTCGAAGGGTGTGAGGATTGACAAGGGGCAGAGAAACAGGAAAGAGGAGGTAAATTATCTTGACATTAATAGAGATGAAGTGATGAAGACTAAAGTCGAGGTAGTTAACGGCAACGGACAGAGAAGAAACCAGACGGGGCAGATAAAGAGAGAGAAAGCGAGTGAAAGAAGTACGGAAACAAAAAAAAATGACAGAGATGGACAGAGAAAAGGATGGAGACGGGATGGAGTGAAAGAAAGAGCACGGTCAAAGGAGTGAGGCTGGGACGAGCGGCAGACTAATGTATTTACTGGCGTTGCCATGGGGAACAGCATCTATGATGAATGTGTGGGCTGATTATGCAACCGATTGACTATAATTCACACAGCTGTCAGAACATCATGACCAGCCAGCAACCACAGGGTAGAGCTGACATTAGCAAAAAAATAAATAAATAAGCTGCCCATTGTTTCAAAGAACCATTGCATTCACTAAACCCTGCAAGTGAAGAAAAGGCTGTTTTCCTACAGAAAGCAGGACCGAGCAAGAAGAAGACAACGGGGAAGTATCTAAATATTTGTTTTTGTTTTATCAGTAGCGTGCCGTGGTGTCAGTAAATGTCACTGGGGTCACAAAAAGCAAAACAAAAAAAACAAAAGAGATAAAAAGTGGATAACTGCCGTGCAACCATGCTTAGAAACAGGGTGAATGAAAACAATTCATTTCAACAGTCATTTCCCTGAATCTCATTCAGTCAAGATCGACAGTACCGCTGATACTCTGACTCTCTCGGTCAGACTCGCCAACTTATTTTTCTGATACTTCATTGATCCCTGTGGGGGGATATCCATCATATTTGTCTGCCCTCCTCCGCCGCAGAGTCATAGCGCACGATGAGTCACTTCTGGAATAATGGAAGATTACGACGAGGGCTCGACCAGTACAGTATGTAACCTTTCAAACATGTTCAGCATCCTTTCTTTTCTCTATTCTGACACAAGCTGTGATACTCCACGCTGGTGACAATGATCTCAGTGTTATACAATGTAGCAGCTCTTGTCTGTGTCGTTTCATGAAACCCTGATATCTCCCGCATTGTTTACTAGATGCTACACATATAAGTAACAGGTGGCCTTTGGACTTGTGAACAATTTGTTGCGTTTTGATCTACTGAAGTTTAACGATGCTACGCCTTGGACGTCCGGGTGGCGTGGCGGTCTATTCCCTTGCCTACCAACACAGGGATCGCCGGTTCAAATCCCCATGTTACCTCCTGCTCGGTCGGGCGTCCTCACAGACACAATTGACCGCGTCTGCAGATTGGAAGCCGGATGTGGGTACGTGTACTGGACACTGCACTAGCGCCACCTCTGGTCGGTCGGCGGGTGCACCTGTTCAGGAGAGAGGCAGGACTGGGGGAAATAGCGTGCTACGTTCCCCTGGCGAAACTCCTCACTGTCAGGGGAAAAGAAGCGGCTGACGACGCCACATATATCGGAGGATGCATGTGGTAGTCTGCAGCCCTCCCCGGATCGGCAGAGGGGGTGGAGCAGCGACCGAGAAGGCTCGGAAGAGTGGGGTAATTGGCCAAATACAATCGGAGAGAAAGGGGGGGGGTCAAAATAAATAACTGCATACATAAATAATGCTACACCTTTCCTATTTAACCTAAAAAGTCAATAAAGTAAAAAAAAAACTCTCCTAATTTAACTGAGGAGCCTGGAGATTCCAGTGTAATTAACCTTTCTAAACTTACATAGACTCACTATTCAGACTTATTGTCAAGTGTTTTAGCAAAGTTAAAGCTGGACGAGATTTTGTTCACGACAGCAGACAAAGGCCCATTCCAAAATCCACCTGACGGACCGAGACCCTGCATACGTGGTTGACGTGAGCTGTAAGCTCAGCTGTAGTGCCTGAGTACGAGAGGTCATGAGGCCTCCCAATGGTATAAAAGAGAAGAAATGGGACACCCCTGCTTGTCATCACACTCTGCTATGCAGGAAAGGCAGCGTTTAATTATCAATAGCCACTTTCGGAGTATTTATTTTGCATATTTGAATTTCAAGTGCAGTTTGAGGAACTGTTCAGTGTGTTGATCACTCCCTGATTGTGTTTAAAAAGTAAAAAGGTGAGCAATCAAACGTCAGGATTGCAATGTCAGATATGGAAATCTTTTCTTTTTTTTGGGGGGGTCCCCCTTTTTCTCCCCAATTGTATCCCACTTTTGCAAGTCATCCCGGTCGCTGCTCCACCCCCTCTGCCAATCCGGGGAGGGCTGCAGACTACCACATGCTTATATTCCACTTAGAAGTGCTTCCCCCCTTTTTTTTGGGGGGTCCCCCTTTTTCCGCCAATTGTGCTTGGCCAATTACCCCACTCTTCTGAGCCATCCCAGTTGCTGCTCCCTCCATTCCCTCTGCCGATTCGGGGAGGGCTGCAGACTATCACATGCCTCCTCCGATACATGGGCTGATTCTTTTCACCTGACAGTGAGGAGTTTCATCAGGAGGACGTAGCACGTGGGAGGATCACGCTATTCCCCACAGTTCCCCCATCCCCCCTGAACAGGCGCCCTGACCGACCAGAGGAGGCGCTAGTGCAGCAACCAATACACATACAGCTTCTCACCTGCAGACACGGCCAATTGTGTCTGTAGGGATGCCCAACCAAGCTAGAGGGAACATGGGGATTTGAACCGGCGATCCACATGTTGGTAGGCAATGGAATAGACCACTACACTACCTGGACGCCCCCTAGATATGGAAATCTTATACACATTTACAAACATATTGCTAAAAAATAGAGGGCTACCTAAACATTAACTTCTTTCCTGCAACATTCATGCTTTTTTTTCCTTTTTTTTTTTGAGCTGGGACATCACTAAAATTTTAGGGAAAATGTTCCTCAAAGTGTGTGAGGTCATGAGAGCAGACCTTGGAATTCAGCCATAAACAACCATGCGCCACACACAGGCTGAGCATGCAGGTTCTCCTTCCAACCAATCACAACACCAACTTATTCCACTGATTGGTTTGTATTCTTTGGACGAAAGTCCTCTAATGATTGAGATCACCTGGTGTTGTGATTGCCTCTGCATGCACTAGAGCGGTGGTTCTCAATCAGGTCCTCGGGTTCCACCAGCATTGCTGGCTTTCTTTTCTGCCAGGTATTTGATTACATTCACCTGCTGTTTCAGGTCAAACCCTTCCTGATTAGATGCCTGTCTTTGTTTTCCAATACCAGTCCAAGGTAAAATGGTGTGAGTAAAATAATCATCGGCCATGTGGACATTGAGAGCCAGTCTACTCAAAATAAAATTCAACATTGACATATTGACACACAGATAGACTGACAAATGAAGAAGCCCATAGCTTTGGCTTAGTGTAACAGCCAGCAGAAGTAATTCATGGAAATTGCTCGCTACTTAAATAGCGACCAACACCAAATGTGACCATAATGAAAGGGTTATAAAAGTGCCGCTTTAACACTAGAGCCCGGCCGATGAATCAGCATTCCCATATTATTGGCCAATATGAGTTAATTTCAGATACATTTGTATCGGTGTTAATTTGTATTGGTGTACATTTGTGAAGTTATCTAGCTACACAAAAAAATACTGATACTGAACAACACTGATGTTTATTAAGCTGTGTATTTTATTTTTATCTATTCTTAATTTAAATGTCAGCAATTAACTGATACTGAATATACAGTACTGATATTGATTTAGCTATTTTTGAATTATTTATTTCTCAGTATGAATTAGTTGACAATGTACAATAATAAGCAGCCTCCTCAGTATCTTTACAAAGTCCCATTGGTGCAAAATCAGTGAACAAGCTACATAGAAAAGGTCTATTTTCATTCTAGCTCAAAAATTCACTATATTGGCCGCCATAAAGGTAACTGGTAATCCCCCCCCCTCTAAAATAGGTATCGTATCGGTCACCCAATATCATTTGGGCTCTATTTAATACATACCTATATGTTTTGTATGTATATGTGAAGCTGGGCATTGTTCAAGAAGAGAAAGAGCAGTGCTTAAACAAGGGCCTGGTGTTGATATGTCTTATCGCCTTCTTCCCTGTCTCCGGTGGACTGTCAAAGAGAAAATGTGTGGCTGGTGTCGATGAGAGCATCCTCAAGCAAGTAATGCTGAATCACCCTGAGCTTTAATTAACCTTGCAATTGTGACCTGGTCAAATTAGACGGATTAACAACTTTTCTCTATCAAAAATAGGATGTCTTTCATCACATTGTCATAAAGCTTGATGACATCTGCCACAATAGGAATAAGAGCACATAAAATTACTGATCATCAATTTGTTTTTTTTTGTTTTTTTCTGTTTCATTCAACAGAGAGAGAAAGAGAATAGCTTTGAACCGTAATCCACTGACATCAATCTGTTCTTCTTTTATCTTCAAAACTAATAGGAGATTGAAATTGTGAATCAACATTGTATCATTTAGTGGACACTTTTATCCACAGCAGTTTATACGAGACTCAGCATTTAGCCATTATGTCACAGTGTCAACATATAGTGTCAACATATGTTAGCTTAGCATGCCCTATTGATGTGGTTGTGAAGCAAATTGCTTGTCTGGGCTCGTCTCCAAAAACCTCCACAATGAGGCGGGTACATAAAATATTATATCAATAGGAATGATGGAAAAATCTACAAAATTGGTACCGGTCATAGAAAAGACGCAGTTAATTTTAAACCACAAAAAAAAAAAATCTTTGAGGCTAGAGGCGAAGACCCAACAGTACTCAACTGTAGCCTACCAAGTTTTGGCCTATTCAGCGAAATTTTTTATTTTTGTATTTTTTTTTCTCTGTGACTAAAGGCATAGGGCTCCCTTCTTTTTAAGTTTAAGAGGTCAGTTTGACCCCTGTTTTTTTGGTAGAGTGCCCTACTTTTTTTTCTGTATTTCGTTAGCAGCATTACATTATTCACCATACCTTGATATATTTTTTATTCAAGTCATGACATTGAATATCATGGTGAGAATATGATATTCAGTTTCGTGACCTTGGGAAATAGCAACGTGGCTATGTGCAGTTATGCAGAGGTGAAATGAAAAGGTGAGTAAACTAGTAACTACAGATTTCCTACAACCAACACAACACAAATCATATATTTTTCAGAAATGCATTATCATTATTACCTCTATTTTATATAGTGGATTGCAATAGTCTCTCTTTACAACACACATATTGACACATCAAGTCAAAATTTCTGCTGTGAGAAGGGCCTGTTGGAATGATCAATACAAAGACAGATATAGAACAGTGAATTGATAGTTCATAATTCTGTATCAATTATATCTGATTTTTGATGACAATTATCGTAATGTACAAAGCTTGATCATTATATGCAGTGAATGTAGTTATAATATTCAAATCTTATTTTCCAGTATTACTTTTTTCAGTTCAATAATTTAGGCTTGTATTGATCCCATCCGTCTATTAGAATCTATCTACATTACATGAATCCCATATACTGGACTATTTGGGGTTCCACTATATCCCACTATGTCCTCTGAGCCACCTTGTTGGATTTGATGAAGATGTACCTTCAGACAGCAGCTCCCTTGGCTCCTTCTCTGCAGTGTTGTATGACCTTGCATTACTGCTAAACACTTCACACATCTCAGATTTCACTAATGGTCATTAACACATTCCCATACATTTCCAAACATTGGATGATTAAATCCGGGCTAATCTGTACTCAGTAACCCAGTAACAGATGGTGTGTCAGGTAGGTGCTAACTGTACTCTTCAGGATATGTTTTTATCATCTGTGTCTAATTTCTACTGATATAATCAGGTAATATTTAATGTTTCCATGCACACACCTTATTGGTACCCATGATGTTTCAACTAATTCCCAGATCAAAACATGTTTTGATGGATCATGGTCTGCCGGTACCATTAATCCAACATCTGGCACAATCCCATCAGCAGACAGTCCTGTTTGAGGTACGTTGGTGCCCACAATGCTATAATTCCTGCCAAGGTCCAGCTGGTTCTGTGACTGCAAGAGGAGTGAGGCTGGAGAGCTTGGAGGTGGTTCTCCACAAGTGAATTGGTCTAGCAAAACTATGTTTAGGTCCACTGGATAGTGGCAAAGCATCCAGCTGTTGGTGGAGGCCAGCAGGCACAACACAAACCGCTCCAAGCTTATCTGCTTAACCACCTTTACCGTGGTGCATGCCACTTGCTGTGGCCACCATTCCATGGCATCATGGAGCATCTGCATCAGAGTTAATGGTCAGCCAATGTCCTCATGGCTGAGTGTCTAGGACTGATGGTGGTTTGTGGTCCCCCAGTGAAAGGTCCATCTGGTCCTGGATCACCCTCTGGACATCAGTTACATTTGTTCAAGAGGGCACTGGCAGGCTATGCACTGCTTACTAGATTTTCCTGGCAAAAAGGGGAAGCAGGTTCACTGCCCACTCTTCCACCACTCAACCACAAGCTTTGAATACCCCCTCGAATCAGTTCATAAAGGGTGGCACTCTGTCTGTCCTGCATCTAGGAGAGACAGTGAATTGCTTGCCCTAGAGGAACTTCTCCAAGTCTTTCCCCCACTTGACTGTCCATACTGGCCTCCCCTTGTACCTGCCACCATTGTGACAGGTTTATTGTTGGATCGACATATGATCAGAATATATTTTAGATGCAAGCAGAATGGCTGTTTAATAACACATGCAAAACTAATCCACTGAACAAATTGTTCTTCTAATTTTAACCATGCTCTTTTTAGGGATCTGTCTTCGGCCTCTAGGAGTGATTGCGTGAATATGTCAAAACTCTGCTTCTGGTTTTGCTGCAAGCAGACACAAAAATAAGTTAACTGTTGATTTTTGCAGCTGTGGCTACTTGATCAACACTATACTATAACTGATCTCAGTCGGCAGCTAAATATGTGACCATGCCCCACTACATACTAACAATTAAAAAAAAAACATATTCTCAGAGTGCTGCCTTGCATGACATATTATTGAACTTTTGTAAGCTATGTAGTTTTACCTTTTAAAAAAGTAGCAGTTTAAGGATACTATTCAGGTTTTGGTAGTTATATCAAGTAACTTTTTTTTCTCCATACTGAATAAATAATGATTTAGAATGAAACATCACTGAATAAATCCACTGTTTATACTGCTTTTACAATTTCACAGGGTTATCTTTTCTTTGGTACGTTTTTTTTTTTTTTTTTTACAGATGACACAGTTTGTTTGAAATGCAGTGGAACTGTGGTAGGCCAAGGCTTAATGCAGCGATTATGTGTGTTGTGATGAATTCACATCTCTCCCAGTACTGGCTGCAACAATAGCTTTTTCAGCTAGCCAGCTTTCCCTAACCTTCCAGAGTGCTTCAGTGTTTTCGGGGGAAAAGGTTTCACTAGCCTGCTGGGAATGATACTTACATGCTGTAACTCCGGATTCTATGAGTATAGGCGCAGCCCTCTAAGGCTATCACTAGTGGGTTTATCCTTCACGCCCCCATGCAGCACTGAAAAAAAACTTAGTCCACACTCACATAATTGTGGGCTCCACTTACAGCTGCAACTCGTCTATATATTGAATCGAGGCCGTACAATCAGCTCCCAATACAACTTTTGCTTTAACTATTTACGGAGCCAGTGCAGCCCAGATCTTAGAAGGCTATGCATATGCTCATAAAATCTGAAGTTACAGCGTATATCTATCGTTCTATTTTATATAGGCTTCTCCCTCCAAAGCCATCGCTAGTGGGTTAAGGGTGAAGCAGGATATGGTCGATGCCACACTGGGTCCATCCGGTACTACAAGAACAAACACAGACCTATTTCAGCACAAGACAAAAACTCTTCAAGCCTTGCCATTGCGTTACATGCAATGGCACCTCACAGAGTCCCCTATGTGCCCAATGACACAACATAGGTGAATAGCTAATATTCTTCATGTGGGGATGAAGGCTGGGAACAATAAAGCCTACTGCTGTGAGGAAGTGGAGATGAAGGTTACGCACTGTAACCATCCAGCAAGGAGCAGAGAAGGTGGAAAAGACTGTTCTCCATATGCTGACACAAGAGGGAGAGCGCACAGCCAAAACCCTTCATATCAATCACTCAGTCAGTACATGCAGTACAGTGTGTCAGAGAGAACTGAGGAACGTCCCACAAATAAAAATGAATGAAAGAGCAGGGGGAAGACCATGAATCTGCAGTGCAAATATCCACTACAATGCCCAATTCCACTGGCATTACTCTGTGCAAAAGCTATGGAGGACGTAATCCCCCCTGGTGGAGTGCACTTTGATGCCCTCCGGGGAACCCATGTCAGAGGCCAAATATGCTTGTGACACTGCCCTTGCCTAGACAGTGAGACAGGCACTGTGCAGACATATGAAGTCCCTGATATTGCGCTCTGTAGTGCACAAACAAATACTGGGAACAGTGCAGAACAGTTGTGCGCGTAGCATAGCAAGACATTGTGCACACTGGGCAGAGGAAATTAGACATGACTTCCTCCTCCGATTTGTGAAGAGGGGGGAAGAACCCTCCAAGTTTATCACTCGACTTGAAAGCACTATTGATGCTCTTCGGCATACAAAATCACTAATGCTCTTGGCAGATATCAGCGCCGACATCAGAGCTGTTTTGAGTGGCAAAAACTTACAGGGCAACTGACCCAAAGGCTCAAAAGGAGCTTTAACCAGCACGCGTAACACCAGTGCCAAATTGAATGAAATAAAGTTAACATTTAGGAGAGGAAGACTCATAAACATAACACATGGAGTGCTCACACTTGTATCCAGACAAGAATGGGAGGAGACGCTGGAGGCAGGCAGAAGCACATGAGCGCTGTCAACACAAGGTGATGTGCTGGTGCTCAAGGGCTAATCATAACACATTTCAATAGAAAATGTATGTGTGGGGAAACTTCCAAGTGGTAAATGGAGGAGATCTGCTGATTTAATGTCGTGAACCGGAGCTGCCTGTCAAATGAAAGGTTAAGGGACGCCGGCTCACACACTATGGGGGAAGTGTGTTCAACAGCTATAGCTAAGTAAAAAAATTCAGGGGCCGACTATTTTAGACAGCATTGATGCTCTTTTTTTGGAAGATGTTTGTTTTATTCAAAACAGTATAATAACAACCATCAAACACAATAACACATAAACACACATCCCCCAAACCATCATTGCATCCTGCTCTGATTTCAGGGAAGCTCCTGGGGACAGCTCAGATTGGACAGTTTGGAGACAAAGCAAGAGAGGCAAGATTGAGGTGGTTTGGGCGTGTGTGGAGGAGAGATGCTGGGTATATTGGATGAAGGATGCTGAATATGGAGCTGCCAGGGAAGAGGAAAAGAGGAAGGCCAAAGAGAAGGTATATGGATGTGGTGAGAGAAGAAATGAAGGTGGCTGGTGTGACAGAGGAAGATGGAGAGGACAGGAAGAAATGGAAACGGATGATCCCCTGTGGCAACCCCTAACGGGAGCAACCGAACGTACTAGTAGTATAACAACAATCATCAAACACAATAACACGTAAACACACATCCCCTAACCGTCACTGCCTCCTGCTCTGATTTCAGAGAGGCTCCTGGGGAGGGTTGGACCAACAGCAGGCCACACGAGGATGGCTCTGGAAGAGGAGACTGAGGAAGAGTGGTTGCATGGGGTGTAGCCAAGGGAGTTGCTGCAGGATGTATCTATTGCCATCATGGAAGTCAAGCCATTAACCAGAAGAGTACTGAGGTTGTGCAGCCGATCGAGCCCAGGCGACATGCCGCCTAATGTTCACTGCTTCCTCTGAAGCTGACTAAACCGTGTTCACCATGTTATGAAATCTTGATCCGAAGAGTCTGTCTGAACTGATGGGAGCCTTGATTAATTCTCTTCTCGATGCTGTAGTATTTGAAAACTGTTGCAGTCATAGATTGAGGTGAATTATGGTCTGCCAGGCCGCAATTCTGGCATGTGGGATAGCAATTGAAGCACACAGCATTACAATAATGCTGGCAGCCTTACTGAGCTCTGCCGCTTTCAGGCTAAGTTGCCTCAGGGAGCTTTACAGCAACACAACATCCTGTACGTATGCCCTTGCACTGTATAAGGAACGACTTCCTTAGGAAAAAAAAAATAACAGGGAGAAAAAATAGGAAGAAACCTGAGAGAGAGCGACAGAGGAGGGATCTCTCTCCCAAGACGGATAACGTGCAATGGATGTTGTTTTTACACAATTTACAGAATAAAACTTGGAAAGAGGATAACAGAATTATAATGGAATTATAAAATGTTAGAAAAAATATGCTGAGGAGGATGCCAAGCAGTGTCCAGACACAACCGGAAAAGCCCAGGACCCGAGCCACATGACCAACATCAACAAGTAGGGGGAAAAAAACATATTTGTCACACATCTGAGTGAGAGAAGGACATAACATGTGTTTATTTGTTAAAAGAAACACAAGGATAGGGAAAGTGCTCAACAAATAAAGAGCAAAATAATCCAGTGAGTCAAGTAAATTCTCTATGAGACAGTACAAGCCTGTTTCATGCCATAAGCAATCATCAGCTGTCAATAAAGCTACAGGAGAAAGAACATATTAACTGCCTCGTCATCCACATCACGTGCACAACGACCAATGGGGAAGAGAGAGGGGCCTACACTCAAAATGTCAAAAACACGTGATCGCTAACGGTCCAGTGGGGGATTGGCATTTGTCTATTGTCATGATATATTTATAATTACAAAATAGGTGTTTATATACACTACCGTTCAAAAGTTTGGGATCAGCACAAACAGGCTCTAACAGGTACTATTTAATGAAGATGCCAGTTGGGGACCTGTGAGGCGTCTGTTTCTCAAACTAGAGACTCTAATGTACTTATCTTCTTGCTCAGTTGTGCAACGCGGCCTCCCACTTCTTTTTCTACTCTGGTTAGAGCCTGTTTGTGCTGTCCTCTGAAGGGAGTAGTACACACCGGTGTAGGAAATCTTCAATTTCTTAGCAATTTCTCGCATGGAATAGCCTTCATTTCTAAGAACAAGAATAGACTGTCGAGTTTCAGATGAAAGTTCTCTTTTTCTGGCCATTTTGAGCGTTTAATTGACCCCACAAATGTGATGCTCCAGAAACTCAATCTGCTCAAAGAAGTGCCCATCCAACCAATCCAACTTGTGGGAGCTGCTTCTGGAAGCGTGGGGTGCAATTTCTCCAGATTACCTCAACAAATTAACAGCTAGAATGCCAAAGGTCTGCAATGCTGTAATTGCTGCAAATGGAGGATTCTTTGACGAAAGCAAAGTTTGATGTAGAAAAAATCTTATTTCAAATACAAATCATTATTTCTAACCTTGTCAATGTCTTGACTCTATTTTCTATTCATTTCACAACATATGGTGGTGAATAAGTGTGACTTTTCATGGAAAACACAAAATTGTTTGGGTGATCCCAAACTTTTGAACGGTAGTGTATATGTCTGCAACCAGGCACAGCTCCAGGATTTCAGGTTTGGGTGGGCCGGGCCAATTATGGATGGGGCCTGGAATTCCCTAGGGGGGTCAAGAAAAATTTTCAGTATCGATAATTTAAATGCATCAATTTGGTGCATTTTGAGACCAAAATCGAGCTAGATAGAATAACAAATGTAATCACAAAAAAACCCTCATAATTCATGCAACATTGACAAAATGAGCCAAAATGTTAAAAATTACTCAGTGCAAAATATATATATTGCTTGAACAGCAGCAGTACCATCACTTCCCAACGTTGAAAGCCAGTGAGTGACCATTTTGAACTATAATTATATCACTGACCGACCAGTAGAGGGCCCAACAGGTCTGTGACCAAGCAGCCACAGCCCAATCAAAGGCCCTGCTGCCGGCGTTGAACATCACGTCACGTGTCTCATGAACTTGCTTGCGCATGAACATCAACACATAAAATTATGTTTATAAAAAATATTTTTAGCACAAAATCATGCTGATTTCGAATCATTTATGACTAAATTAAAATTTGTAAAAAATAAATATATAATATTTTTTTGGGTAGGAAAATTGTTTTATTTTCTTGCCCGGTGCGGGATTTGAAACGGAGTGTACTGCACCACAAGGCGACGTCACTAACCGCTCGGCTAAAGGGTCAGACCCGTTAGCTAGGGGCTAACGTTTCTTATTAGTAGTTTACATTACTGTTACTTTTACCCACACAATGCACTGATTTCTTCCTTCATGTTTTGGTGTTTTCTGGCTACTTCCTGGATAGTTCTGAAACGCTTGACGGGCATAGCAACAGTAGCTAAGGGGGGTGGGACTTTGTGAAAGGTCAATTGGCCGGGTACAATTAGGTAAAAAAAAAAGGTGGAGGGGGGGAGCCAGTCAGTCCCGTGTGACTCGCCACACATGTCTGTCTATTTGTCTGTCTGTTTTTTTTCTTTGTTGTTTTTTTTTTTTTTAATCTTTGGGCAGTAGTCTGTTCATTGAAAATACCCCAGGCAAATAATGAGAAGTCAGTCACACACACAGTCCTTGTTTTCCTCCAAGTCTTCCATTCCCCCACTGTTACAACACGGGTTTGGGATTTTGGATGAGACATATAGTTTGGTTTAGATCTAGAATTGGGGGTGGAGTTGGGAGTCAGGGAGATGCTGATGGGGGCAGGTCACCTGCCTTGCTTAGTACACCGCCTCAAATTTTGGAGGAGACATATAGTTTGGTTTAGATCTAGAATTGGGGGTGGAGTTGGGAGTCAGGGAGATGCTGATGGGGGCAGGTCACTTGCCTTGCTTAGTACACTGCCTCAAC
This sequence comes from Lampris incognitus, assembly GCF_029633865.1. Classification (NCBI taxonomy): domain Eukaryota; kingdom Metazoa; phylum Chordata; class Actinopteri; order Lampriformes; family Lampridae; genus Lampris; species Lampris incognitus. The sequence goes on along the minus strand of NC_079211.1, from coordinate 46,749,287 downwards.
GGCTGTTAAAAAGAGATGCATGAAACACCTGAGACAACAGCATGGTGTGTAGCAGCAGCAGCAGCTAGGTGAGCGTGGTAACTATGACCACGCCAAGGACTTCCCGAAACAGCAAAGGTCCAGACGTTGTGCTGCACATCTCACTAGCCTCGGGAACTTCACCTGCACTTCCAGTAACATCTGAACTGCCGCACCTGGAGGTAGGGCAAAGGCAAACGGGGGACGCCCTGCGAGCTAGCCGAAACACCAGGGCTGCTAGTGGAAGACGTCAGGAGATTCAGGTAGGAGAGGTGAGTGGTCCAGATACCCCCCCCCAGATAGGAAAGGGTACATACACATAGGTCAGAGAGGCTTACTCAAATTCAAACACTTTCACTCGAGAGAAAAAAGCTAACTGTTGCAGATTCTAACGTGTAGGGCAGGGGTGGGCGATCTTATCCAGAAAGGGCCTGTGTGGGTGAAGGTTTTTGTTCCAACCAAGCAGTTACACACCTGATCCCACCAATCAACCAGTAGAATCTTTGCTGAGGAACTTGATTAGGAGACACAGGTGTATAACCGCTTGGTTGGAACAAAAACCTTCACCCACACCGGCCCTTTCTGGATAAGATTGCCCACCCCTGGTGCAGGGCCTTGTTGGAAGGAGGTTAGTCCTAGTTTCCAGGCTTAGCGAGCCGGACACGCTCATTGGCGTGTAACACCCACTAACAAAGACAAAATGTGCAGGAGTCGTACAGTGCTCTTTCCCCTTTTATCCACATGCCCGACCAAGTCGACCACTCGTCCTCTTTTCTTAATAGTCACTCCTCACTGTCTTTCTCATAAACTCGAGAAAAAAAAAAATATAGTATATACACTGACCATCAACACCTCACATAAATGATGCTTTACTGTCCTCACAAGATAAATTATTGGACTTCTATTTCATTGCTGGTGCATTATACACAAATCCAACTCATGAAGGGAAAATGATAATTTGATGCTGTATTGTACATTTTTTATATTATTTTTTTGGCCTGAAATAAAAAAAAAATTGCTTCACCCCAACTCCCAGCACAAGCACATACACACAAATACACTTATACCTCATGTACATAAACGGACAGTCCGATGGTGGGATACCACGTGGGCGTGAGTGACTCACTCGAGGACGTTTCATCATGCTAGGTGCTTGCTCTCATGGACCATTGAACCATCGTCTTCTGCTCCGGGGCGGTTTTCCTCATCTCTGTGCCACCTGGCATCAGAGGGCACACTTCCAATGGTGAAGATGAAAAGAAAGGAGTCGGTGGTGGTAGATGAAGCGTCGCCCCCGTCAAGGCATGCCTTGTGCGGATGAAGACCTAGCCACCCAACATCATTGGAGAAATCTGTCCAAAGCTAAAGCCCCTGCCCCCTCTTTCCATTTGCGATTACAATTGTTGGAATTATTTGTATATCCCCTCTACCCTTCCATCCCCTTTGTCGTTGTATGCACCAGCATTTCATTTCTCGAACCTATTCCTCAGTAAAACAGAAAATCCTGGAGAAACAGGGATATTTAACGGGGGGGGGGGGGTGCAGTGGTTAGCGTGGTCGCCTCACAACAAGAACGTCCTGAGTTCGAGCCCCGGGGTTGTCAAACCTTAGGTGGGGTCATCCCGGGTCGTCCTCTGTTTGGCGTTTGCATGTTCTCCCCGTGTCTGTGTGGGTTTCCTCCGGGTGCTCCGGTTTCCTCCCACAGTCCAAAGACGTGTAGGTCAGGTGAATCAGCCGTACTAAATTGGCCCCAGGTGTGAATATGTGTGTGTGTGTGGGCCCTGTTGTGGCCTGGTGGCCTGTCCAGGGTGTCTCCCCGCTTGCCGCCCAATGACTGCTGGGATAGGCTCCAGCATCCCGCACCCCTGAGAGCAGGATAAGTGGTTTGGATAATGGATGGATGGATGGATGGATGGATGGATGGATGGATGGATGGATGGGGGGTATGTTGAGGGTGGTGGTTGATGTGGTATAATGTATATAGAGAAACATAATACTCGAATTGGAATCAAATGGGGATTTTTACTAATGGTTAGTAAGCACTCGAGGCAAGAAACACCCTGGGTGTTACAACCCAGTTTTGGAGAGGGCGAGCAGGTACACGGGCAGGACAGATCACAGCCGGTCGGCCTCCATGAAATAATAATACAAGCAGTCTCTACACAGACAGTCAGCTAACACCGAAATCTTGCAGCGAAATGCCCTGTCTCTTTTACCCCGCATTCAAACACGGGGTTGCATCATTATATTCAACACAGCAAGGGGGTACTCGTAAAGACACACGTGCGCGCGCACACACACACACACACACACACACACACACACACACACACACACACACACACACACACACACACACACACACACGCTGTCTTTCAATTGTGCCATAAAACATTCTTTCTTGTTGCATCATTATGTTCAGCACAGCAAGGGGGTACTCCTTTAAAGACACACACACACACACACACACTGTCTTTCAATTACACCATAAAACACACTTTCTTTGTGTTTCTCCCTGAAGCACAGTGTCTGCCTCTCTGTCTCTCTTTCCTGCCTCTCTCACATTTACCTATCAAATATAAAAAGACATGTCCTTTCTTATACACATGCTTTTGGACGAAAAAACTCAAGTTCACATGATCGTCAATCTGAGAACATTGGCTCCAGCACTGGTACCAAAATAAATAAATAAATAAATAAATAAAATTATATGTGTGTGTGTGTGTGTGTGTGTGTGTGTGTGTGTGTGTGTGTATATATATGTCAACACGGATACAGGAAAAAAGGTTTTAATGCTTGATATTCCACTCCTCATTAGTCGAGCACTCAACACCATTGACGGTTTCGGGAGAAAAAACATGTTTTTTTTCCGAAACCGTCAATGTTGTTATAAGTGCTCGATTAATGAGGAGCGGAATATCAACACAGACACAGGAAACAAAAAAAGTTTTAATACATTGCAGTTCAGGCCTGTTTCGTGCGTCGCTAACCATCAGCTGATGAGTGAGTATCGCACGAAACAGGCCTGAACTGCAATGTATTAAAACTTTGTTTGTTTCCTGTATCTGTGTTGATTATATATATATATATATATATATATATATATATATATATATAGTAAGAATAAATAAAGCTAGGAAAAAATGGGATATGAAAGATGAACATGTTAATTTTTGTCTGGCAGCCCTAATTGGATTGTAACCAACTACAGTAATTAATTCAAACTTCCTGAAGACCAACAAACACACATTTGCAGATTAACAAAAAAAAAACAGATGATCACAATCAGAATCATGTTTATTGGTCATGCAGGTTTGCGCACACATGGAAATTGGCTCCTGTTTCGTGTGTCTCACAGTGTTGTGAAAACAGAGTATACTACACATTTTTTCTCACATACTTGAACAAGTATTATTTATATTTCTATTATATTGCTAACAGGAAGCAACTGAGAGGAGCACAAATCCGGCTCTCGGGATATTCATAAAGTAAGTAAAGGTTGAGTGACAACGAAACACTCACAACCACACACATTAACTGTGCTTATGAGGACTTTGAAAAAGGTTTGAAATCATCCCTTGATCTACAGCCAACTTTATTTTATTTCATTTACTATAAGAACCCCGCTACAATGTAGCGGTTTGGTAGAAGAACCCCGCTACAATGTAGCGGTTTGGTTATCCACCCATCTAAATCTCCCTCCTCTTCATCCTGCCAGCTAACCGCCTTCCCCCAGCCCCTAAACCCCCCCCCCACTCCATCTCCCTCCCCCCAAATGCTCAGAATCATCTGAAATGCCGAGAAAAGTGGCTTTTAGCCATTTTTAGAAAAATGCATATTTTGCATAATTATGCATAGTTATGCATCATTATTTTAATTTTCTGCTGTTTTTCTGGTCCTCTCTGGAACAATATCTACCACCTCCCAAAAAAATTAGGATCATAAGTGCATTTTTGCAAAAATGCATATATTTTGCATAATGCCAAAACATTTGTCCCAGAAAAAACTTTTTATATAGGTGAAAAAAATCAAAGGTGCTCAGAATCATCTGAAATGCCGAGAAGTGGTTTTTAGCCATTTTTAGAAAAATGCATATTTTGCATATTAATGCATAATTATGCATAATTTTAATTGTCTGGGATTTTTTCCCTTACTCTCTGAGACAATACCTACCACCTCCAAAAAGAATTAGGATCATAAGTGCTTTAGTTTTCGGTCCCGCTATCTACACTAACTAACACACACACACACTAACACCACACACACACACACACATTTCGAAAATATATGAGTAGATTTACCCCCCCCCTTTTTCTCCCCAAGTGTATCGGGCCAGTTACCCCCCTCTTCCGAGCCGTCCCAGTCGCTGCTCCACGCCCCCTCTGCAGTCTACCACGTTTCCTCCGATACATGTGGAGTCGCCAGCCGCTTCTTTTCGCCTGACAGTGAGGCGTTTCACCAGGGGGCGGAGCGCATGGGAGGAGCACACTATTTCCCCCAGCCCCCCCTCCCGAATAGGCGCCCTGACCGACCACAGGAGGCGCTAGTGCAGCAACCGGGACACACACCCACATCCGGCTTCCCACCCGTAGACACGGCCCATTGTGTCTGTGGGGACGCCGGACCAAGCCGGAGGTAACGCGGGGATTTTAATTTTGATCAGAAACCAAAACAAGCCTTTCAAGTAAAGCTAAACAAATGGCCGCATTTTAAATGATCTCTCTTATTCTCTTACGTTGTAGTGGAGAAAACGCTTGGTGTGCAGAGGCAGAAGTGGAAACCATCGCGACTGAGCGCGCATTATGTCAGTTTCAGCCCCCCAGTTATTCCTGTACTGGATTCAATAATGCATTGTGTTTGACAGACAACATTATCAAGCTTCATCTCGGTGTGAAAGTAGTGCTAGTGAGGGACACACACACACACACATACACACGATTTAACCGTGGGACTGTGCAGTGGGATGCGCAGGTAATTAGAGTGCGCCAGACTGAGTGCATCATGGCACATACTTAGCAAATACACGTGCAAACATAATGAGAACGCGCTATCATGTCGCTGACTTTGACATGACACTTATACGCTCTGAAAATGCATTTCGAACAAATGCACAAAGCTAAGCAAAGCAACAACACTCGTTTCCGTCACATTTAATCTAATGGTAAAACAAATAAATCAGGAATACGTGCTCCCGGTGTCCGCAGTGATTTCACCATCTCTCACTCTTTGCAGACTATCTGCACGACTGTGTAGGGCATTGTTCAAGCTGCAGACAACCAAACATGCACACTACTCACCCATGTTTTCACGTCTGACCTTTTGCACACTCACACTTATGTATTTTGTTGTGTGTGTGTGTGTGGGGGGGGGTGAGTGGGATTGACACAACATGACTCTGAATAGCAGATTTAACGAGGGAAAAAAGGAACTAAGCTGCTGGCATTTTGTGATGTGTCACCGATCTGAGTACCGGATGGAGTGCCATAGAAATGTGTAGCCTGACAAGAATGGATAAACTGACCACATCCACTTTTATCATTCTAAAATATAAATTTGAGTACTCGAATAAATATTATCCGAGTATTCAAGTTTACTGACCACCTCCCCCCCTCAATTTACCGGCCAATCTTCGTTCCGATCCTCACCTATGGTTATGCGCTTTGGGTAGTTACCGAAAGGGTGAGCTCGCGGATACAAGCGGCTGAAATGAGTTTTCTCCACAGGGTGTCTGGGCTTAGCCTTAGAGATAGGGTGAGGAGCTCGGGAATTTGGAGGGTGCTCGTAGTAGAGCCGCTACTCCTTCACATCGAAAGGAGCCAGTTGAGATGGTTGGGGCATCTGATTAGGATGCCACCTGGGTGCCTCCCTTCGCAAGTTTACTGGGTACCTCCAACTAGGAGGAGACCCTGGGGTAGACCCAGAACTCGCTGGAGGGACTACATGTCCAGTCCGGCCTGGGAACGCCTTGGGATCCCCCAGGAGGAGATGGAGGGCTTTGCTGGGGAAAGGGACATCTGGAGTGCCCTCCTTAGCTTGCTGCCACCGCGACCCGACCCCGTAAAAGCGGCTGAAGATGAGATGAGATGAGATGAGATGAGATGAGATGAGATGAGGTGAGATGACATGAGATGAGGTGAGGTGAGGTGAGGTGAGATGAGATGAGATGAGATGAGAATACTTAAATAAATGGTCGTTTTGAAAAGTATCCAAGGGCAGTCCCAGAAATTTGAATCAGTTCATCTGGTCACGTTTATTGGGGGGGGTGGAACATTTTTCACCACTTATCTAAGCGACCTCTTCAGTCTAAACTGACTGCAGGTACTATCTCCACCCTTAAAAAACAATACAGTGGCATAACGACTGAACCCAACGATCAGTTTCATATGCAAATTTCCGTGACCATTAACTAGAGTTCACACACTCAGCTCCCTGGTGCACTCCCAAACTCCATCAAATGAAACCATGTAAGCTCCAGCTCAAATAAACTTTGTACAAAAACTCGTTTAACAGTGCATTTCCAAGCCTACACAGCCTATTCAACAAAGACACCCTCATCACAGCCAGGTCCACCTTATACTCACACTTCATACACCCTGGCTCCGCCAACCCCAAGGCTCTCTTTTTTCACAATAAACAAACTGCTCAAACCCAGTAATAACACCTTCAGTTTATTCACAGTTAACAAGCTCAACTCTTTCCTTTAATTTTTTTCCAAACTGAACTGATACCATCTACAGCAACCTAACCGCCTCCTCCGCTCCCTCCACCCGTCCTCCCCCTCTTTACCACTCAGCCCCTGTCAAAGTTCTCCCGTGTCCCCAATGGAGCTGTCCAACTTTATGGTAGGAATGAGAAGCTCCACCTGTGTTCTGGATCCCATCCCCATCCAATCTTGTTAAGGACTGTCTCCCAGCTGTTTTCTCACTCACCACATAAATTATTAACTCCTACTTCAGTTCTGGTTCAGTCCCCCATACATTTAAACTGGCTGTTGTCACCCCACCCTCAAATAACCTGGACTCAACCCTGATATTATGAGCAATTTATGGCCTCTCTCTAATCTCCCCTTTCTGTCAAAAAACTGGAATGTGTTGTCACATTCCAACTCAAACCCCACCTCATCTCCATCTCCTCACCTCATCTCCATCTCCGATGACCTGTTTGAACCATTTCAATCTGTTTTTTTGCTCACAGCACAGAAACCGCCTTCCCTAAGGTCACTAATAACCTGCTCCTCTCCACAGACTCTGGCCACCTCAGCATTCTCATCCTCCTCAAACTCACTACAACTTTTGACACCATCAATCACACATTTTTTTTCTCTCTCCCGCTTCAAATCCTCCTTCAACATCACCAGTACTGCCCTCTACTGGCTAGAGGCATATGTCACGAACAGACAAGCACTTCATTAGCATCAACAACTGCACCTCCTTCACCCCTCCTCTGTACCAAGACATCCACCAGGGTTCAGTGATCGGTCCTCTCCTGTTCATCCTTTACATGCTCCCCCTTGGTTACATCATATATTGGTCATGGTCTCCGAATCCATTGTTATGCCTATGACATGCAGCTCTACATCTCCACTAAATCCATCACCATTACAACTCACTGCAGTCTGACCAACAAAATCATGGATGTAAGCCAGCTTCCTCAAACCAAATTAAGATAAATCTGACACGATCATCGTCGGTCCAAAATCCCTTGCCAAAAACCGCTCACAGCTTCTGCCTCACCATTGATAACTCCACTTGATCTCCCTCCCTACACATCCACAACCTTGAAATCATTTCCGACAGCAACCTGTCCTTTAAACACCATGTCAATAAAATCACCAGAATTCCCTTTTTCCACCTAAAAAACCCCCCAAAAAACATAGCTTGCCTTCACCCATCACTCTCCTTCTCTGCTGCTGAAACCTTGACCGATGCCTTCGTCACATCCAGTTGACTACTGCAACTGTTTTTGCTACGGTTCATCACCCAAAGGCTTAAACAAATTCCAGTACATCCAGGTATCTGTTCATCCACTCTCGTTTCCACTGATTACATCAACCCTCCCCTCCAGAACCTCAACTGGCTCTCTGTCACACAACAGAGCCAGTTCGAAGTCCTTCTCCTCACTCACAAAGCCTTCCATAACCAGGTTCCCTCCTACTTCACCGATCTGCTCCACTGCCATACACCTTTCTGCAGCCTTCACTCCTCCAATGCAAATCTCCTGGGTCCACCACACATTACTAGGCACTGGATCTGGGGCAACATAGCCTTCTCCACTGCTGACCCCTTCCTCCAGAATTCCATCTCCAAACACACCAGAGACTGCTCCGATCTGTCCATATTCAAATCATTAGTCAACGCTCACCTCTTCAGAACTGCTTTTAATCTGTGATTAATGTTGTGTGTTTTATGTTATTGGTGTGTTGTTTTATGTTTATTTTAACATATGTAAAGCAGCTGAGTATTTTGAAAAGTTATTATCATTATTATTATTATTATTATTACCACCTCGTCCATAGGGTTAGTGGTTGTGTCAGGAAGGAATTCCAATGTAAAATTTTGCCAAATCATTATACGGATTGACAAGACAGCCATTGGTGCTGCGCCCTCACAGGGTACCGATGGAAACTATCAAATCTGCTGTGGCGACCCCTGGGGAACAGGGAACAAGCTGAAAGAAGAAGAAGATTATTATTATTATTATTATATAACCAATCTTTCCAGGAACTTCATAATAACATAGGTCAAAGCAGCAGGTCGGTAATCGTTAAAGTAAGAGACATATGTTTTCTTGGGCACAAGGGTGGATTTCTTAAAAAAAAAAAAAAAAAAACAAAACAGTGGAACAGTGGAGCCACACACAGTGAGAGGGACAGGTTAAACATGTAAAAACCTGAGATAGCTGGGTGTAACATGTCTTGATACCGGAAGGGATGATGTGTGGGCCAGAAGCTTTATGAGCCTTAGCCCTTTTAAAAAAGTTTTACTCACATCAGCCTCTGTCACCCATAGATCGACTTCATCGGGTGGGCACTGTGCTGCTGTCACGGGGTCCAAACAGCACATCGCCCACACAAGTAAGTTGAAAGTTTACCAAATACAATTGTTGAATGTTCCGACAGAGAACGTTGGGTCAAATCAATATTACTGTGCAGCTGATTCGAAGGGTTTTGGGATGTATTAACACAATTTTAACGAGCTGTCTGTCAATATGTGTATTGTGCGATGTTTTTTTCATTGCATAATGATATGAACTGTCCCCATGTGGAGACTGAACCAATGTCTTGTACATGTATCCTCATATCTGCTTTGCTATAACTTCATATTGTATTTCCTTTGGAAAGTTCTGGTCATTAAGACTGAGGTGTTGCCTTAGGGTTCATTAACTGACTGGATCTATTGAAAACAGGTGTATTACATTGGAATATGTGATTGTTTATTCTAAACCATTATTATGATGCACTATAATAGACCACCCAACTAATTAAGTTGCTTGTACAGGCAGCATTGTGTACCTAATTTAATTGAGGTTTGCCAAAGTGAAAGGGGTTGAATACTTTTGCAAACAGCATATTCAATTTTTAATTGTCTTGAAAATATTCTGTGGTGGAAAACTCATGTTACTTAATAGTTATTAATTCAATTATTGTTGTAAATTAGAACATAATCTACAGAAAAATATTAATGTATTAATTGTCATCCAATTAAATGAGTGATTTAGCAGGGGGGGGGGAACACTTGCAAGGCACTGTGCTTGTCACAAGGTTTGATTCTTGGACTATTACTATTTAAGCTCTATATGCTCCCACTCGCACATGTTATACAGAAACACAAAATAAATTACCATAATTATGCAGATGATTCACAACTGTACATAGTTAGACTTGGATCCCATGCATCCCCTAACTCATTGTACTGATGATATTAATCTATGGATGTCGGAGAACTTTTTACAACTGAACAAAGATAAAAAAAGAAATACTCATTGTTGGTGCAAAGACTCAAGAGACAGAGAATAGCAGCTCATCTCAGCACACTGTCTCTGGAGTGCAAAAGTGAAGCTAGATATGTTGTTGTAATCATAGACGGTGATCTACATTTTAAGAGCCTTCTACCATCTTAAAAGCATTTCAAATCTAAGGAGCTTTCTGTCAAAATCAGACTGTGAGGAATTAATCCATGCATTTATAACAAGTAGACTGGACTACTGTAATGTACCATTCACCGGCCTCCCAAAATCCCTTGTGCGGCAACTATAGTTAATTCAAAATGTGGCAGCATGTGTTCTCACCGCAACTACAAAGTATGAACACATTACACCTGTTCTACTATCTCTGCATTGGCTCCACATCAAGACTAGAATCAATTTTAAAATTCTGCTACCTGTATACAAAGCTCTTCCTGGCCTTGGACCTCAGTATGCATAATACATGCTAATAAGATACAAACCAGCAGGAACTATCAGGTCCAAAGGCAGTGGTCTTTTAACCATCCCTCATACCAACTCTAAAGCAGGGGAAGCTGCCTTTTGTATGTACACCCCAAGTGGATGGAGCGCCTTGCCTGAGGACCCGAGAGAGGCCCCCACACTGGACACTTTTAAAAACAGGTTAAAACCTTTACTTTTAAAACAGTCTATGGCCAAGTTATTTGCGTGTGTGTGTGTTTTTGTATATTTTGATATTTATATATTCTTCTCCCATTCCTATATAACTGGACTAACACCTGTTGATATGCATATTTATGTTCTCCATTTGCCCTTTTATGATTGTGTTGTTTTTGTACTGTCACTTCAAGTAAACCACATTGTGTTGCCCAGTGTATGACATCCATCCATTATCCAAACCGCTTATCCAGCTCAGGGCCATGGGGATGCTGGAGCCTATCCCAGCAGTCATTGTGCGGCAGGCGGGGAGACACCCTGGACAACAGGCCGGTCCATCCCAGGGCCCACACACACACATTCACACCTAGGGACGATTTAGTACTGCCAATTCACCTGACCTACATGTTTTTGGACTGTAGGAGGAAACCGGAGCACCCGGGGGAAACCCACACAGACACGGAGAGAACATGCAAACTCCACACAGAGGATGACCGGGGATGACCCCCAAGGTTGGACTACCCCAGGGCTCGATCCCAGGACCTTCTTGCTTTGAGGTGACCGCGCTAACCCCTGCGCCACCGTGCCACCCCCAAATGTTAGTTTTTACAAGCAAATTCTATCCAAAGGACAGAACTGTTAAGTGAGCATGACTTATAAGCATATGTTGAATACTGCAGGGAAAGAATCAGGCTGCTTCAACTAAGCTGGTGATCAGCTAACAGCATTCCATTGCTGTATAGTTTATGAGGGGCTAGTGTCACCATCTAGACACAGCAAAAAAGCATGCATAACAGACCGGCAGCCATCAGCGGGTGGAGGCACAAGTGAAAAAAAACAAATCCACGTCGGATTCAAGTTCCCAAGGCTTTGGTTCGGTGTTTAAGCAGTGGTCATGTCATTGGGGGCCATGATTCTGCATATTTGCATTCAAATCAAGCTGTATACCAGCTGCGTTCACTGATAAGTCCCCTCTCTCCAGTTGAAATTGTGCCATTTGGCAAAATCAGCTTAGAGAGTTCTCGAATGGTGTGAATATCTGCAAACGCTTGGCATTCAATGGCGCATGAGTGAAATGTTGCAAGTCGTTATTGCTGGGGCTATAATCATGCGTATGAAATGTGCTATATAAATAAAGTTTAACTTGACTTGACTCGACTTGGAGGCCTGATCCGAGAATCGCCCTTGCTTGTCAGTCACACGGGGAGTAGGCAGGTCAGGTAATGAGGCCAGAAATTTGTGCGGTTTGCCAACTGAAGTCCCAAAGCTTTTCTATTTCTTTCTGGCAAAGAAAATAGACGCATGGCTTTTGGTATTGTGAGCTGGTTTTCACACTGATTGTATCACGCTCATTTATTGATGTCGAGCGTTGTTTTAGAACTCGCTTGTCTTGCCCGTCTACTCTATGGTGCTTGTAAAATCAGTTATGCCTCTGAAACCTACCAAATCGGTAAAGCCCATGTATTTTCATATCACATGCCACGCTCTCAGATATATCTACATGCTTGTGAGATTATATTGACTGGAAAGTCCTCCTTTTTCTGGACATAATGAGATATAGTAACACTCCACGTTTTGATATATATTTGCTTGACAAACCAGGTGTTGTACCCATGAGTGCTTGTTATTCAGTAGTGCAAACTACGCGAGGAAATTGCCTCGAAACATTTGGAAATGTGCTCAGAATTTTCCACACACTGTGCAGTCTATACTTTAGCTTAATTTATGGAAATTTCAAGGAAAGAAAACACCCTTCAGTATGGCTTCCACACTTTCAACAGCCATGTTCATATTACCTGTTCAGCAGTCGCACCCCTAGGGCTTATATAGTTTGATCAAGTGTGAAGTAGATTCTTCTTTCCCGGGGTTATCGTGTGGGAAAGACAATGACAGTGTCAATCAAAATCAAGATGAAGGCCCGCAGAGGTCTGCTGCTTCATCCCTCTCCCTGCATGTATTAACAAGTTCATTCATTTATCATATTACAGAGAAGACTTTGCCCAGCACCATATCAAGTCAGTGCAAGACGGTCAAAGCAAGACCCAGCCCGGCCATCACAATCAGACTTAACATAATGTCATGTCAGTAGCAAATGAAAGAAGTGAAAGTATGCAACTTTAAAATGACCAACAGCAGTGAAACACGCTGCGGAGCAGTCAGCTTAATGAAATGATTGCAAGGAAAAAAAAGAACTCCATGCTATAGAAGAGGAGTTACAATAGCAAGGCCAAGGTAGTGATAGACTAGCCTACTTAAGAAAAACGTGGTGTCAGAGCACCATAACAGATGAAAACATAATCGGTGACGGCACACCTGCACGTAAAGTCAAGCCAATTTTATTTGTATAGCCCAATATTAAAAATTACAAATTTGTCTCAGGGGACTTGACAGCAATACACCATCCTGTCCTAGGACCCTCACATTGGATAAGGAAAAACTTCATTAAAAAAATAAAGAAAAATCTTTAACGGGGAGAAAAAAACAGGAAGAAATCCCAGGGAGAGCAACAGAGGAGGTACTATATCTCCCCCAAGATGGACATATGTACAATGGATGTTGTGTGTTACAGAATACAACAGTGATAATAGATATATAATGGAATTTACATATATGTGAATAGTATGATGAGGAGGACACCAAGTAGTGTCCAGATACCACCAGATTAGCCTAGGGCCTGAGCCATGTGACCACCATCACCATGTAGACCTGGCAGGAGGACAGGCAACACATGCACACAGGGGAGACTCACAACACCCCATTCACTTGGGAGAAGAGACAAGAAAACTATCAGTCACACATCAGATAGAGATAAGTATATAATATTGAAACAGGATAACAAAATTATATGGATTTATATGATATATAAAGAATGTGATGAGGAGGATGCCAAGCAGTGTACATGTAGTGACCACCATCACCATGGAGACCTGGGAAGAGGACAGACTTCACATGCACACAACGGAGAATCACATCACACTATTCACATACATATGAGAAGAGACAAGATATGACAATATTCAGAGACAGAAAAGACATGTGAGAGAAAAGAGTGGGAAGAGTCAATAATCTATATATAATCTCATCAGCAGAATAGTGCTTGGTAAATTCATTGAGACAGAAACAGACCGGCCATGCAGTACAGGTCATGAAGTACTCAATTGAAAGGCAACACATTTTAGGTTAAGGAAAAAGATGAGATTTAACTTAGGATTTAAAGGACTCAGCAAACTATGTTTGTCTGACGGCAGCAGGCAGGTTATAACACAAGAAAGGGGCCTGATTGAAAAAGGCCTTGCCATCAGCTGAATTTTAACTTTGGGTACACACAGGAGCCCTGTATTTTGACAGCATAGCTCCAGATGGAATATACAGTTTAAGGAGATTAGACCAGTATGATGGGACAAGCCCATTTATGATTTTATAAGTAAGCAAATCTAACATGAATAGGAAGCCAATGAACAGAGGCAATGATTGGTGTAATATGTTCTAATTTTATAGTTTTAGTTAGGTTTCTAGCTGCGGCATTTTTAACTATCTGAAGACTTTTGGTACTAGCATGTGACTGACCTGAAAACAGAACATTACTGTAATCAAGTCTGGAAGAAACAAATGCATGTATTACACTCTCTGTGTCAGACATGGACAGACAGGAAAGACCAAATTTTAATTATGTTATGTAGGTGAAAAAAACAGCAGTCTTGGTGATTTCTTAAATAGGGTTATCAAAGGAAAGGCTGGGAACAAAGAGAACACCAATATTTTTGGCTACCACAATTTGTGAAATCACAGAGTTGTCGAGCATTACTGTTACTTGATCAAATTGGTGTCTGTGTCTAGCAGGGCCAACAACCAGCAATTTATTCAATGACTGTGTATATTTTGGCCAAGAGGTGAAATACTATGAAGAGAGAAGTAGAGGGCCAAGAACCAAGCCCTGGGGTATGCCATATTTAACATCAGATAATTTTAATGTAATGTTTTATAGCAAACAGTGTGTTCTTCCAGATAAGTAGGACTGAAGCCAAGAAAGAGCTAAGACAAGAGACACCAAAACAAGAATTTATTCTGTCTAATAGTAAGCAGTGATCACTGGTGTCAAAGGCTGCACTTAAGTCCAGCAGCAGAAGCACAGAGGTGGAATCAGAGTCCACAGTAAGTAGAAGATCATTTACCACTCTGGTCAGAGCAGTTTCAGTGGAGTAACAAGCTCTGAAAGCTGATTGAAAAGGTTCATATAGATAGTTTTATTCTATGTAGGTTGAAAGCTGTTGATACACAACTCTCTCTAGTACTTTAGAAGAGAATTAAGTATTAGAGACTGGTTGATAGATAAGAGACACTGGTTCAAGGTGCAGTAGAGGTTTATTCACAGCGGTCTTAATCTGATGAAACCAGTGCCAGTAGTAAGTGATACATTAACAATGTCTAGCATTGTAGGTCCCAGAAAGGCCAGATGTCTTTAAAAAAGTTTTGCTATTAAAGGGTCAAGAAGGCAAGTAGTTGGTTTAGAAGCTGAGAAGAGCTTAGTCAAAGTATCAGGTGAGACAATTTCAAAAGCTGGGAAAACAGGGACTATCAGTGACTAATTGTATAGATATGAATTTGGTAAGAAAGGATCTGCAGGAGTGGCTGGATTTGAAAAAATAATTTTGTTTACAATCTCATCAACCTTATTGTGGAAGAAGTCTAGAAACTCATGGGCTGTTAATGCTCTTTAGTAAATTTAGCTACAGTGTCAAAGAGAAGTCTGGCATTATGTTTACGAATATTGATTGAGATACACTGCTTTTGTAGCAGATAAAGCATGATTTTATTTCAATAAACACTCATGCTAAGGTAAATAACATCCAATTTTGAATTTCACCATTTAGGTTCCAGTCTCCTGCAGGCCCACATAAGAGCATGTGTCTTATCATTAAACCAAGGTGTAGGTCTCTTCAGTTGCCTAGCTCTGATAGTGAGAGGTGCAACTGAATCGAGGATACTAGAGGGGACCACATTTAAGTCACTTTTGAGATTTTCACCAGAGTCTGTCTCTACAGTGAACTGAGCCAAGGCTTCAGGCAGCTGCTTGCAAAATACAGTGGACAGACCAATGTGGTGAGGGGCAATTACATCTGTGCCGACTTTAACAGTACAGGCCAATTGTGCTTCAAATTTAATGAGAAAATTATCTAACACAGCAGATGTGGCTGGCAAGACAGTCAGATCAGAAACAGCCCTTGAGATGAAACCAAATCAAGGGTGTTACCACTGTATTGGGTTGATTCTTGAACAAAATGAGTGAACCCAAAAGTATCCCACCCCAGGACTGTATTAAAGTGGCATTAAAACACCTGGCTGATCAAATTACAAACATGGAACACCAATATATGACTTCCCTCGTATTATCATTGGGGATTTTAACAGTGCAAACCTCAGCCATGAACTGCCAAAACACAGACAACATGTTAAATGTCCCACCAGGGACAAAAACACTCTGGATCATTGCTAATCAATATTAAAGGATGCCTATTACTATGCCCCCCGTGCAGCCCTGGGACTCTCATCACTATTTGATTCATCTTGACCCAACTTACAGGCAGAAACTAAAATCTGCAAAGCCTATGTTTAAAACTGTGAGGAAATGGACCACTGAGTCAAAACTGTAGCTACAGGCCTACCTTGACTGCACTGATTGGAGAGTTTTTGAGGCTGCCATCTACAGACCTGGATGAACTTACTGACACTGTGACATCTTACATCAGTTTTTGTGAGGACATGAGTCTGCCCACCAACATTTTATATACCCTCAACAACAATACGTTCTGGTTCACAGCAAAACTCAGGCAGCTCCATCGGGCCAAAGAGGAAGCCAACAGAAGTGGATATAGGATTCGGTACATCCAAACCAGTAATACACTCACAAAGATGATCAGAGTGGCTAAAAGGTGCCACTCTAAAAAGTTGAAAAACAGATGTTCTGCTACCAATGCGTCATCAGTCTGGAGAGGTTTGAAATACATTACCAACTACAAGAGATCCCCCCCCACACACACACACACACACACATGCATTGCAGGGAACCATCTGGCTTACAGTCTAAATGGATTTTGCTACAGGTTTGATAAGTGCCCTTTCACACCCCTCACCCTCTCCAGCCACAACAGACAACCAACTGCACCCCTGCCAGCCCCTTACTCCCTACCACCGACACCTCACCCACACTCAAGATCTGTGTTGAGGATGTGTATCAGCTCTTCCAGAGACAGAAGGCCAGGAAGGCACCAGGCCCAGATGACATGTCACGCTTGTGTCTGAAAGTCTGTGCTGACCAGATGGCCCTCATTTTCACACTGATCTTCAACAGACCGCTCGAGCCGTGTGAAGTCCCTCCAGTTTCAAGAGCTTCACTATCACCCTGGTCCCCAAGAAACCATTTATCACATGATTGAATGATTATAGGCCCTGTGGTCATGAAAACCTTCAAGAGACTGGTGTTGTCCCACCTGAAGGAAATCATAGGCCCCCTGCAGTTTGCCTACCGAGCAAACTGGTCAGTGGAGGATGCAGTCAACATACGAATGCACTACATCTTCCAACTTCTCAACACCCCAAGGACACATGCAAGGGTACTGTTTGTGGACCTTAGCTCAGTGTTCAAGCATCATCCCAGATATACCCACTTCAAACTCACCTAGCTCACTGTTTCAGCCCCGATCTGCCAGTGGATTAAAAACTCCCTGACCAACAGGAGGCAGCTGGTGAAGCTGGGGAAAATCACATCCAGCACCCGGATAATCAGCACTGCAGCCCCCAGGTATGTGTGCTCTCCCCTCTACTCTTCACCTTCTACATACATGACTGCATCTCAGGACACTCGTCTGTTAAACTCCTGAAGTTTGCGGACAACATAGCCATCATTGACCTTATCCAGGATGGTGAAGAGTCTGCAGGTGGATGTGGGGTTGAACAGCTGGTCCTCTGGTGTGGCCATAGCAACCTGGGGCTGAACAAGCTCAAAACAGAGGAGATGACAGTGGACTTCCGGAGCACCCCCCCCCAACACTGCTCCCCATCAATTTACTCAACAGCACAGCGTCTGTGGTGAAAACCTACAGATTTATGGGTTCCAAAATCTCCCAGGACCTAAGGTGGATATCCAACATAGACACAATCATCAAAAAATCCCAGCAGAGGATGTACTTTCTCCGCCAATTCAGGAAGTTCAGTCTGCCTCAGGAACTGCTGATTCAGTACTACACCGCAACAATTCAGTCCAATTACAGAATATACAGTATGAATGCAGTTCTAATACAGAATGCCAATCATATGCCAGATTATTGCAAAGTTGAAATATTGCACAGTTATAAAGTTAAATTATTTTACTGTTAAGTCAGTATTGCACAACTGAAAATATAAATTATAAACTAAGGGGTTATGAAGTCACTGACAGTGATGAAATAAGTCCAAAGGGCAAATAATTGAATTTCCCAGTATTTTATTTTTCTTCAGCCACTTTGCTCGACTTCTCATTACATCACTTTGGAAAACAGGACCAATGCTTTGAAATTGCCTCTTTTTTGGATGATTTTTGGACCACTGCAATATTTTGGGGGAAGAGCAGGCTGAGGTAGCAGGAGTGATGACGTCTGCACTTTGTAGGCAAAGGCAGGGCCCCGTCTTCGTGCAATGACACGTTCAACGAGGCACACTCTGACGGTACACTATTGCTTTTGATTCTCGCCAGCATGTCTGCAAAGCCTCGTCATCAGAAGATGGTGGGGCAGCAGAGTCAGACTCTGGATGGAAGTGTTCATCATGAGGATCCAGGCATGCTGCTGAAACTGGTTTCTAGGTCAACTGATGATTGTGTTGCTGTCCCATAGCCCAACTGCAATGGACTGATGATGCAAGAAAAGTTTTATTCAACAAATTGTGTAATTTAGTCAGATTTATAATTTCAGATCAGCCTGGAAAAAGATACATTTGGTCATTGGATGCTAGCCCACATTGTTTTACTTACAGCCAAATGTCGTCGAGCACCCTGTTCTGTTTGCTTAGCTGGTGTTGAGGTTTTCATGCCCGCTGAAGATTTCCCTGCCACTGTCTTCCATAATGATGGACTAACCATGGTAAGCTACAATAAAAAAATCATGTCCTGCTGTAAAATAATATAGCAGTCAATATGTGGCAGGGCATACCTGTCTCCAATACCCCAAAGTTTTCACTCGCCAATTAGCATTCTGCAACAATGTCCATCCAACCCACAGCAATTAATAGGCAGGTGAACAAAGGCTGCATGGAAATTGCCTGGTCAGTCATACATCCATTGATTTGTAAATGAATCAGTAGGTAAAAACAGCTAGGATTCTACATGCAAATCATCTGTTTTTTCACAATCACCATTCTAACCAGTGGCAGTTTGAAATGTTGGTACCCACAAAAAACAATGGGGGAAGCACCTTGGTGTCTTTGACCACAATGTGGTTTCATTTCATTTGACTTCTTTGCTTCCCCTGACTAAATCCAAGCAAATTACGTGTTTCTGTAGTTGGAAAAAAAACATCAATCCAGCCAGCTTGTCTGCAGATTTCTCTATCCTTCTTCGCCAGGCCTTATTTTCCACTGAAGTTTCTGTATCCTTCTATTACACCTCCCTGAGCTACGTCTTCAACCTTCACACCCCTGTCAAATCCAAGTGGTGACACTATCTCGGTCTGCCCCCTGGTTCACCCCAGAATTCAGGAAAATAAAATCTGCTGGGTGTACACAGGAGTGGCATTTCATAACCTCGAGGCTCACTCTCCATAAACTGGTCCTTCATGATCACCAAAGGGCCTACTCCGTTGCCCTAAAAGAGGTGCGATCACTGTTCTTCTCCAAACTCATAAATACAAATCTCAGAAACCCAAACACCTGTTTTTCACAATGAACCACCTTCACAAGTGTCAATCTCACTCTCCCATTGACTCAGCTGAGAAGCGGTGTAATAACTTCAATCAGCAACATCAGGTCCATCTCCAACAGCACTAACCTGTCCCCTCCCATCAACGACCCCCTCCCCCAGCCACGCCTCTTTTTCTTTGAAGTCACCCCAGGAGAAATAGAGGCCACCAATTACCTCTATTCCCCAAAAACCCACCTTGAAACTGGAAAGTTTGGCCAACTACAGGCCTATCTCCAACCGTCCCTTCCTATCCAAGGTACAGGAACAAAAAAAAATTAAAAAAAAATATTGCAGCTCAGTGACAGGATCACCTCAACCACAACAACCTCTTGAAACATTTCCAGTCTGCTTTCAGGATTGCTCACAGTACTCAGACGGCCCTTCTCAGGGTTACCAACAACCCTCTGTTGGCGGCTGATAATGGCTCTCCCCCCATCCTGATCCTCCTTGACCTGAGCTTAGCGTTTGACACCATAGACCATTCCATCCTCCTGAAATGCCTCTGGGACAACATCGGGCTCACCGAACTAGCCCTCAGCTGGTTCAGCTCATATCTAACCAACAGGACTTAGCTCATCTCCCTAGTGGCATCAAGTTTCACCGAGTAGTACTTTTGATAATTTCAGTTTTTATTGTTTTAATGCACTGTCAAGCACTTTGAGATTGTCTCTGATGATGAGAGGTGCTATAAAAATAAAATATATTATTATTGTTATTATTATTGTCGTTGTTGCTGTTGTTGTTGCTGTTAAGTTATCCACCTAATATGCATTTTAACTATTACTATTACTTGTTTAACTAAGTCTGATATGCACACTTGATGATAATGTTCATGTGCAATGTAACATGAATTAGCTGAATTACAGTCTTGGGGAGTAGGCTAGATGTTTGTTTTTACATCCAATGTGTGTTTAATTGTGATGAACAATGCAACACAGCAAAATTCTGATCATTGGGCTAACCATCCCTGCCCTGTCAGTGGAAAATGCATCTTAGTGTGAGTCTCCATCCAAAATGAATACCTTGTAGTATGTTTTTTGTTATCATGTCACAGGAGTATAAACACATTTTAATGTTTTAAGATACGTGTGTTGTGCTAAACTGTGCCCATATCCTTGATTTGTACAGTCTCATATGTAAAAAAAAAAAAAAACACAGTCGTTGCCTAGTAACAGCTGGACCGGAGTGTGAGTACAAAGTGGTTGTCAGTAACACCAGGACTGCAACTCTCCCGACTTGGTTATTATTGTAGAGTAAAAAGCATAACGGCCTCTGCAGCCCTGCTGGTCCATAGGTCAGTTGTATAGGCATAAACCCCTCATGCATCTCATGCAGGTATATAGTGTAGAGCACACAAGGCCCCACCTGGAATGAATAAGATGCCTTCTGAATGCTCGAGGGAAGCATCTTATACATTCCCTTTGAAGCCATTTGGTAGTAGGCAAAAAAAAAAAAAGAATCCCTGATACAGAAGCAGGACCAGCCAGTCCAGCTTAATAGAGAAATCATGTTATCTACTTTCTACTCAACTGTCCTATAAGCCATTGCCCAGTGCCATTACTAAATGCAATGAAACATTGCACATATGAAGAATGTGCAATGTTTATGTGGAATGAAATGCTATTTTGCTTCTATGATTTTTTTTTCCTCTGCAGTTTTCATATGCATGAAGTCATGGCTCTAATGTTTGAAAATCTGGCAATACGACATAACTTATACTCAGCTGTGTGTTTTATGTACATGACCAGTGTGTCCTGGACATTCCCAAAAATGCCTTGGTATTATTTGGCCGACACAACACCTGTTGCCAGAGCGTAAAGTATCAGCGTTATCTAGAGTAACACCGGAGGGGTGTTAGCTTTGCGAATCACTGGTTATCAAGACAACACAGCTCGATGTTCAACCCCCTATCCATGTAGGTAACACTGCATGAAGAAGATAGCTGTTAAAGTATGCCTGTTTAAATGATTTATTGGCGCTCTGTGTTACGCCTTGCTAACAGTATATTTGATGGTCTTCAACGATTCCTTCATAGCTCATAAATTAAAGTACACATCTTTATACCTTAGCTGTGAAATCACCTTTTATACAACTTCAATTATTTAGAGACCGGTCAACAGTATTGCAAAGTATAATTAATTTTCTTCCAGTTTTTTGTAACTCAGCAATCATCCTAATAGACATGCCATAGGATTTAAATGTATGAGGAAAGTTGTATACAGTGTGGCGTTAGAGTCCAAATTATGGTATCATTATATTAAATTGGGTAAGTCCTGATTTAAGACAAGTCAATTTTATTTGTATAGCCCATTATTACAAATCACAAATTTGCTTCAGGGGGCTTTACAGAAATACAACATACTGTCCTTAGACCCTCGTACTGGATAATGAACAACATCCTAAAAAAAATCCATTGAACAGGGAGAAAAAAATAGGAAGAAACCACAGGGGGAGCAAAAGAGGAGGGATCTCTCCTGAGATGGACAGACATTACAATGGATGTTGTGTGTACAGAATAAAACAATTTACAGAACAGAACATTGGAAGAGGATAACGGAATTATCATGGAATTATAATATATATGAAGAATACGATGAGGAGGTGGCCAACCAGTGTCCGGATGCCACCGGAACAATCTAGGGCCTGAGACACGCGACCACCACCAACATGTAGACCTAAGAGGAGGAAAGACAACAGATGCACACAAGAGAGACTCACATCACATGATTCACATACACAGGATAAGAGAAAGGAGAAGACATCTTTCAGAGAGACAGAAAAGACATGAGAGAAGAGAACAGTTTGCAATAGTCAGTAATCTGCACTATCATCTCGCCTGCATAACAGTGCTAGGTAAATTCATTGAAACACAAACCAACGTGCCATGCAGTACAGGTTGTGAAGCACCCAATTTAAAGGCAACTAACTGTATAATAAGCCAAAAAGACAAGTACTAGTGTGGTTTAAAATACTCAACAGACTGAATGTCTGACGGCAGCAGGCAGATTATTCCACCCAGTAGGAAAAGGCCCCTTTTTAACTTTGGGTACACACAGGAACCCTGTATTTTGAGAGCAAAGAGCTTGAGACAGAATATATGGTTTAAGGAAATCAGATCGTTATGATGGGAGAAGTCGATTTAGGACATTATAAGTCAGCAGAAGCAACTTGAAGTCTGATCTAACATGCAATGAAGAGAGGCAAGGTTTGATGTAAGATGGTCTGATTTTAGTTAGGATTCTAGCTGCAGCACTCTAAACCTAGTACTTTTAGTATTAGCATGTGGCAGACATGAAAACTACAGTAATCAAGTCTGGATGAAACAGATTAGAGTATCTGTGTTAGCCATGGACAGGAAAGACCGAATTTTAGCCATGTTATGTAAGTGAAAAAAGGCAGTATTGGGGATTTATTTAAAATGCTTAATCACAGGAAAGGTTGGAATCAAACATAGCACCAAAATGTTTGGCTGCCACACTTTGTGAAATTACAGAGCTATCGATTTTTGTTGTTGCTTGATTAAATTGGTGTCTGTGTCTAAATTAATCATTTGAGTATGATCATTAGCCCTTATAGGCACACACAGCTGAGTATCACTAGCATAGCGACGACAATTTATTCCATGCCTGTGTATAAGTTGGCTAAGAGGTGAAATATTGATAAAAGTAGAGGGCCAAAAATCGAGCCCTAAGGTACACCATATTTAACGTCAGAGAGTTTTGATGTAATATTATTATAGCAGACACAATGTGTTCTTCCAGATAAGTAGGACTTAAGCCAAGAGAGAGCTAAGCTAGAGACACCAAAATTACAATTCATTCTGTCTAGTAGTATACAGTGATCAGTGGTGTCAAAGGCAGCACGGAGGTCCAGTAGTAGAAGCATGGAAGTGGAATCAGAGTCCATAGCTAGTAGAAGATTGTTAACCACTCTTGTCAGAGCAGTATCAGTGGAGTGACAGGCCCTGTAAGCCAACTGAAAAGGTTCATACACACTCACACACACACACACACACACACACACACACACACACACACACACACACACACACACACACATATATATTATATGGCTTGAAAGTTGTTGATACACAACTCTCTCTAGTACTTTAGAAAAGGATGGAAGACTAGAGACTGGTCGATAATTATTAAGAGACCCTGGATCAAGGTGTGGTTTTTTAAGTAGAGATTTAACCACAACTGTCTTAAAACTGCTTGGAACAATGCCAGTAGTAAGTGATAAATCAACAATGTCTGGCATTGTAGGTCCTAGGAAAGGCCAGATGTCTTTCAAAAATTTTGCTGGTAAAGGGTCAAGTAGGCAAGCCATTGGTTCAGAAGCTGACAAGTGCTTAGTCAAAGTATCGAGAGATAGTCTCAAAAGCTGTGATAACAGGGACTATCAGTGACTCATTTTATAGATATGAATTTGGCAAGATGGGATCTGCAGAAGTAGATGGAGTTGAAGATTTAATTTTGTTTATGATCCCATCAACCTTATTGCAGAAAAAGTTTAGAAAAAGTTTAAAACTAATAGACAGCTGCTTTTATTAAATTCAGCTACAGTATCAAAAATAAATGCGGGGTTATGTTTATTAATATTAATTAAGAGAGAGAAAAATGCTGCTTCTGCAGTAGATAAAGCACACTTGTATTTCAATAAACACTCATGCCAAGATTGGTAAAAAAACTTCCCATTTTGATTTTTGCCATTTATGTTCCAGTCTCTTACAGGTCCGCTTAAGAGCATGTGTCTTGTCATTAAACCAGGGTGTAGGATTGTTTAGTCACCTAGCTCTGGTAGTGAGATGTGCAACTGAATCGAGGAGACTAGAGAGGACCACATTTAAATCACTAGTGACATTTTCAACAGAGTCTGTCTCTACAGTGAAAGGAGTCAAGACTTCTGGCAGCTGCTGGCCAAATACAGCTACAGTGGACTGACCAATGTGGCAAGTGGCAATTATGTCTATACCGACATTAACAGGGCATGTGAATACCAATGCTTCAAATTTGATGAAAAAAATGATATGACACAGCAGATGTGTTTGGCAAGACAATCAGATCAGAAAAAGCTATCCCTTTTGATAAAAACAAATCAAGGGTGTTACCACTGCAGTGAGTCAACTCTTGAACAAACTGAACAAACCCAAAAATATCAACTAGCGCCAACAAAGCCTTATTCAGAGTATCAACAGCCTTATTCAGATGAATATTGAAATCATCAATAATTATTATCTCGTCAGTATGAATAACAAGCCCTGAGACAAACTGTCCAAATTATTCAATAGTAAGAGCCTGGAGTCTATTCATGCCTGAGGGAGATGGACTTCAAAGAAAAGTCTCAAAAGATCTGAATTTAGTTTCAACTTTGGAAGTTAAATTGAAAATGGACATATATAACAGCAACACCCCAACCCTGTTTATTTGTCCGAGTTACATGGGCATACGTATAGCCAGGTGGGGAAGGTTCATTTAACGCAAGGATAGCATTTGGTTTCAGCCATGTTTCACATAACCCAGTGATTTCAAAACTATGTTCAGGATTCAGATCATTTATTAGTAAGGCTTTGGTAGACAGTGATCTGATATATATGAAGCCAAATTTAAGTGTTTTGCTGAAGTGATCAATGCTACCGATAGGTGAAATATAAATTGGAATTAGAGACCTTGTATTATGAAGTGCCAATGTGGTCACACTTTTGATTACATTAGAAGTTTGATTCTATCGTTTATTACTTTGTTGCACATTTCACCATCACCAGTGGTAAGAATGATTATTAGATTATTGTGATTCACACATTTAGGAGAGGAGATCTTGGGAGCAACACTGCAGGGTAAGAAGATGGTCTCAGTGCTGTAGACCAAGCTATCAGTCTGAAAATCTACACTATGAGAAATCCCCTTACTAAACATATTAACTTAACTACTTGACTCCACATCCACACTGGATTTGAATGATATGTCTCTAGTGTCAAACTAAACGTAAACAGCTATCTATATTGCTAGACAAAAGAGTGGCACTATATCCAGTAAGATGAACGCTTTCTGCTTTCAGCAGGTAAGGGCGGCCCCAGAAATAAGGCCAGTTGTCAACAAAGCCGAATCCCTGCTCATTACAGTAATGAGCCAGCCAGTGGTTCATTGAGATGAGCCTACTCTACATCTCATCATTATCCCTCACAGGTAAGGGACTAGAGACAATTAATTGATGCCGACGCATCGTTTTGGCAAACTCAAGCGTTCTGACTAGGCTGGCTTTTGTGATCTCTGATTGCTTCTTCCTAGCAATAGTGGTGCCAACATTAATAACAATGTTGCTGAAAGTAGTGCAGCTGTGTGTCTGGGTTCCCTGATTTTCCCTGTGTGATACCAGCACCCTAAGATTATCCTCTGTCAGAGACTGACCCCAGGTAAACAGTGAACCAAGGCCGGCAAAGCTAATCTAATATTGTGGGTAATGGAGTCCCCTATCACTAGTGTGCATTGCTTTATTCTGTTGACAGGAGCGGGAGAGGCACACTGGCCGGTAGGACTACCAACAGGTCTGGGGAGCGGCGAAAACCAGCTTGTAGTCAGGACAGGGGACTGCAGACCAGGCCACATGACTGGTGGCTTGCTCTTGCAAGCCTTCCCATGCTGGTAAACAGAGACAAACCCTGCCACATCTGCCGATGAGGCTGAGCTAGTGCAAACAATAGCAGGTCTGCTATCAGGCCCGGGGCAAATGCTATCTAGAGTGACTGTCACATTTAACATAATCCTAGCTGAAAGAAGCTGCTCTAACTCATGGACACATCTTTCTAGTAGAGACAACCTATCTGTAACCGTGGAAAAGTCACCACAAACCATAATTTTAATGAGGCTGCTTTAACTGTGAATGAGATAGAGCAAACTGCTAAGCTAGGCTAAGCTCAAAGCTGGTAACAAACTGGGAAACACAAGAGAAAGAGAGAGAAAGAAAACTAGAGAATCTAGCAATAAGTGAACTAAGCACAGAAAATAGCTGGAAAAACAACTGGCATTGACGAACATTGAGGGGTGAGGAACAGTTATGTATTTATCATCTTAAGTGAGCAATTTGCACAAAGCTCATTGTTCCCATGTCCAACTCTACTTGGAACTGGCAAAGTGGTTTGTGCTTGTAAATGTACCAGGGCAAACTTACATGTGTGAGGTCTCATTTCAGTTGACCAAGATAATTACACAGTTATGCTGAAATAACTTCAAGTAACTCGATCCCTTAAGGTTGGAGGAATAGATTTTAAGTGAAATACAGCAAGAGTCAAAAGCAAGACCGCAATGCAAAGTGTCATGGGTGCTTCAATGGTAGGTCTCTAAGCTTGCTGAGCTGTCAGACCTCACAGTGCACGCATGTAGGTGCCTGGGGAAATGACTGCAAAATGGAAAGAACACCAGTGTGTGTGTGTGTGTGTGTGTGTGTGTGTGTGTGTGTGTGTGTGTGTGTGTGTGTGTGTGTGTGTGTTTCAGTCAATTGCTCATATATCTTAACTAGATTGTTATAGGGTAGCTGCAGAATTGCTTTACAGCTATTGCTCAAAGAAGGATCTAGGGCCTAGGCTATTTTCCTCAAAACTGTGGGTGCAGCAAGTCAAAAATGGGGGGAAGAATCAAGGATTCTAAAAATAATACTGGCTTACAAGGACCGTGTACTTCACACCTCGAAGGAAACTGTAATAATTTAGCAATGCTTCTACCGTGACTACATCTATTTGAATCCTACGTGACGTCAGAGAAGCGAGTGAAACACAACATAGGCACTCTTTATGAATAGTCCCATGGGTTTCTTGGAATGCGATGGCAGTCGGCAGAGACGATTGTGTACCTTTCCATTTGTCTAAGGTTAAATAGCCTGCCAGACTTCATACCTGTGATGTGATGTCAATGCAATCCCCACTTGGAGGGTGTTTACCTTTTTGAAATCACTATACAGCCAAGTAAATTGTACCCACCGATATATCCACATAATAAGCTTATGCACATACATTTTACACTTATATTATAAAACAAAACTAGTATTGTTTGCTATACTTCACCTATGTCCTCTGATGCATGAAAAGATGCAAAAAAAATAAAAATAAAAAAATCTCATTTTCAAAAAAATCCTCCTTGCCGTGGAACAACAGCCCTAGTGGTAATTAACTGTCATAGGCAGTGCACATGGTACAAGAAGGGAAGTTTGCCACAGTTTCATTTGGATGTGTCCCAAGTGCCGAGGGAAATAATTTCAAGGGAGATTGTGTACTGTTTACAATCACAGTCCCGCGGGTTGCTGAATCTGCTGCTGCTGTGCCGCTGAGAAGATTGTGTACCCTTTCATTTAAAAAGTTCAGCAGTATCACTCCCAATATCTGATATCTTCCATCAAGCTGAGTATGGCTGCCTTGAGCCATAATGACCTGAATGGTGTGTCTACCCTTCTCAAGTTTAAAGTGATGGAGTCATTTTACTTTGACCTGCTGCATCAGAAGAGTTTGGTGCATGAGGCAGAAGCTAATGTGCCGAGCAGAAGCTGCACCATTTTACATCAAAATAATTTCTACTCACGTTTGAGTACCCCTCAAGGATAATCTTCTGTTTCACACATGACTCTTAGATGTCTGATCAGCAAAACTGGACAGCAGCATTACAAAATCAAAATAATCCAGCACAGTCTCGCAGGCAAAGTCTTTTTTTTTTGTTTTTGCAGTTTCTAAAGTGTGTCGAATGCAAACATTCTATCATCTTGACACGATGCATGTTAACGTATGGACTTTTCAGTAGTACGTGACTGATGTTGGAGGCACATGCAATATAATATATTCAATATAAATACACGGGCAGGCCCGTGCAGGTGTAACCCTGACTGAGGCCATCAGTAGAATTAAAATAACAAATGTCTGTCTGCTCACAGAGGTTGGAAGTGTGTTCATTCAATGATGCTAAAACAGAAACAAGTGGCCCATATGACACGATGATGCAACAAATTACATGGTGCCGTTGGCCATTTGCAGGTGAGGTTGTGTTGGGGGGGGGTGGCAATATGCTGCAGGAAATGGAAATATGGAGGCACGGTGACACAGTGGTTAGCGCAGTCGCCTTAGCAAGAAGATCCTGGGTTCGAGCCCCGGGGTAGTCCAACCTTGGTGGGCCATCCCGGGTAATCTTCTGTGTGGAGTTTGCATGTTCTCCCCGTGTCTGTGTGGGTTTCCTCCGGGGGCTCCGGTTTCCTCCCACAGTCCAAAGACATGTAGGTCAGGTGAATCGGCTCGACTAAATTGTCCCTAGGTATGAATGGGTATGTGTATCTGTGTGTGTATGGTGTGTGTGTGTGTGTGTGTGTGTCAGCCCTGTGATGGCCTGGCGGCCTGTCCAGGGTGTCTCCCCGCCTGCCGCCCAATGACTGCTGGAATAGGCCCTAGCATCCCCGCGACCCTGAGAGCAGGATTAGTGGTTCAGATAATGGATGGATGGATGGATGGATGGATGGATGGATGGATGGATGGATGGATGGATGGATGGATGGATGGATGGATGGATGGATGGATGGAAAAGGGAATACACTCCCCAAAACAACCAGAGCATACGTGGATGATTACGGCTAACAATCTGTCTCATGGATTGCTACCCTGACCTTAACCAAACCCTTAAGAACACCTACACCTAAACCATCTCTGACCTAATACTTAAACTTAACTATCTCTAACCTCATATAACCATTAAATTAAAAATACAGTAAGCTGTATAGGAACATTTTGTGAGACTATGTTGAAATAAACCTGTAAATGGCATGCATTCCATTTGCAAGGTGACAGGTTTCAATATTTGATTAACTATTGACACTGCATCCAAATTAGTGTGCCTAAGTCACTGGTATGCTATATTAGTCGTTGATCCTTTAGATTTATTCCAGTACTTTTTCCTTCCATACCAGATTTTCACAAAAACAGCTACTACTACTATGGTATAATTGTATATCTATAGGGCGGCACGGTGGCCCAGTGGTGTGCACTGTTGCCTCACAGCATGAAGGTTCTGTATTCAGGGGCGTCCACATAGCGTAGCAGTCTATTCCGTTGCCTATCAACATGGGGATCGCCAGTTCGAATCCCCATGTTACCTCTAGCTTGGTTGGGCATCCCTACATACACAATTGGCCACGTCTGCGAGTGGGAAGCCGGATATGGGTATGTGTCCTGGTTGCTGCACTAGCACCTCTTCTGCTCGGTCGGGGTGACTGTTCTGGGGGGGGGGGTGAGTGGGGGGAATAGTGTGAGCCTCCATGTGCTACGTCCCCCTGGTGAAACCCCTCATTGTCAGGTGAAATGAAATGGCTGGCGACTCCACATGTATCAGAGGAGGCATGTGGTCTGCAGCCCTCCCCGGATCGGCAGAGGGGTCGGAGCAACCACCAGGATGGTACAAAAGAGTGGGGTAATTGGCCAGATACAATTGGGGAGAAAAAAAAAAGGGGGGGGTCCTGGGTTCGAACCCCCAGGCCGTCCCAGGTCCTTTCTGTGTGGAGTTTGCATGTTCTCCCCGTATCTGCGTCGGTTTCCTCCCACCATCAAAAAGACATGCATGTTGGGGTTAATACCCCTGTCTGTGCCCCTGAGCAAGGCAGCGGAAAGAAGAACTGGAGTTGGTCCCCGGGAGCTGCAGCTGCCCGCTGCTCCTGTACAAAAGGATGGGCTAAATGCAGAGAACACATTTCATTGTGGCCTAACAACTGCACAATGACAAAATAAAGTGGCGTTCATTTCTTCTTTTCGCTTCTCTATATTTCACTCCCACGTTTCAACACATGGACACACACATCCTGCTCAAATACGAAATGGCAGAGGAAAACACAACATAAAAGCAACACGAGATGTGTGGTACCAAAGTAGTTTTCTAAATGGCAAGCTGAATATAACATCCGCTTAGTAAATAGTGGGGCATGCTGCTTTACATAGCTCCTTCACACTCACACTGATCGAGCCTGCACTCCGCTCATCTCTTCTTCCATGGGAAACTCACCCTTTCCCCATTCATTATTCAGTGAGGTCTTTACAATTGAAGTCGGAGCAACAAACTGTTTATTCTGCAGCACCGCCTCCGCCCACGGGGAAATCAGAGCACGGGAGCCCCTTTCCACCAACACCACCATTATGTTCCCGCACTCGCGGCGGATGGGAGGAATAACAAGGAGATTGAGCGAAAAAGGGAGATAAAGAAATAACAGGACCGCCAAAGGATGAAGGGATGGGGATAGATGGAGAAATTGGTACACACAGGTTGGAAGGAGTGGGAGGATGAGGAAGAAATGGTACAAAAGAAGGGATAATGGAGGGGAAGGAGAAGGTAAAAGTACAGTGGGAGACTCCTTTCACAAAACACATGATGATGTGAGAGGGTAACGGAGAGAAGGGGGTGAATGGATGGGGGGAATGTGGAAGGGGGAAAGGAAAAATGGGAAAGGGGTAGCGGAAAGTAGAAATCTCAGAAAGCTTCGAGAGCTGTCTCTGCAGATGAGAAGCACTATTTAAACTCAATTTATTATTATTATTATTATTATTATTGTTGTTGTTATTATTAAATGAGAGAAGGATGAACAAAAATGAGTGAACAGAGAGAGAAAGAGCGCTAGACACCCAGCAAGTCATTCAGTGATAACCCAGTGACTGTGGCAATCTCAGGAGATGCAGCTTCGTTTTCCATCATCAACACTTTGACTGCTTCAATATGAAGCACCACAAAGGATTTTCATTTGTTATTGTCAGAAATATTCATACACCACATGTGTATATGTTGCTTTACTGGGACACCTACCTATCAAGTCCCGTCTGCATCTGTCTCATTCTGTCCATCAACCTACATATATACAATGCATCCGTTAAGTATTCACACCCCTTCACTTTCCCCACATTTTATGTTACAACCTTATTCCAAAATGGATTAAATTCCTTTTTTTCTCATCAATCTACATACAATACCCCATAATGACAAAGTGAAAAAGGTTTTGTAGAATTTTTTGCAAATTTATCAAAAATAAAAAACTGAAATATGGCATGTACATAGGTATTCACACCCTTTGCTATGACACTCAAAATTGAGCTCAGGTTCATCCTGTTTCCATTGATCATCCTTGAGATGTTTCTACATCTTGATTGGAGTCCACCTGCAGTAAATTCAATGGACTGGACATGGTTTGGAAAGGCACACACCTGTCTATATAAGGTCCCACTGTTGACAGTTCATGTCAGAGCAGAAACCAAGCCATGAAGTCAAAGGAATTGTCTGTGGACCTCCAAGACAGGATTGTATCGATGCACAGATCTGGGGAAGGGTACAAAAAAATTTCTACGGCTTTGAAGGTCCCGAAGAGCACAGTGGTCTCCATCATTCGTAAATGGAAGAAGTTTGGATTCACCAGGACTCTTCCTAGAGCTGGCCGCCCAGCCAAACTGAGCAATCGGGGGAGAAGGGCCTTGGTCAGGGAGGTGACCAACAACCCGATGGTCACTCTGACAGAGCTCCAGCATTCTCCCAGCGTTCTTCCATCTCCTCTGTGGAGATGGGAGAACCTTCCAGAAAGACAACCATCTCTGCAGCACTCCACCAATCAGGCCTTTATGGTAGAGTGGCCAGACAGAAACCTCTGCTCAGTAAAAGGCACATGACAGCCCGCTTGGAGTTTGCCATAAAGCACCTAAAGGACTCTCAGACCATGAAAAACAAGATTATCTGGTCTGACGAAACCAAGATTGAACTCTTTGGCCTGAATGCCAAACGTCAAGTCTAGAGGAAACCAGGCACCTCTCATCACCTTGCTAATACCATCCCTACAGTGAAGCATGGTGGTGGCAGCATCATGCTGTGGGGATGTTTTTCAGTGGCAGGAACTGAGAGACTAGTCAGGATCGAGGGAAAGATGAATGGAGCAAAGTACAGAGAGATCCTTGATGAAAACTTGCTCCAGAGCGCTCAGGACCTCAGACTGGGGCGAAGGTTTACCTTTCAACATGACAACGACCCTAAGCACACAGCCAAGACAATGAAGGAGTGGCTTCGGGACAAGTCTGTGAATGTCCTTGAGTGGCCCAGCCAGAGCCCAGACTTGAACCCCATTGAACATCTCTGGAAAGACCTTTAAATAGCTGTGCAGCGACGCTCCCCATCTCACCTTACAGAGCTCGAGAGGATCAGCAGAGAAGAATGGGAGAAATACCCCAAATATAGGTGTCCCAAGCTTGTAGCTTCATACCCAAGAAGACTTGAGGCTGTAATCGCTGCCAAGGGTGCCTCAACCAAGTACTGAGTAAAGGGTGTGAATACTTATGTACATGCAATATTTCCTTTTTCTTATTTTTAATAAATTTGCAAAAGTTTCTACAAAACCTTTTTCACTTTGTCATTATGGGGTATTGTATGTAGATTGATGAGGAAAAAAAAGGAATTTAGTCAATTTTGGAATAAGGCTGTAACATAACAAAATGTGGGGAAAGTGAAGGGATGTGAATACTTTCCGGATGCACTGTATACACACAGACCCACACACACACGTATTGCATTTTCTAATAAAGCTGAACAGAAAAGCCGAACTATAAAAGAACCACAAATAAACAAAAAAAAAATAACAAAAAAAGACACAATGTTGCAGCAAATTTCGAAATTTGCTGTTAGGAGATTATGCAAATTTTGATCAACAGAGCAAACAAGACCTTTCCTTTTGCATTTTTATAACCTCGCAGTCATCAGCATGGGGAGATGATTCAATCACCTGAAACCAGCGAAGAGAAATGAGGTTCAAATATTTGCTTGGAACCCAGTCATTTTGACAGAAACAGGGCTGCGGCTTGTGGACCGAGGCCTCGTGACTCTGCCTTCCTGTCGCTGATTAGCATTAGAGTTCTCGTCGTATTTGCAGAAAGAAAGTTTTGCAGGCTAAAATGCAGAGAACTGGTGTGAAAGGCTTCCTCGTGTATGTGGTGTGAGAGCGACCTACCCTGACCTTCTCCAAGAACACGGTGTCATCTGCCTCCTGCCGCCTATCGATTTTAGATATAATCCTTATTACTTCCACACGGCCACCTCCCCCTCTGTGCAATCGATGGCATGATTCAGAAGCCATGGAGACGGAGTCCTCCTCTCACTCACCTCTTGTCAGTGCCAGTTACAGTCAGAAGTAAGAAGGCGGTAATACGCTATTTAACAAGCTGCTAAACGCAGGCCTGGGAGGGATTTCCTGCATGGTCATCTCAGGGAGTGGATTTGAACCTGTGTTAAATACCAGAGGAATATTGTCTGATAATGCTGGTTCATGAAATATGCATTTTTCTATAGATCACTTTACTACACATTGAGATGTAGCACTGTTTTTGTGTCGTCTTTACGTTGGCACATCTGCATGTAAGCTCGGTGCCTTCGTTTTGGTTATTTCCCCCCGTCCTCATATTGATTTGAAATTGAATCATGCGTCTTTGCAAGCTAATTAAGCATAACTGGAACACTTATGGTAAGCTGTGAGCGGCAGGGTTATTGAGCCGCTGGTACAGTAATAGCCCTGCATAAATGTAATCCAATATTTGTTGTGTGAATATGAAACCATACACAGGTCACACTGGGCCCAGAAACAATTCCACAGCTCACACTCGGCACACAGTACACACACGCACACATACACACATGCACACATACACACATGCACAAGCATATGAAGGCACATATACCCCCCCACACACACACAACACACACACACACACACACACAAGCATATGAAGGCACATATACCCCCCACATACACACACACACACTCACACACACACACACACACACAAGCACATGAAGACACATATACCCCCCACATACACACACACTCTCACACACACACACACACACACAAGAACATGAAGGCACATATACCCCCCACATACACACACACACACACACACACACACACACACACACAAGCACATGAAGGCACATATACCCCCCACACACACTCACACACACCTCAGCCTGCTGCTTCACAGAAATTGGTTTTCTAGTTTCTCTTTATACTGATCTGTTCATCTCCTAGAATTTGAGTGACACACACATACACAGACATGTGAGGACACACATGGCCACACAGGCACACACACACACACACACACACACACACACACACACACACACACACACACACACACACGCACTCACACACACACACACACACACACGCACACACACACACATACATTGTCAATAAAAGACAG
Organism: Lampris incognitus; assembly: GCF_029633865.1. Lineage (NCBI taxonomy): Eukaryota > Metazoa > Chordata > Actinopteri > Lampriformes > Lampridae > Lampris > Lampris incognitus. The sequence continues at coordinate 46,714,503 of NC_079211.1, read as the reverse complement.
CAGCTTGTTACTTTATAAAACCAAGAGGAATATGTATGTATGTATGTATGTATGTGTGTGTGTGTGTGTGTGTGTGTGTCAATGCGGGGTACGTGGATGTGGCTTTTGTGCATGAACGCGTCACTTACCAGTGTGGTTCCCCGTGACTGAAGGTCAACATATGGCGTCCTCCGCGGTGCGCGGTGCGCGTGCGCGCCGCCTCCGCGTGGGCTGTGCGCTGCGCTGCACGCCCCTCCATCATATCGCACACTCCCGATTCAGCGCCCCGGGACCGAACGCCAGGTGCGGCAGGCCGGCCGGCAGTAAACCGCTAGATTGGATTTGCTGCGCTTGTCAGAACGTCCGTCATACCAACGGGATATCCTGGATTTGAGTCCGGGACGGGTCACTTAACCAGGACGGATGTTGTGCATGTTGTGTCGTCGGTCGTACTGTTTTGGGGCGAAGGCCTTGCACAAACGGTGAGCATTCGGGGAATGGAGAAGACTACAAACCCAAGATCGCAAGGTTTTCAGACCATATACGCCCCCGAACCCACCGCGGAGGATGCTGCGCCATACTGTACGCAGCATGGCTCCGCTAATAATCTAGGGCAGTGGTTCTCAACCTTTTTGGGGTCCTGGACCCCCTGCGTATTTTTGATCTACCCTGAGGACCCCTCCACCTGATCTTGGGGGAGGGGGTTGCAATTTGATAGAAACAGTAGAAACTGCATTTTAAATTGCATTATAGCATTTATTCACTCTTTGGGGCAAAAATAAGAGCTTTCAGTTGTAACTTAGATATAGTTAACAAAACAGAATATGTATTCAGTAACTTTCAGATATGTGTAACAAAACATAATATGTATTCAGTAACTTTCAGATATATGTAACAACAGAATTTTTATGCAGTAACTTTTAACAATGCAAACGGGAGCGAGATCTCTTATTAAAATACAATAAATTAAACTTGTGAAACAGATGTAATTAGAGAAAAAAGTCCTGTTACCCTTTATAGTTTAGGTAGATAAAGGTCTCAGTCACATTTGAGTAATCCTATTTCTATAAATTTCATAGGATCTTTTTTTAAAGATATTTTATTTTCACGGACCCCTTGCAATTACACCAGACCACTGGGGGTCCGCGGACCCCCGGTTGAGAAACACTGTGGGGCCACTCGATGATGAACGTGGAAACAGCACGGATGTACAGAAGCATTCATCTGAATTCGAGCTGTCTACACCCGTGTTGTGGCAGTGCAGGGACGAGGAGACGGGAGAGAGCGAGTCGAGTTCATTCCGTTTACCTCGCCACACAAAACAACACCGACACAGCACAACTTCTCGTGGCAACAAGCTAATGCTAATGGCTAGGCTGGCCACAACATGGCTCCGCCTCCTGGGATACGCTAAGCCGTGCTTACGTCATAACGCTGAGCGTCTTCCTTAAAGGAGCAGCAGCCCCCGGTGAAGCGGTCCTCCGTTGTGTATCAATTTTGGAGGAGACAATTACACGGGATTTTCTCAAGCACAATTCCTGAGGTGGGCACCAAAAGTAGCGCTGTATAAATGTGTTTTACTGTACTGAGTGGTGGAAGTAAAGACATGTCTAACATAGTGTAACGTGCATGGACAAGTAGACACGTTGGTCCTTGACTAACGGGTCGGACCCTTTAGTCGACAGGTTAACGTTGTCGCTTGCGCGGTGGGAGACACGGGTTCGCGTCCAGGCTGTGGCGACGGTGTCCTAAACGGCCCCCCAAATTCGCTACAATAGCATTTGCTTTAACTACTTACTGGACTGGAGGCTAATGTTAGCCACTAAGGAAAGACTGTCAGATTTCCCACACGCACTGTAGTACTCTGGGGGGGCAGTGGATCAAACCATTGTGATGTAAAGGGTGGGGGATCGTGCGCTTTTGAAACTTAAATATGCACTATTAAGTGGCTATAATATTATTGAAATTGCATAGTTGCATAGTTTATAGTGATATATTGGGCGGATATCAGGACGGAAAACTGGGCCAGCTCAGCATAAACTTGGTCCGCTCAAGCAAAGATACTGACACCACATGTCTCAATCCGTGGCATGAACTGCGCCACTGCGTGTCAAAATCAGAATCAGCTTTGTTGGTGTGACTTGTTGGGTTGCCCAAAAATTAAAAACCCTACATACAGAAAGAGAAGGGATGTGTGTGCAAGAGACAAAAAAAATCCAAATGAGATGACATTGTATGAAATGGTGCTGGTAAAATACGCCCTCCGTGAAACCCAAAAAGGCACATTGGGATTCTAAATCCAAAACAACAACATAACCTGTGTCACCCCCCCTCCTCGCCCCAAAGCCACCAATCTGCCCAGCCTTTCAAAAGGAAATGCTGCAAACAAACGCCCACCCGCGGTTTGACAGATAGCACCTAAGGGAGCCAGTGCTGGAATACGCTGTCAGCGCGCCACACGGCTCGGGTTGCCAGCCTTGGTGCTGTGTGGGAGCGGCACCGCAGAGCGCACGCTGGCCAGATGCAGCCAGTCGTGGAAACTGGCCACGTTGGGTAGCTAGGAGAAACTGCAGGCACAGTTCGGTTAATTTGCTGTTATATCTATAGGAGAGTTGGACTCTCTTTGCCGTGGATCAGAGAGAGTTGGTTCGTTTGGTTTGCTTGATCGTGCCATGCTATGTACTAGCCCCCCCCCCCCCCCCCAAAAAAAATAGTCCTGAAACTGTCCTAAACTGCCTGCATATCTGCTGCGTTTTACAAAATGCACCCATCTTCTGGTAAGTGGTTGAGCTTGAGCCCAGATATTCTGCTGTAGGGTCAGACTGACCAGTGCATTTTTCTCGGATGTGTTTTTGTTTGTTAGGTGTGTCTGATTGAGAGCCCAGGCTTGTGAAAAAAAAACAATGAAAGCGGAGCGAAATGGTGCACAAAGGGAGGACTCTGTCGGTAGCGGCACGGTTCGAGAACAAGGCGGTCATTTTGACCCGTTTGGATTTTCAAAGTTTAATAACGTGAAATAAAAAGATACAGACCTGTCTCTCCCTGAATGTTACTAAAACTGCATATGGTTGCATTAAAATGAGTTTTAGATCGATTGCACAAAAATATTTTATGATGAGATCTGGCTAAAATGACCATGAGCGGTCAGAATGACCGCGCATAATTTGCGCGTCATTGTGTCCTTATTTATGACCTGTGTTGGTGGCATCATTTGTTCACAAAGTTCATTGCTCTGTCCTAGAAACACGTTTTGCACTGCAGAGTAATAGTCTCAAATTGATTTTTGATTATTTCCAACATGTCTGGTTACAGACGCCGTTTCAGACGCACCATGACTACCACCGAGGCGTTGCAGTATTGCAGTACGACAGCGGCCATTTTAAATTGTTTAAAAATTGTATTAAAAGTGTTAAAAAGTTATTTTTTTGGTGTCAGTCGTTTTCTAACAGACATACTAACATAAGCAATGCATTAATATCTCAATTGGGTATTTATCTTGACAGAATATAGAGTTTAAAAACCGTTGGCGGTCATTTTGACCGCCAATCGTCGTTCTAGTAGAGTTTAAATTCCGGTCGTTGCTTGGGGCTGTTTCAGTGGTTATCAGCAGTTCTTTTTTCCCCACATTTCACGTTTTATAAGCCTTGTTACGTTTGTTAGATTAGCAATATGCGTTTTCCGCATGGCCGGATTAACCCAAGGGGGGGCACGCACGTCCACCCCCCCACCCTGTCAGATAGGCTACGCAAACAATACTAAACATTGTTAAACGTAAAACCAATGCAAATACCCAACATGGTAGTCGATGCTATGCCAATTTGCATGAGATTTGGATGGTGACTACAAAGTACAACACAATTTTGAATCACAAAACAAACAGTGACGAGAATAGCAGCTCACAGTGTCAATAAAGACTTTGTAGCTTGGGGCCCTGCATTAGTAGAGACTGTAGCTTGGGGCCCCACATCAATAGAGACAATGCAGCTTGGGGCCCGGCATCAGTAGAGACTGTAGCTTGGGGCCCCCACATCAATAGAGACTTTGTAGCTTGGGGCCCCCGCATCAATAGAGACTGTAGCTCGGGGCCCCCGCAGCAATAGAGACTTTGTAGCTTGGGGCCCTGCATCACTAGAGACTGTAGCTTGGATCCGACTATGGCCGGACTCGAGGAAGCAGCAATCATTGGCAACGCTGTCTTCGGGAGGGGGGCGGAGTCGGCTTGTGTTCGTCATATGAATGCGTCTCTGTGTGTGTCGGAAAAACAGTGGTTCGGCTTGGATTCGCCTTGTCACGAAAGTGGGGAGGCGCTTTCCTTCGAGACTGCCGGCCGGAGAGATGCAGTTGGCGAACGCATGCAATACGAGGGTGGGTGTTTGAATTAAAATAGGGATCAATTGGCCACTAAATTGGGAGAAAAAAGGGGAAAAAATCAGAAATAAATTATTAAAAAAAAAAGAGACTGTAGCTTGGGGCCCCCGCATCAATAGAGACTTTGTAGCTTGGGGACCTGCATCAATAGGGACTTTGTAGCTTGGGGCCGTGCATCAATAGAGACTGTAGCTTGGGGCCCCCGCATCAATAGAGACAATGTAGCTTGGGGCCCGGCATCAGTAGAGACTGTAGCTTGGGGCCCCCACATCAATAGAGACTTTGTAGCTTGGGGCCCCCGCATCAATAGAGACTGTAGCTCAGGGCCACCGCAGCAATAGAGACTTTGTAGCTTGGGGCCCTGCATCACTAGAGACTGTAGCTTGGGGCCCCCGCATCAATAGAGACGTTGAAGCTTGGGGCCCTGCATCAATAGAGACTGTAGCTTGGGGCCCCCGCAGCAATAGAGACTTTGTAGCTTGGGGCCGTGCATCAATAGAGACTGTAGCTTGGGGCCCCCGCATCAATAGAGACTTTGTAGCTTGGGGCCCTGCATCACTAGAGACTGTAGCTTGGGGCCCCCGCATCAATAGAGACGTTGTAGCTTGGGGCCCTGCATCACTAGAGACTGTAGCTTGGGGCCCCCGCAGCAATAGAGACTTTGTAGCTTGGGGCCCCCGCATCAATAGAGACTTTGTAACTTGGGGCCCTGCATCACTAGAGACTGTAGCTTGGGGCCCCCGCAGCAATAGAGACTTTGTAGCTTGGGGGCCTGCATCAATAGAGACTAGCTTGGGGCCCCCGCATCAATAGAGACTGTAGCTCGGGGCCCCCGCAGCAATATAGACTTTGTAGCTTGGGGCCCCCACATCAATAGAGACTAGCTTGGGCAGGGTTGGAACAAATGTCCCTTGTAGGGTGTGATTGGGGATACCTACTATACGCGAACACAATACCCCTGACCTTTTGGGGCCCTTTGTGGTCCGGGGCTCCGGGGCACTCGCCCGGCATGCCATAACCCAGCCTTGGTTTTCCTTTGTTTTCCAGGTAATATTTTCACTTGTTAAATTTTGCTGTTCAAGTTCGACCATGTCTCTGTGAAGCGTGAGCTGGTTAAAAACAGTATTATAGTTGGTCAAATGTTAATTTTGGTGTCAGTCGTTTCCTAACAGACATGCTAACATACGTATGCCATGCATTTATATTTAATTTGGGTATTTATCTTGACAGGATATAAAGTTTGAATACCGGCCGTTATTTTGACGGTCCATGGTCGTTTCAGGTAGGAGTGACGCCCCGGCGGTTCTGGTGTGAAAAGCGTCTTCGTGAGTCAGCGATAGGCAGTGGGCTGACCTCAGAGGATGGCAGACAAACGGGTATATAAGCAGCCCGGTAAGGAACAGAGCAGTGGAGATATAAAGCACAATGATGTGTCAAAACTGGTTATTTAGTCACACTTCAAGATAATTTCCCCATTTCCTCCTCTCTGCGTCTGTCTGCACAGCGTCTGTCTCCTCCATTGTTGCACATCTCTTATTTACCTTGTCCCCCCCTCTCTCCGTCTCAGGCTCTTAATCATCTGGCTTTCACCATGCATCCACAACACAGGCCAGCGAGACATCGAGAGGAATGACTCATACTGCTGTGTGTGTGTGTGTGTGGGGGGGGGGGTATTACTTTTATTTGACCTGAGAAAAAAGTCCTGCGAGGTTGGAAGAAAAGTTACCTTACTCCGGGGAACTTTTTTCTTTTCATGCCATGAAAAACTTGGCTGCATTCCTCTGTAGGAAGTCATCATTTTTTTAGTGTTACTTCCAAGTGCTGCCTATTGCTGCTGTGACGTGCATCTCAATCCCCGACTGAGTCAGTGTGTTTAATTTATTTCCACATAAAATGAAATTATCCATCCCTTATGGGATTATAAAGCACCTCACAATGCTACAATAAGCTATACAATAGGTTTACTATACTTCTGTATGTCTTGGCATTGCACTAACTCTTAGGTTTTCGTTTAATACAATCTCTAGATAGCCCGTAACAAATGTAACAAAATTAATGTAACACATGTAATCAGTGTAGCAAATCTGTAACAAATTACTCTTTATTAAACACCTATTTTTTTTCGTTCACAACTTTCTGCGTCATTAAATCCGCTAGATCACACACATTTTGAAGAAAACAACATCCTATCATTCAAAGGAGTTGAATCGAGTGCAACTGGACTTGGTATATATCCGTGAAGACGTTTCGCCTCTCATCCAAGAGGCTTCCTCAGTTCGTGCCTTTCTGACTAGACCAAGCTAGTCTGACTGGCTGGTGATGAGACTCAGATATTTAGCCT